>NC_138218.1:2931275-3241275 GCF_964194415.1 Vipera berus | reverse complement strand
TGGGACTCGAACCTGCACTAATGGCAGGCAGCTGGTGTTACTTAAGGAGGCATTAGCCCACTGCTCCACCAAGGAGTAAATCAGTAACGCGGCCGGGTAGGGAATCCGGCTTCCCCATGGACTTTGCTTGCCAGAAGGTCGCAAAAGGAGGTCTGGCACACAGCGACGGTCATAAGTATGAACCGAGGAGTGCCCAGCCTCGGAATTTTGATCACCTGATCGCGGGGGGAGGCTGCAAAGGTGGTTATTGTGAAACATGGTTACTTTTTTCAATGCTGTTGTAACTTGGAACGGTCCCTAAATGGAACTGTTGTAAGTTGAGGACTGCCTGTGCTAAGTGAGCCATTTGTTCAGTGAGTTTTGCCCTGGTTTGCCTTTCTTGCCACAGTTGTTAAGCCAATCATTGCAGTCGTTAAGCTAGTAACATGGTTTTTAAGTGAATTTTTAACTTCCTTTGCTTGTCAGATGGTCACAAAAAGTAATCAGATGACCCCAGGACACTGTAACCGTCGGTCATAAGTATGAGTCAGTTGCCAATTATCTGAATCTTGATCACATGACCACGGGGATACTGCAGTGGTCATACGTGTGAAAAATGGCCATGGGTCACTTTTTTCATTGTCACTTCAGACGGTCACTAAGCGAATTGTTGTAAGTCGAGGACTACCTGTATGGTGACTGGGCTTGATTGGGGTCTAACCCTGCTCTTCCTCCTGAAACTGCTGAGGAGAAATTGCAACAATGCGGAAGGTATTTGTTGTTGCTGATTGGAGACACAATTTATCCTTTTCCTGTAGTTGAACTGAGAGAGAGAGAGGGAGAGAGAGAAAGAGAGAGAGGGAGGGAGGGAGAGAGGGAGGGAGGGAGAGAGAGAGAGAGAGGGAGGGAGAGAGAGAGGGAGAGAGAGAAAGAGAGAGAGAGAGAGGGAGGGAGAGAGAGGGAGAGAGAAAGAGAGAGAGAGAGAGAGAGGGAGGGAGAGAGAAAGAGAGAGAGGGAGGGAGAGAGGGAGGGAGGGAGAGAGAGAGAGGGAGGGAGAGAGAGAGGGAGAGAGAGAAAGAGAGAGAGAGAGAGAGGGAGGGAGAGAGAAAGAGGGAGAGAGAGAAAGAGAGAGAGGGAGAGAGAGAGAGAGAGAAAAGAGCCTTTATTGTCATTTCTTATTGTGGGCACATTGGCACACATTAAAAATGAAATTGTGTTGCTTGCTCTCAAACGTGTACACATACATAACACACATTTAAACATGCTGTATACAACATACGTATAAACCTAAACCTTCACATATAAACATTAATCACTGTCCATCTTGAATGCATAGTGCAGGGGTAGGCAACCTCGGCTCTTTTATGACTCATGGACTTCAACTCCCAGAATTCCTGAGTCAACTATGCTGACTCAGGAATTCTGGGAGTTGAAGTCCATGAGTCATAAAAGAGCCGAGGTTGCCTACCCCTGCTTTAGGTGTTCGTTGCTTGATTATCTTTTCCAGCATTTTCCCAGGTATTGATGTCAGGTTGATTGGTCTGTACTTTCCTGGATCCATTTCCCCCCCTCTTTTGAAGATGAAAATCATGTCAGCTCTTTCTCTAGACCTCTGGTAGTTCCATTACATCCATTACCCATTATGTTGTACGACTGCAACCGTAAATGTATTTTGCCGACTTTGATATCCCTGTCTTGACATCTGATACTTTGCTGGGTATAAAGTACAGATTTTTAAAGACTGTGTGTAAACTATTTAAGGGGTACCTTGCCTTTTCATCCTAAGCTAATTAATTGTGGGGTGAATAGTGTTCTTCCAGTTGAATCTACCCTCGTAATAATTTCCTACAATTCTGATTTCTTTCATAAACCTCTGATCTTTAAAATGGGAATGCCCCAACTAATACTAGGAGCATCTTTTGAGAGCGGATCCATTGGGTGATTTCAACATTTTGCAATTAAAACAGGAGGCTTGGCTGACCTCTGTCATTAACATTAATAGGGGCAGTGCGAAGTGCCACACCAACTTGGGTGACACTTTTAGGATTCCTTCCCTGACCATTTTCCCCCTCATATTCCTCCTCTTCAGGTTTTTCCTCACGGATGGAAACTTGGCCAGTGAGAAATAGTGATCCTTTTGTCTTCCTCGTAGTTGGTGCATCTAATGGATTCTCCTAGCAGACGATGGAGTATCTCTCAAGCGGTGGGCTCCAAACCCTGCAGCCCAAGCAGGACAGCTGCTCCGCCAGGAAAGAGGCAGGCAACAGCGGGGACCACCTTTCCTCCAAGGACCCACAGGAAATGAAGCTCCCCTTTCCCAGTGATCCTTTCAGACTGCAGTTAGGAGGATCCCAAGGGCCAACTGGGCTCAGGTCATTTACTCCAAAGCCTCCCCGTAAAGCGAGGCTGGAGCGGACGTCGTCTCTGGATGAGCTGACCTGGCGGCAGAGGAGGAGCAGGAGGCCTTTCAGAATGAATCAAGAGAATTCGCTCGACTCAACTGAGGGGGGGTCCTCCGATGGGTCTTTCCAGGAAGACAGCCCCACCACGCAGGAAGCCGTCTCCAGTGGCAGCTGCCACCCCCCACACACACAGCCTCGGCACAACTTGCACCCGGGCTCCAAGGTTCCCCCCATTGGCCAGAGCGGACTCAGCCTGTCAGCTTCGCCCAGGAACTTGCCCAAGGTCTCGGCTTCCCAGCCCCCACCTCCTCTGGAACTGGAAGGCTCCTTTCCTTCTCTGAGGACAAGTAATAGGATTGACCCAGATTGTGCGGAGTACAAGTTGGGCTCCCCGCGGGGTTTTCCGAGATCACGCAGCAGCTGGAGTGACACGCAGCTCCAGAGCCGTGGGATGGCTTGCGAACACTGCTTGACAGCCTCCGGCAAATCGACGTTCAGCCTGCTGGCCCCCATCCGGGTCACCGATGTGCGAAACAGGTACGTATCGTGGGGCCGATAGATCGTACGGACGTTGCCTTTGCAGTTCTTTTCAGAGACAAAATTATTCTTTGTTTAAGGAAATTGTAATGCAGAATGGGGAGGGGGGGGCTTCTGACATGGAGGCTTCAGCAGCAGCTTCCAGTAACAATCACGCTACGCTGTTGGGAAATCCCTGTCAGTTTTCAGAGGATAACTTTTCGCTAAGAAGCTCTTGCTTATTTTCCTTTAGAGAATTTGTCTGTCTGTACATAGTGCAGACGCGGTGGCTCAGTGGGTTAGGACGCTGAGCTTGTCGATCAGATGGTCGGCAGTTTGGCGGGTCGAATCCCGAGTGCCGCGTAACAGAGTGAGTGCCTGTTACTTGTCCCAGCTTCTGCCAACCTAGCAGTTCGAAAGCACGTAAAAATGCAAGTAGAAAAATAGGGACCGCTACAGTGGGAACGTAACGGCGTTCCGTGCGCCTTTGGCGTCTAGTCATGCCGGCCACATGACCACGGAGACGTCCTCGGACAAGCGCTGGCTCTTCGGCTTTGAAACGGAGATGAGCACCGGCCCCTAGAGTCGGAAACGACTAGCACACATGTGCGGGGGAACCTTTACCTTTACCTTACATAGTGCTGCTTCCTGAATCTCCCAGGGCTCTGCCCCACCTTCCCAGCCCCAAGTGCTTTGGCATAAAAAGAAGGATCTTTAGCTCACGTTCAGCCTTGGAGTTGCCAACAGAAGAACACGGTCGCCTGTGACGAGGAAACCCCTGCTGCTGTTTTGCATCATGTGCTCCAGGGGAAGATGCTGGTCCCTGTTTGTCAGGAATAACAGCACTTTTGAGTCCGGAGAAGGGAGAAATCCATTGTAAAAGGTGCCACTGACTGTGGGATTGACACTAGCCCTTCCCTCTCTCAAACTGAGGCAAAGTCCTAGAGAGGCTTCTGGATAAGAGGAGGGCATTTCAATGGCTGTTTTGCCCTTCAGGCTCCCAGGGGCATCCAGCCACCCCTGGTTGAGAGAGAAAGCCAGCAGAAATGAGCTGCGCATGTGTTGGAACTTGTTCCTCCTGGAATAATTCTGATGGCATCTCAGTGGGTTTTTTCTTGGTTTCCGCCCCCCCCCCCTCGGTTCATTCCAGGCTTTGGGTAGGGAGAATGGGGGAAAGTATTGGGCTAGCCACCCAGACACCTTTGCACTGGTTGGGAGGGCCTTAACAAGTGCAAAGAGACCCAGTTGACTCTGGTGACAGTGTTTAATTACGGATAAATGACGGCTCTCTGCATGTGGGCAGTATGTTGTTCTAGCAAAATTCTTTTCTAGGTTTGTTCCCAAATCAGAAGGCTGTTCGTGATCTTGGAAGCCAACACAACTTCACACTTGGGTGTTTCTAAGAGCAGCCAAGAGCACAAGCTCGATTGCCTTTTTTTTTTTTTTTGCTTTTTGTCAAATCCCAGTTTCTTCCCCTCAGGATGCCACTACCAGGCACTGCATGCCAAAACAACTAGCTACAAAGACAGTTTTTTCCCCCATGCCATCCCTCTGCTGAACAGTTAATTCCCACAGCACTGTCTTATGCCAAAGGCTTTTTACCCATGTAGCGAGACTATATTAACTATTATCTTTCTCGCTTTTTTCCTTTTACCTTCTCCTGTTGGTATCTTATGATTACATCACTTGTTATTTGTATCTACACTGAGAGCCTATGTACGGGAGACAAATTCCTGGTGTGTCCAATTACACTTCGCCAATAGAGAATGTTCTATTCCTCACAAGGGCAAGGACGGGCGTATCCTTTGTTTGGCAGCAACCTTGCCAGGGACGTCAAATGGGGAGAGAATGATTGGCCCCCAGTCGCCTAGCGAGCATCATGATTTGAGCCTCATGTTTTGAGCTTGATGTCAACGCTGCTAACATCGAATGTTCTTGCTTGACAAGAGATGAGGAAGTAGCCATTTCATGTGTTAAACTTGTGTATTGCTTTAAGAGATGGATTAAGGTTGGGAGGGGGGAAGAGAAGGATTGTACCTTCAAGGCCATCTGAAATTAAAGACGGTAAGGCCTTGGCCGGTTTTCTAACGGAAGGGAAACGGATTCTTTAAATTAATTGGAGAATATGATTAATGACAAAGTTAGAAAGGTGGAGAATTGTGTTTTAATATATTGTGCAAGGGGGAGGAGATTTCAGATTCCAGCTTCCTTCCAGCAAGCATTTGCTGGTGTATTAGGCTGAATAAAGGACTTTTAAGGTAGACCATGGGTCGGCAACCCGCGGCTCCGGAGCCGCATGCGGCTCTTTGAGCCGTCTCCTGCGGCTCCCAGTCGCCTGGTGCGCGCGCACCACTCCGAACGGGAGGTGCGCGCGCACCACTCCAAAAGTTTGGAGAGCTGCGTGCACACCTCTCTCGCACCTCCGCCCGAACACCCGTTTGGAGACCTGCTGGTGTTCGGGCGGAGGTGCGGTTTGGAGACCTGCTGGTGCCGGTTTAGAAAGCTGCTGCGGGCCGCGGCAGCTTTCTAAACTGGCACCAGCAGGTCTCCAAACCGCTGTTCGGGTGGAGCTGCGCACGCACCTCTCCAAAGGTTTGGAGAGGTGCGCGCGCACCTCCGCCCGAACACCCGTGTTGAGACCTGCTGGTGTTCGAGCGGAGGTGCGGTTTGGAGACCTGCTGGTACCGGTTTAGAACCGGCACCAGCAGGTCTCCAAACGGGTGTTCGGGCGGCAGTTTGGAGGTCCCGGGGGTGGCTCCGGCGACGCCCAGGCTGAATGCGGCGCCGCAACCCAGCGCCCGTCACCACGGAGACCCATCGCCGCTGGCGTGCAGGTGCGTCCACATAAAAGTGGAACCGCGTGCATGTATCCACGCACGCGCATGCGCAAAAATGTTTTGCGCATGCGCAAAACATTTTGTTTTATGCGCATGCGCGTGCGTGGATGCACGCGCGCGGCTCCCACTTTTTTTTATGTGTGATGGAACCGGTTCCCAGTGGCTCTTTTGTTTTTTCAGGTTGCCGACCCCTGAGGTAGACAATGCCTCAGAGTCACTTGAAAAGCCCATACGTCGTCAGAAACTTGACACTTGGCCTCCCCGGTATTCTAATTGTTATGTCTCCCTGAACTGAAGAAGACCTCTCTGTCTGTCTCCCTTCCCCCACCCCCCACAGCCACCATCACTCCAACGCCAGCTAAGCTTTTTTCAGGAGAGAACTTTGCCAAGGCTGTCATGAGACTTTGGGGCCCCATGCTAAGAAAGTCTTGGCTCTCCTCTTCCTCCTGTCTTAGGCAGTTGACTTCTAAGTCCTGATTTCAGTGTTGGTTGACTTTCCACAGGTAAGTCAAGCCCACAGGTTGGCAACCTGCGGCTCTGGAGCCACATGCAGCTCTTTCAGCCTTCTTCTGCTGCTCCCAGTCGTCCTCCACCATTTGCAGAGAGAGAGACAGAGACAGAGACACAGAGAGGCACTTGTGCTTCCCTTCTCTCTCTCTCTCTCTCTCCCTCTCTCTCTCTCTCTCTCTGTGAAAAAGAGAGTGGCCGAGAAGCTGAGAAGCTTATTGGGCGGGGCTGCTGCCTTTGCTGAGTCTCCGCAGGAAGCAGCCGAAAGCAGGGCAGGAGAGCCAGCCCAATAAGAATGTGTGCCAGCTTGTCTGAGAACAGCGTGAAGCCAGCTTGCCAGGTGAGCAGAAGATCGGAGAGAGGGAGGGAGGGAGAGAGAGAGAAAGAGAGAGAACTCATGCACAGCATCCTCTGTTTCTTTTTAATTAAACTCTTCAATCAAGCTTCCCCCCCACCTTGCGTGCGTGAGCGTGTGCACACACGGGCGCGGGTTTTGCGGCTCCCAGTGGTTTTTTCCCTCTGGGAAATGGGTCCAAGTGGCTCTTTGAGTGTTTAAGGTTGCCGACCCCTGGTCAAGCCTATAAGCCTAGACCATGGAGTATCCTGACGCAACAAAACAGAATGTCCTTTTCTACAGAAGCTACTTGGAAGGCAGCCTTCTTGCTAGTGGTGCCCTCCTGGGAGCAGAAGAGCTGAACCGGTATTTTCCTGATCGCACCATGGGCATCTTTGTAGCCACCTGGAACATGCAGGGCCAAAAGGTGAGGAAGTCAGGCTTCAACCTCCGTCTCTAATCACCAGGGTTTCCACTTGGAAAGTCCAGGAGGAAAAGGAAAGGCACGGTTCGGTGAGGCCCGAGGCTTCGGAGCTGCTTTGGAAGCGTCTTGCCCGGCAGACGCGGGATGAAGGATGAAGGGCGAGCCATATGCTCAGCTCAGCTTGGCCTACAAAATTGCAGGTCAGGCTCACACAGGCTTTTCTCCCCAGAAAAGCGTTACTGTACACTCGCCCTTCGGCTCTAGGAACCCTGCAGATATTTCCAGACAGCATCATTATATGGTTCTAATTTTGCACGTAAAGTTCATATTTTAATGCAAACCGTTTGGGAGTGCGTTCAGTAAGGGTATGTGCGACTTGTCGGGACAAACCAGCAGCCTAGGATCCATAAATCCACTTGCAGCTCGTCCATCCCACATACAGAGTGTTTTGGTTCTGTTTTTGTTTTTTTAATCCCTTCCAGCTTTTCTTTTACAAACAAATTTTCTGGGAAATGTAATAAAAAGGTGGAAAGAAGCACCTAGCTCAGGGGTAGGCAACCTTGGCTCTTTTGTGACTCGTGGACTTCAACCCCCAGAATTCCTGAGCCAGCCACACTGAGGGGAAAGGGAGAGGTTTCCAAGCTGAGCCATGCTGGCTGAGGAATTCTGGGAGTTGAAGTCCGCGAGTCATGAAGGGGCCATAGTTCCCCCATGCTGACTGAGGAATTCTGGGAGTTGAAGTCCATGAGTCATAAAAGGGCCAGGTTTGAAGACCCCTGGTCTGGATCCAAGCCCGCAGTTTCATCAAAATGTCCGACTGAGGAATTCTGGGAGTTGAAGTCCACGAGTCACAAAAGAGCCAAGGTTGCCTACCCCTGAGCTAGGTCAACCCAGCTTAGTGAAGGTGAGCTGTGGATGAGAAAAATGAAGAAAACAGGAGCCTCTCTTTGTGTGGTTTTGTTTTTGTTTGTTTGTTTTGCCACTTTATAGACGGAACTTGAAGTTGTCCTTGTTAGAATGCTTGTGTACCTGAAGCAAGTACTTGTTTGTGTGGCATTTCACAAGTAGCGTGTTGGGATAGCAGCAGAAGCAGAGTCGCCTTAATCCTCCAAATAATGTGGATTAAATAATTTCCCCGAACAGATCAGAAAATGGCACGTTTGTTCATTTGCTGGGTTCCAACCCAGGTGAGCGGAAAAGTATTTGCATCCTGCAGGCAGAAAAATGGATTTGATACCCTGCGTCATTTCTTGTTCTTCAGCTGGCAGCTAAGAGGCCTCAAATGAACCTGCAGAGCTCGTGGACAGTTGGAAAGGTCTTTTTTCTTTTTTCCCCTTGCAGGAACTCCCTGAGGTGCTGGATGACTTCCTGTTGCCCTCTGACCCTGATTACGCCCAGGACATGTATGTGATAGGGGTCCAAGAAGGCTGTCCAGATAGGTATGGGAACAGAAGCAGCTTTGCAGCTAAGGGACCCTCCCTCCCTCCCTCCCTCCCTCCCATCCATCCATCCATCCATCCATCTATCTTTTGTCCTACCTCCTGAGAATCACCACTGTTGTCATTCCGTGTCAGCCTGTGCTCCCAGCAGCTGAGTCTGATGATTCTGAAGAGGAGGAGGAGGAGGAGGAGGAGGGGTTTGGAGAGCCTTCGGTGTCAGAGGGAGGCTTTGATGCCCTGAAGGACTCTCAGCCTGGCCCCTCCAGTCGTGTTCCTCACAAGGCTCAGCTGTGTGAGGAGGAGGGGTCGGACTCAGAGGATTCACAGCTGAATCTGTTCAAAGACGCTAGAAGCAGAAGGCAATCCAGCAGAGCAGAGAAAATCAATGAGGCAACTCAGTGAGAGGAGGAGAAGGCAGTGAGAAGCCACGCCTTGGGACTGATAAGAAAAGGGGAAGGTGTGGGTGGGGCTGGTTGCTGAAGGCAACCGTTTGGAGACATTCTAAGGGAATCCTGGTCTGGTTTTGCTAATCTGTTTGACTCTTGTTTGTTGACTCGTTTCATATTTTGAATCATTTATTGAAGGAAATATTCTGTTGCTTTTTTGTTTGAACTGTACATAAATTTGGGTTGGTTTTTTCCAGCCTATTGACTGTAAAAAGGAAAAAGGGGTTGTCCCTGACACACAGACAGGGCCGGTTGTAGGCTGGAACAGAACAACCACACAGTACAAGTAGGATCATTATATTGCACGGGTTAAGGCTGTCGCAAGCCCTCTCTCCCTTTTGGCAATGAAGCAGAGCTTTCTGATAAAGCCAGGTGAGGCGTCTTCTTAGGTGCAGGCCTCTTTTGGGGCCAGGCCGTAAGGGGTCCCTTGGCAACCCTGAGTCCCACCTTCTCCTTTCCTCTTCATTTGTCTACAGTCTTCCGCGTGCGTGACCGGAGGCTGGCATCCAGGAGAAGAGTGAACATGGGCAGTCACTGCAAGGAATTGGGAGCTAAAGGGAGGGTCCCGAGCCCATGGGACGAGTGGGAATGAAGAGATCTGGGAGATCCTGGCTCCTCTTAATCAGCCCGATTGGCCAGAGCTCCTGTTTTGAGCCTGCATTGGGCCTGCTGACCTCAGAGTCGCTCCAGGACCAAGCGGCCGATTGCCTTTGCTTCCTTTCTGCAGGCGAGAGTGGGAGATTCGCCTGCAGGCCACGCTGGGCCCGCAGTACGTCATGTCTTACGCAGCTGCTCACGGCGTCCTTTACCTGTCCTTCTTCTTGCGGAGGGATCTCATCTGGTTTTGCTCAGGTATGCCTGGCCAGGGATAAATTTCGAGGGGCCTTTCAAGTCACTAAATGCCAGGGGATTATTGGTGAATCGCCAGACAGCGTGTTTTTTGTTTGGCGGGGAGAAAGCTGAACCAAAACGAGAGCTGTGTGCTCAGGAGATGGAACTGAACCCCATCATTGAATTGCCGCATTTTCACCCCTTCCGCCTTTTTTTGTTTCGTTTTGTTCTGTCCCTGTCCGATCTGTGCACTCTTGTGAGAGGCTGTGCCGCTTCTCTCTTCCCACAGAGGTAGAATGCGCCACGGTGACAACCCGCATCGTGTCTCAGTTCAAAACCAAGGGTGCGCTAGGAATTTGCTTCACTTTCTTTGGCACGTCCTTCCTTTTCATCACTTCCCACTTTACCTGTGAGTATCTCCTCAAGCTCCGCTTGCGCCTGCATTGGAGCCAAAGTAGGTTTTTTCCACTCCCCCCAAAGCTCTGTAAACTGGTGCGCCAGCCGAGCTGCCTGCTTTGTGCTCTGTTCCCAACTGAATGCAAGTAAGGTAGATATGTGGAGTTATTGCAGAAGGTGAGGAAGCTGTGTCTACAAAGAAATGGACAACACCGGACACTCCTCCCCCTCTGTTCCTTCGTCCCTAGACTTAAATCCAGTCGGAGAAGGGCAGGATATAAATGGGATTAAAATAAATCAATAAAATAAAAAATAATGTCAGGACCCTCCCCGATCCACGTCTTAGGGAAGAAGAACTCTTGGAGACAGGATAGTCCAAACAGGAATTTTTACTAAAACATGATTGACAAGTGGATAATCTAGACAGGATCTGGAAACTGTGTCGCAGACTGATACTTTTAAAGTGTCCCCGAGTAAAAACCCCTCCCCTCAGTCCATTTGGTCAGTCCCGGATCAATTAAGTTTCAGGTGTCAAAACCTTCCATGGGAAAAGGGATCTTCCATGCATTTACAACATTTGCTTCCTCCCCTTCAAATTCCAATCAGAGATACAAACCAGAATCTCTGCCTGCCCACCTTCTTTGTTCTTCTCAGTTCAAAGGTTTTCTTCCCTCATCTTTGTGATGGCCCCCAGGCAGGCTGAATAAACAACCTTGCATCTAATGGATAGGGATGGCCAATTAACATCTTCTCTTCCCCTCCTTGGGAATGGCAGAATCCAGTGAGGGGGTGAGATTTAGGTTTGCACAGAGAGGGAGTTAGGGATGGAATATAAACGGATTCTGACACATCCGCACCTGCCTTTTTGGAGCCTGCAATCATATAGCATTTCCTGACCTGTGACGATTCTCAGGAAATTCTCCAGTATGACATTTGGAGATTTCTACCCCACCAGGTTGAACCCATACAGGTTTCCCTTCTCAAATAAATGAACACAACTGCTCAGGTGATGCACCTATAAACTCTTTCTCCCTCTCTTCCAAAGATAGTGCATGTAGAATAAAAGACACACCCCGAGGGTTGATGTAGGAGACACGTTGTGCTTTTGTAACTGAACAAGAGACCCGGTTCGGTGTTGTGGTTAAGGTACCCTGGTTCTAGTCCTGTCTTGGCACAAAGCAGGCCGGTCATTTTCTCTCGTGTCTAGAAAAGAGGGGGGGGGGAACCTTGCCGAAGAACTGCAGGGACTTGTCCAGGTAGTCTTTTAAGAATCGGACATGATTGAACAGAAAAAATAATAAAATTCACATTGATGAGGCTGTTTCCATTGAGAGTTCAGATTTCACAGCAGTCCTGTTTCAGAGAAGGTGAGTGGGCAGAGGAAAGCTGCCAGCCTTGTTCACTCCCCAGCCTGAGGTCCACGATCTGCAACATTTGGCACCCTTAGAATTCCAGCTCCCCTCTCCTTCCCTTCCCCACTGTCTCCCAGCCAGGAGTTCTGGTCTTTCCCAGGAGGAAGTGGGGAAACGGGTCACTTGAAATCTCTGGATCTTGGCCCGACAGCTGGGCTAACCACTGACCCTCAACTGGACTCGGTGGCCCTCATTCCTCTCCCCGATCTTCAGAATTCTAGCCTTGCGTTGGAGATTGTTCTAAAAGAATCTTGCCTGATTTTTAGTGGGACACTGATCCCGATCCTTGCAGCAGGCCCTCCTCCTCCCATTTTGCAGAGCTTTGGCCCTTCTGAGGATTGAAGTCAGCACGGGGAGCGTTGTTCTCCTCTCCTTCAGAGAGAGACAGAGAAATCTCCCGAAGTCGTTTCCAGTGGAAAGTGCTGCTTTGAGTCTTTTTTTCCCCCCCACCGGAACCAGCCCTACGTGGCCTTCTTTTCTTTCAGCCGGAGATGGCAAAGTCAACGAGCGGGTTCTCGATTACAACAAAACCATCCAGGCTCTTTCGCTGCCCAGAAATATCCCGGATACCAACCCGTATCGATCCAGTCCCTGTGAGTAACTTGGCCCTGGGAAAGGCTTCCTTCCCTCTCTGTTCCTCGCATGCAGACGGACTTCTCTCTTTCAAATAAGCACCGCCATCGTGATGCAGCCAGAGGAAAGCTCTATTCTGGAAGGTCACCGATTTGGCCTCGGCCCCAAATGTCGGTCCCAGCGACAAAAATCAGACTTGGAGGGAACGGCAATTTTGAAATGTGTGGGCTTTAACCCCAGAATTCCCCAACCAGCAAGGCCGATGCTAAGAATTCTGGGAACTGAAATCCATGCATTTCAAAAGTTGCTGAGATTAGCACTAGATTACAGTTGCCGTGTGTCAAGAAATGGGATGAAGTCACCCAGAAATTCAGAATTGTAAGTGCAGCCATTTGTGTGGCGGCTGTTTGAAGTTAACAGCAGGACTGGAAAAAGCCGCTTGTGACCGTTGCAGCCTCCCCAGGGTCACGTGATCAAAATTCGGATGCGTGTCTTTATGAGGGTCGCAGCGTCCCGGGGATGTCACGCGGTCCCCCCTTTTGTGCCCTTCTGACCTGCAAAGCCAACGGGGGAGGCAGATTCACACGATAACCCTGCTGCTAACTTAACGGCTGCAGCGATTCGTGTAACCACCGTGGCAAAAACGGTTATAAAATGGGGTAACATCCACAAAAACCTGTCTGGTTTCACAAGGGAAATGTTGGGGTCAAAGGTGGTTCTAAGTCAAGGACTCTGTGTACGGGAATTCAGAGTTGAGACTCGAAACGGTTTGAGTTCCTCCGTTGGCAAGCTTTGAATGGAGTGACTTGCACCCTCGATCGAGCACACACACACACACCCGGCCCAACCCGGCTGTCCAGTAATTCTGCACAGGTGTTGGGGAAGACTTGGGCTAAATGTGTAGCCTCTTCTCCACTCTTCTTCCCCCCCCCATCCTTTGCTTGGCCTTGCAGCGGACGTCACCACCCGCTTTGACAACGTCTTCTGGTTCGGAGACTTCAACTTCCGCCTGAACGAGAACCGGGAGGTGGTCGAGCAGATCCTCAGCCCTGGCCAGGAGCTGGACGTCCCACGGCTGCTGCAGCACGACCAACTGCTGGAGGAAATGCAGAGGGGTGAGCACCCCCTTCCCTTCCCCTGGGTTTTGGCACGGACCGGCCCCACTCCCTTCCATCCCTGCAGTCTCAGCGCCTCAGCTCTTGCCTGCTCGGGGACCTTTGTGAGGGCCCTCTGAAGACACCCCCTCCCTCCCTCTCGAGAAGGCAACCTGTGCCCCATGCCCTCCGCAGCTCCTGCTTGGTTTCGGAGTGCAATTGAGAGAGTTGGTTTTGGCCTGTTAGTCCCTGATGACCTTCTCCAAACAGAATTATCCCAGCCACCTCAGCTGACCTGGGCAGAATCTCTTTTCCGTGAAGGGCCATGAGGTCCAGACCTGTTGGGGGTCAAGCCTGCTCCTTCTCTTTTGGGAAGGTGCTAAAGAAAGAGCTCTTCCAAGGAGCATTTTGTCAGCTGATCCTGGGGGTTTCTCAGGGGTTTCTCCTCCTGTCTTTAAGGGATTACTAAGGGACACGGTGGGTTAAGACGCTGAGCTTGTCGATCCAACCCAGCACCCCCGTGGCTCGCTCTCAGTCTGGCTGGGAGGCTTTTGACTTAGATCGGTGTGGCCAAAGCCTTTCTCATGCAACTGTGGCTTAAGAACAGTATCCTCAGTTTGCCACTCGCTGCAGCCCGGCACGTAATGGCAGAGTGGCTGTATGTCTTGGGGCGCCCTTAAGGCTGGGACTTTGGGGTTCAGTCCTTTGACTTGCCTGATCCGCTCTTTGCACAGGTTCTATATTTAAGGGGTTCCAAGAGGCCCCCATCTTTTTCCGTCCTTCCTACAAGTTTGATGTTGGACAGGACACCTATGACACAACCTCCAAGCAGAGGACGCCTTCTTACACGGTAAGGGTTTGGTGGGGGGGGGGAGGCAGCAAGAAAACAGGCATTCCCCCCCCCCCCCGGGAACCTCTCCAAGCAGAAAAGGGCACCCAAAAGCCAACCATTCTGTCCCCAATTCCCACAATTCCTACGACATACACAGCACCCTTTGGCCAAAAAGCTTGCCTGCACTGGCCTAGAGCAGGGGTGGGGAACCTTGGCTCTTTTATGACTCATGGACTTCAACGCCCAGAATTCCTCAGCCAGCATGGGGGAACTATGGCCCCCTCATGACTCGTGGACTTCAACTCCCAGAATTCCTGAGCCAGCATGGGGGAACTTTGGCCCCTTCATGACTCATGGACTTCAACTCCCAGAATTCCTGAGCCAGCATGGGGGAACTATGGCCCCCTCATGACTTGTGGACTTCAACTCCCAGAATTCCTCAGCCAGCATGGGGGAACTATGGCCCCCTCATGACTCGTGCACTTCAACTCCCAGAATTCCTCAGTCAGCATGGGGAAACTATGGCCCCTTCATGACTCGTGGACTTCAACTCCCAGAATTCCTTAGCCAGCATGGGGAACTATGGCGCCCTCATTACTCGTGGACTTCAACTCCTAGAATTCCTCAGCCAGAATGGGGGAACTATGACCCCCTCATGACTCGTGGACTTCAACTCCCATATTCCTCAGTCAGCATGGAAACCTCTCCATTTCTCCTCAGCATGGCTGGCTCAGGAATTCTGGGAGTTGAAGTCCACAAGTCATAAAAGAGCCAAGGTTGCCTACCCCTGTCCTATAGTAATAGTGGAGGATGAGACTGAGGGAGCTGGGTCCGTCTAGCCCAGGGGCAGGCAACCTTGGCTCTTTTATGATTCATAGACTTCAACTCCCAGAATTCCTGCGCCAGCATGGAGGAACTATGGCCCCCTCATTTATTTACTTATTTTATTTATTTAATTAGTTTTCTATACCGCCCTATTCCCGAAGGACTCAGGGGGGGTTACAGGCAATATTTAAAAGACAATATAAAATTAAGATAAAAAATAGAATGGAAAAGAATTAAATTAATTAATAGCCCAACGATAAAAAAATGTTAAAAACTTGAAACTAAAAAAACCCCTCAGGCCAGGCCAGATGGATCGAAAAGCCAGGTTTTCAGGTCCCGGCGAAACGAGCGCAGGTTGGGGGCAGTCCAGAGTTCATGACTCGTGGACTTCAACTCCCAGAATTCCTCAGCCAGCATGGGGAACTATGACCCCCTCATGACTCGTGGACTTCAACTCCCAGAATTCCTCAGCCAGCATGGAGGAACTATGGCCCCCTCATGACTCGTGGACTTCAACTCCCAGAATTCCTCAGCCAGCATGGGGGAACTATGGCCCCCTCATGACTCGTGGACTTCAACTCCCAGAATTCCTCAGCCAGCATGGGGGAACTTTGGCCCCCTCATGACTCGTGGACTTCAACTCCCAGAATTCCTCAGCCAGCATGGGGAACTATGGCCCCCTCATGACTCGTGGACTTCAACTCCCAGAATTCCTCAGCCAGCATCGGGGAACTTTGGCCCCCTCATGACTCGTGGACTTCGACTCCCAGAATTCCTCAGCCAGCATGGGGGAACTATGGCCCCCTCATGACTCGTGAACTTCAACTCCCAGAATTCCTCAGCCAGCATGGGGGAACTATGGCCCCCTCATGACTCGTGCACTTCAACTCCCAGAATTCCTCAGTCAGCATGGGGAAACTATGGCCCCTTCATGACTCGTGGACTTCAACTCCCAGAATTCCTTAGCCAGCATGGGGAACTATGGCGCCCTCATTACTCGTGGACTTCAACTCCTAGAATTCCTCAGCCAGAATGGGGGAACTATGACCCCCTCATGACTCGTGGACTTCAACTCCCATATTCCTCAGTCAGCATGGAAACCTCTCCATTTCTCCTCAGCATGGCTGGCTCAGGAATTCTGGGAGTTGAAGTCCACAAGTCATAAAAGAGCCAAGGTTGCCTACCCCTGTCCTATAGTAATAGTGGAGGATGAGACTGAGGGAGCTGGGTCCGTCTAGCCCAGGGGCAGGCAACCTTGGCTCTTTTATGATTCATAGACTTCAACTCCCAGAATTCCTGCGCCAGCATGGAGGAACTATGGCCCCCTCATTTATTTACTTATTTTATTTATTTAATTAGTTTTCTATACCGCCCTATTCCCGAAGGACTCAGGGGGGGTTACAGGCAATATTTAAAAGACAATATAAAATTAAGATAAAAAATAGAATGGAAAAGAATTAAATTAATTAATAGCCCAACGATAAAAAAATGTTAAAAACTTGAAACTAAAAAAACCCCTCAGGCCAGGCCAGATGGATCGAAAAGCCAGGTTTTCAGGTCCCGGCGAAACGAGCGCAGGTTGGGGGCAGTCCAGAGTTCATGACTCGTGGACTTCAACTCCCAGAATTTCTCAGCCAGCATGGGGAACTATGACCCCCTCATGACTCGTGGACTTCAACTCCCAGAATTCCTCAGCCAGCATGGAGGAACTATGGCCCCCTCATGACTCGTGGACTTCAACTCCCAGAATTCCTCAGCCAGCATGGGGGAACTATGGCCCCCTCATGACTCGTGGACTTCAACTCCCAGAATTCCTCAGCCAGCATGGGGGAACTTTGGCCCCCTCATGACTCGTGGACTTCAACTCCCAGAATTCCTCAGCCAGCATGGGGGAACTATGGCCCCCTCATGACTCGTGAACTTCAACTCCCAGAATTCCTCAGCCAGCATGGGGAACTATGGCCCCCTCATGACTCGTGGACTTCAACTCCCAGAATTCCTCAGCCAGCATCGGGGAACTTTGGCCCCCTCATGACTCGTGGACTTCGACTCCCAGAATTCCTCAGCCAGCATGGGGGAACTATGGCCCCCTCATGACTCGTGAACTTCAACTCCCAGAATTCCTCAGCCAGCATGGGGAACTATGGCCCCCTCATGACTCGTGGACTTCCAGAATTCCTTAGTCAGCATGGAAACCTCTCCATTTCTGCTCAGCATGGCTGGCTCAGGAATTCTGGGAGTGGAAGTCCAGGAGTCATAAAAGAGCCGAGGTTGCCTACCCCCGGCCTAGAGGCTTTGGATAAAGGCAATATAAATCTGCCTGGCAAGAACAAAGGTAAATGATACAAGGATGACTTAGCTGGGTTCCTTTTTCCGTAGGTAAGAGCTGGTTTTGTCCAGTGGTTAGAAGCACCGGGCAAGAAAGTGGGAAACTCTTGAGTTTATTCACTTAACGTTCTTGCCACCCATCTCCCCTACAGAGCGACTAGTTCCGCCTTCTGAAGCACACGGACCCATCCGTGAAGCCACTAGAGCCCTTCCCTTGTTTTGCCTCTTCAAGACTCCCCAGCGCTCCTTGAGCATTGTGTTCCTCTTTTGTGCGTGGTTCCCTCCCTGGAAGCTTCCTGGAAAGGCCCAGTTCCCTCTCTTTGCCCGCCTGAAGCTTGCATAATGCTCAGTTACCAGGGGCAGGAAAGAAACGTGACAACGGAAGCTCACCCAGCTTACAAACTATAAAAGGAAGATCTCGGAGCCCTTTCCCCAAACTCAAGTCCAGGGCGGCTCCAGGCCCAAGGCCTTGTGGGCAGTGGTGGGATTTAAATAATTTAACAAGGGGTTCTGTTCGTCATCACCGGCGCGACGCACCTTGCACATCTGTCATCGCATTGCTATCACTGGCGCGTCGCGCACTGCAGACATCATCCCCAGCGCCACGTGCATTGCACTGATGTCATCAGCGGCGCCACACGCCTCGCGGTGTCGCCACCAGCCCAACAGATTTATCATAACCGGTTCGCCGAACTCAAACCAAAAGCTAGGTATCGGTTCTGCGACAGTGGCCTGTCGCAGCTCCTGGAAGGTTGTATCTGGGCCAGAGATCTAAGGCCGGAGCAAAAGAGCCGCTCTGCTCATCTTTTTCTCTTTTCAGGACCGGGTCATCTATCGCAGCCGCCACCAGCATGAAATCCATGCCGTGAAGTACTCGGCCTGCTTTGGGATCAAAACGTCCGATCACCGCCCTGTCTACGGGTTGTTCCGTGTCAAAGTGAGGCCCGGGAGGGACAAGTGAGTAGGAATGCCATCCGGTGCCTTTGAAAAGGCTTCATTCCGAGGCCTCCCCACGTTCCTGCAGACACACTTGCATTGCAACACCTGGCTCCGAGTTGTGACTTTAAGAGACCCAAGCGATGAAGCCAGAGGGCAGGGCCGGAACCCAGAGCCGAGAAGGAATGAGGCTTTGGCTCTGCATCGGGATAAAACAGTGCCTGTCAGAACTAACCGTGAGAAGGTAGAGGGGCATCGGCCACCCCACGCCTGGACTGAACTGCCTTTAATCCTAACAGCTGAAACTGGGGTTCAGTGACCGACAGGGATATAAAACCCACCAGGCGGTTGGGTAGTTCTGCTAACCTCTACTTAAAAGAATACGCTGCTCCGTCTTTGTAACCGTTCTTAACTATTCAAAATCTCACGGAGTAGCCAAGATCTTATACGGTCTTGTGATCTTTTTTTTTTAAAGGCACGTTTTATTTTTGGCATCTGTGCACGGTGGTCCACATGGTGTGAAAAGGTTACTGACCCAACCAAGGGGGTGGGGGAATCTAATTTAATTACTGCTAGTGTTTCCTGGCCGTGGAAAGATGAAATGAGGGAAAACCAGGATGCCCAGTTCTTGGAACGGGTCCCACAGGGTGTAAAACAATATAGCGCACATATATATGTATGTAAGTTTTGACAAGCCGGTTTGTGCTTTGTCCCATTCACCTACAGCATCCCGCTGGCTGCAGGCCTATTTGACCGAGAACTTTATTTGACTGGCATAAAGAGACGGATCAGAAGGCAACTTCAGAAAAAACAAGCTCTCAAAAACCAGAAATCCAGCGCTATCTGTTCTGTTTCCTGACCAAAGGCATCCAAGACTTCCGGGCCAAGCGAAAGGAAGCGCGGACGAGGCCTCCTTCAGCTCGTTCGGCGTAAACCAGGCTGGAAGGGCGTCAGCAAGACCCACAAAAGCGAAGAAGGCTGGAAATGGCTGGGGGGGGGCTCACGGATCGGATCCAGATTTTATCAAGCGCGTAGCCTCTTCCTGCTCAAGAAGCTGCTGTTCCCGTGTCCTGTTCCTCGAGGAGGATCCTGGAATAAACCCTGCAGGGTGTTGGCATTGTCAGCGTTACACCAGCCACAAACATTGCTCGGGTTGGGAAGCTATTTCTGAGGACCATCTCGGGAACACATTCTAAGCCTTTAGCTAGGAAGTGAATTGCGCACCCAACCTAGTTTGGGCCCCCCCAAAGTCAACATTTTTCCTAAGAATTCTAGAAAGGTCCCTGGAATGCCGGAGGGGCGAGGGAAGACTCAGAAAGTCCCAGCCTGAGGAGGTCACAGGGTGCGTTTCTTACCTTCAGTGAAGACAAGCCGCCACCTGCCATTAACTAAGAGAAAGTGGAAACCGATTCCACTCAATACAGGGCCTCGAGTGGCGGCAAAAACCAGTATTTTCGATAGCAAGGGCCAATTTTAGCCGCTACCGGTGGGTGGCAAGTAGCTAAGCTTTCCCCTCCTCAGGTTTAGTCATCATTTTCCTGGATTGCGCTTGGGTTCAGAATTCCTTGAAATAAAAGGATGATACAGAACTTAAGAAATGCGTTTCTAGTGCAGCCATGGCAAACCTTTTAAGAGACCGAGTGCCCAAACCACAACCCAAAACCCACTTATCGCAAAGTGCCAGGGCCACATAAGCATTGTGGTGCCCTTAGCAGGAGCATGGCCCAAAAAGGGCGTGGCTGCGGTTGTCATGACAGACTGGGTGGGCGTGGCTGGGGTGGGCACTGCCACCTCAATGTTGCTCATGGGCAGGGTTGGGGGAGATCCAGGGGGTCTCTGGTGGGATGGTGGGCAGGCCTAGCATAGATGGGGGGAGGCACGCAATCCTAGCCGGGACTGGGGAGCCATGGCGCCAATGGGGATCCAGCCTTCCATGGTCAGGGTGGCCTTGCTGGGTGTGGGCGTGCTTACCACCTCTACTAGGGCTTGCTAGCCAGCCTCTTCTTTGGGTTGGGTGGGGCTGCCGCTACGGGCGGCAGCCCAATGGACCTGCACAAGCTGCTGGCAGCAGTGGCGCGCGTGCCCACAGAGAGGGCTCTGAGTGCCACCTCTGGCATGTGTGCTGTAGGTTCGCCACCACTGTTGTAGTGCATCAACCGATCTACTCTGTATTCCCTACCTAGAGCTTAGCTTAAAACCTCATCAAAGGAATTCCAGTATTTTCAATGGGCAATACCACTTTTCTCTTTCCCTCTGTGCGGGAATTAAGCATTAATTACAAGATTCAGAATGTGCATGTATAACGTGTACAGCTGCTTGCAAGCGCTGGATTGTGGCAGGAGGGCTGTGCCCCAGAGCATCCCTCCAGCCTGCAATGTGGCAACTCCATGAAAGATATCTGGGGTGGATTCCTTGCCAAGCAAACCCCAGCAGAGCAAATTCATGGCGAATTCCAGCTATAGTAAATGGGCCCAAGATTCCCTTGGGACCAGAGGGGGCCGACTGACGGCAGCCATGAATCGGCCATCCTGCTGCAGAGGACAAGGAGGCTGGCAAAGAATCACTCGAGGAAAGAGGAAGATAACTGGCTATTTATTCAGCTGATACTTCAGGCTATTTTCAAGCAGTCCTCTCCTCCCTCTGCAATTAGACCAGGATCCTTTCCTCTCAACAGAAATTCCTTGACGCATTGGAAAAAGGAGGATTTTGTCAGCCAGCAGAGCATGAGAGAACAGGTTCTCACCAGGTGTGTGTGTGTGGGGGGGAAGAAAACATGAAGTGCACAAGAAGTGGACCAATCAGTGCCTCATAAGCGGTTTTTAGAGCAAGGGTTGCCAACCTTTCTGGGTTGGCCTGGTGGGAAAGGGAGGGGCAGGCACCTTTATGCGCGCACGCGCACACAAATGTAGCTCCACGCGCATGCACGCTCCACAAATGGGGCTGCTAGCACTGGTGCGAGGCTCGCATCGTGCCAGCAACTCAGAGCTTGGCTAGCGCCGGCGCAAGCACAGGAAACAAGCACACACGCACATGCACTGGCCAGCCACTCACGCAGCCCAGTGGCCAAGAGGCCAGGCCATAGCCTGGTAGTGGGCCGTGGCCCATAGGTTGGGGACCTCTGTTCTAGAGCATTACAGGCAGTTCGTCCTAAGATGGTTCAAATTAATGAGGGCCTCCCTAAACAGTTATCGCCTAAGTTTGAATGAATGACCTCCAGCCACATCACCGCCATTTGAGCATTTGGCAACCTGCTCCCATTTAAAACCAGTTGCAGTATCCCAGTCATGGCTGATTTGTGACTCTTTTGCCAGTTTCTGGCAAAAATAGCATTGGTTTAAGCTGGGTTCACACTTGGGACTGTGGTGACTTACTACTGCTATAAAGGTGGTTGTAAAGTCAGGTCCAGTCACAAGATGTCTCAATTTATGACAACTTACGACAGATTCTGGTTCCAATTGTGGTCCTAAGTCAAAGACTCCCTATGACAGGGGTGTCAAACTGCCGGCCAGACACGTCATCCGGAAGCTGCGCCCACCCCATTGCCAGCAATGGCAAAACTGTCCCAATACATTGTGTGACATCATGTAACGTCGCTTGTTTGACATGTCTATGAGAAAAGTTCTCATCTTGGGTCAAGAGTAACAAAAAAAGGCACCTGAAAAATGTTATTGCAACTAAAAACCCGATGTAGATTGTGAATAAATCTCCCAATCTTAAGATTCAGTTTTGTTGCTACCAATTGAAAATACCATTGATTTACCACTCGTAGTTTAAACTTAAATTTTGGAAACAAAGGTCAACATACCACAGTGTAGCACCCTCATTAACTCTTTTTATCTGTATTCTTCGCCATGGAGCAGGCTCAGACTTATTGTCCCTTAATTCAAGACAAATCAATGAGGACAGGAATTTGAAATACCAAAATAGTAATCGCATTCGTAGGAGCAGCTCTCTTCAACCGTCCGGCCTCCTCGTTTAGTTTGAGTCTCACAAAATAAGTTATTTTAAAGCTGAACAGAATTTGAACAGACGTGGAAACTGCTCTGGCAACCCCCTTCCTCTGATGCCCGCTGTGCGTGCCAAGCTGCCCTCCTGGCAGAGAAGGAAGCACATGGCAAGCAATGGGTCGTCTCGGCCAAACCCCTCGGTGGGGCAGCCGCAACCTTAACGGAACAGCCGGTACACCCTGGGAAGACGCCCGTCCTTGCTGGCAAGGGCGGCCTGGAGGTGCTCGTAGCTGGGCAGCTCCCGCAGGTCCCCCAGGGCAGCCACCGCCGGCTTCTTCCGCAGCATCTTCGTCGCCACCCGCCTGATGTCACTGGCGCTCACTCTGTCTGCGCAGGAGGGAAAGAGAGGCAACCACAGCATCAGTTTGTGCGGCTCCCACACAAGGCTGCTGCTCCACCACAACATGGGCCACCGCCCCACCTGGCCCACGTTCCCTCAGAATCCGCAGAGAACGGGCCCAGAGACCCAAGAGGAGCAGAGGGAGAGAGCGCCCAAGGGGGAGGCCTCCGGCTAGGGAGGGCAGTAAAATGCCACAAGGGCCCTCGGGCTGCAGAGCAAGGGAGGGGCTCGCTTCGCCAGCAGACTCAGAAATCAAGGACCCCTCCCAGAATTTTCTCCCCAAGTGGGGAGGCTCCGTCGAGCTGCAGCTCAGGAAGCTGAGGCTTTCGCTTACCGATCAGGACACAGAGCTCCTCCGGCAGCTTCCTCCCACCCGTGGCCAAGACCTGCCTCCCGACATCCTCAAAAATGACTGGCCGAGACTCCAGGTTCATCATCAGCATGGAGCGCAACTGGGTCTTGGCCCGCTCCAGTTCCACCTACAGGGAGGGGAGGCAGCAGAGCCACTCCAGCCTCTGAAAGAGGGCTCTGCTCCGAGCCCAAGGCCCCGACGTAAACCCTCCTCCCCAACTTCTTACCTCGCCCAGCGTTCCAGCCATTAACACAAATTCCCGCGTAATGATTTCCACCATTTCACGGACCTGCAATCGAGGAGACGCGGAGGAGCCGAGCGTGACAACCGATTCCATCCAAGGCCTCTCCCTTCCTCAAGGGTGGAGAGCTTCGGAGGAGACTTCTGGGGTGAGGGCAGGCAAGGCGGCCTTCTGCTCGCCAGGCCAGGCAAGGGGGCACTGGGGACTGCTGCTCCCTCGCCTGCTGGCCTGGTAGAGGTAGCCCAACCTCCTGGCAGGTGAGGAATCCATTCCGAGGACCAGCTCACCTGTCTGGGATCTGCGCTGGCGTGAATGCACAGGAGGCCGGTGTCCTCGTAGCTGTGGTGGTAGGAGGTGGCGTTGTACATCCAGTGGTGCCTGGGAGAGAGCGGCAGAGAAGGGGACGGGTGAACATCAGCGGCCTTGTAGGGTTCTCCAAGAGCAGTGGTAGGCAACCTTGGCACTTTTATGACTCGTGGACTTCAACTCCCAGAATTCCTGAGCCTGCCACGCCAAGGGGAAAGGGAGAGGTTTCCAAGCTGAGCCATGCTGGCTCAGGAATTCTGGGAGTTGAAGTCCATGAGTCATGAGGAGGCCATAGTTCCCTCATGCTGGCTCAGGAATTCTGGGAGTTGAAGTCCACAAGTCAAAAAAGAGCCAAGGTTGCCTACTCCTGCCCAACTGCCTCTTGCAACTGTAGGCCCTGCTCAAGAGCCGGACCACATGTCCCATCAGCCCCAGCCACCGGTTGGCCCAGGGAAGGCGACTATGACGCAGAAAGAGAAGTATCGGCCGGTCGGATTTCCTGAAGAATTCTGCTAAACTCGCAGATAACATTCCCGGGAGAAGCAAAAGCTGACTGGGGACAACCCAGATCAGGACTGCGCAGCAATTCAGCGTGTTGTGCAAACCCGTCTGCTTCTCTCAGGCTACAATCAATTTTGTGCTTGCAGCAGGAGCTCTATCACTGCTGGATTAGCAAAACTGAAACAATAACACCCCACAATTAAAGCTAATTAGGATTTAGCACCATGTATAAACCGGCTACTTTTCTGGCCCTTCAGACAGTCCCCCCTCCAACTTCCCAATGGAAGGTCAGCACCCTCCCCACCCCCAGGCTCTGGCCCAGCTTGGCTCCGCTCCTGGCTCTTAGCAGCGAAGCCTTCCGGCTCCTTCAGGGAAGGCAGAGAGACGTACCGGTTGAGGACGTTGAGATACAGCCGCGTGAACATGCCTTTGCCGGGGCCTCCAGCCGAGAAAGACCCCCCGCCCCCCATCATCATGTTCAGGACAGCGAAGGGGATGAAGTCTTCCTCCTGGGGCAGAGAAGCCAAACCGGAAGGTCACTCGGACGTCCAAGCAAAAGGGCCGCCCCAGCTAGAAGTGGACACTTACCAGGAAGGAGCAGCTTTCCAGTCCAATCATGACGTGGGCCAACTCTGGGATGGGGGTCGGCCCTAAACTCACGTCGGACATGTCCTTCTCGAGCTGCAGAGAGAGGGAGAGAGGCCCCATGGGAATTTGTGCGCCTAGCGATTGGCCCTAGAGCAGGGCTTTTCAACTTTTCACCCATTGTGCCACTTTTAGGATATGCCAACATCCGAGTACCACCAGTCGCCTAGCAAGGGGTCAAAACCTTGATGACCCCCCTCAAAAAAGAAAAAAGTGATGAAGTACAGGTAGTCCTCGACTTACAATAGTTCATTTAGTGACTGTTTGAAGTTACAATGGCACTGGAGCCTGGCGCTGAGCCTGGCGTTTCCGCTGAGCCCCGACAGCCCTGCAGCTCCAGCCATCTCTAGCTTAGGTTTGTGCGGTGCGGCCACCGGTTCCGCTCGTTCCCCTCCCCCACTACCACTTCTCTAGGATGGTCGCGTACCACCTGCCAGGTGCCAATGTACCACAGGTGGTACCCGCACCACTGGTTGAAAAGCCCTGATCTAGAGTGTTCTTTTTACCTTCAGCTTTTGAAAGTGTGCCTTTTACTGCTTTTAATGCTTGCTTATTTTTATAGTTGTGAGCGGCTCTTTATGTTCCATTTTGAATCTTCGACTTATGACTGTAATGGAGCCTGACTCAAAACTACGGCGCTGGCTTTCCCCAGATGTCCGGGAAGGGAACAGCTGCCTGCCGAAAGAGGTCTGAGCTTCCTCCCACCAGCCGAGCACGGTGTTCCCTCCTCTTTCCAGCCTTTAGAAGCACTGCAAATCCAATCTTTCTGGAGCTTCCCCCTCTTTCAAAAGACCTTGATGATGTTCAGATATTTTGGATCAACATCCATAATTCCCAGCCTTCATGGTCAAAGGAAATACAGTAACTGGCTACATTCTATGCGTACTGCACATCCTTCCGATCTTTTTTTTCCACTTTAACTTTCTTCTAGCTGCTCTGAGAACCAGTTTAAGGCAAACCCTCCATTTTACATCATAATAAATCACTTTATGTAACCGAGAGATGCAAAGAACATTTTGCTTCCCAACCTGCCAATATTTTTTTTGTAATCCCATTTATATCCCGCCCTTCTCCGAAGACTCAGGGCAGCTTACAATCTAAAGCACAAATCAATGTGCTTAGCAATAGACTCCTGGCTGCCTCCCCTTCCTCACCTTGAGGATCCCGCCAGTGTATTGGGCAACTGACTTGTCCACCTCCTCGGCTTTCCCACTTCCCCACGCCGGAACGGTTCCCAGGAAGTACTTCCGAGCACAGTCCACAAGCTGCTGGTGTTCAATTCCCACTCCAGCCAACACCATCCGGTCGGGTGTGTAGTAATTCCTCAAGTACGAGTGGAGGACCGTCCTGTCGATTTTCTCAATGTTCTCTGCCGGACAGAACCTGTTCAATCCCACGGTGTTTTCCCTGTAAGCTGCCTGTGGGAAGGGCAAACGCAAATGATTTTCAGAAAAGAAGGCAATGACCAAACAGATATTTGACCAGACTTTCTTGCTTTAGGATTGCTGTTGGCCACCGGCACCCAGAAGAGCCCTTGCTGCTCAACTTTGCGGATAAAAAATAGAAGCTCCAGTGAGCACAAGGGAGAGAAAGCTCCGTATCTAAGAAAATAACAGCCTCTCCTAAAGAGTGCAATGGATTAAACAGTTGATGGTATGCCTTCACTGTCTGATAAACCTGGATTTGAACCCAGGTCTCCCTGATCCACGGCCTGAGCTACTTGAGAACATCTTTGAAGGAACCTTCCTCGGCCCCCAACATCATGGCCTGCAAGCGATTCCGTGTGTGAAGCGTTGTGGGCCCAGTAAGCTGACAAGGGGCTTTGAGCAGAGATGGGTGCAGATGCAGCAGGCGAGGTTCCCCCACAAAGGCGGAGCATTGGATCTTGGGCTGCACGATCCAAGAATAGTGCAGATTACAGGGGAAATCAACAGTGCCCCCCCCAAAGCATAACATCACACTACTCTGTTGTCCAGAAGGAAAGACAGTTTGGGGGTGGGTGGGGGCACCCAAACTCACACAAAGCCCCGTTTTGACTTTGCGTTCTGCAGTGCTGCACACCACTGGATTATTCTTTCACTTCCCAAACTGCAGGCAGGAACACAACGCATTAGCAAAACATGTTTTGCCTTATTGTGCTCCGGCACACATAATGGGCACAATGATGCTTATCATTAACAAAGGCAAGCTTGTTTCTTCTGAAAACCATTCAGCTCCTGTATCCACCACCGGAAGGGAATTCCCAGTGAGACTGAGGAAGCCCCCACGGCCCCCCCAAACTCCTCAGGGGCTGCCCTGCCTGGCACGCTGATCACAGGGTCCTTCGCCCACTTGCCCCACCCCCAAGCTCAATCCGGATTAGAAGGCCACCGAACAGCTCAGGGGCTTTGTAGGGCAGAACGCCAGAGGGCCTTACTGCATGGATCATCTCAGTCAGCAACGGCTCTGGATCGGGCCTCATGTTCAGGTCCTGCAGCTCAAAGCGGACCGCCATACGAGTCATCTCGATTTCCTCATCTGCCAAGAGAAGCCAAGGAGGAACCCCTTTGGATCCAGGCCACAGGACCCAACCTCCTCCCAAGGGACAATGGCCCAACCCCCCTGGAGGGGGAGGAAAATTCCTACCCACCTCCCAAATGGCCACCAAATCCCACAGAATCAACCTGTGTTCCTTCCCAGCAGATAAATTGGATTGGGCACACCCACCTACAGCCCCCCCACTCCTGCCACCTTGGTCTCTCCCACTCCTGTCTTTCCAAATGATGCCACTGCACCACATTTTCCTCTGGCAGAAATCACAAACATCTTTATGGCAACGCAATTTGCGTTCAGGCGGGACAGCGAAATCCTGCCTGGCTCTCTTCTCTTGAAGCACAGAAGACACCGTGACAATCTCACCTGGCAATCTACTTTTTTAACTATACTTTTTAAAAAGTATAGTTAAAAGCAGCACAACTCCCAGTTCAGGTCTAAGGCTGGCAGCTGAGACCAGCCCATCCACTCAAAACACATCCCCACCCAATCAGAACACAGCTAAGGCCCCACCCAATCAGAGCACACCTCCAACCCATCAGAACACAGCCAAGCCTCCACCCACAGAACACACCCCCTCTGGCAGTTTAAAAAAGAAGAAAAAACAGCCACTATCACACACTTCTCCCAGAAGAAGGAAGCTGAAGTCACCAGCCTCAGGATGACGGATGAGATTTCGTCGAAACGTTGCCCTGATACCTCCAAAAACCCAAATGACACTACACACACACACACACACACACACACACACACACATATATATATACATATATATAAATTTATTATATATAAATAAAAAACTAGATTGCCAGGTGAGATTGTCACGGCACCTTCTGTACACACACACATATATATATATATGTACTAGAAGATTACCTGACAGTCTGGGCTGAAGAACCACATCAGCTAAGAGACTGACCATGGGGTCCAGGCCCCTGCTATCTGCAGAAACAGCGTACATTGTGGTATCCCTGAAAGAAGAGCAAATTGGTTTTATGTTCTACTGGGGTGGCATGGTCGCCTCCACCCAGGGTGTGAAAAATGGCATCACTCAAAGCAAACTCGAATGACAGAATCTCCCCTTAGCCTCCCTGTGAAGGACAGATCACATGCTAAAACGGGAGCCGGGAAAAGTCCCAAAGATGCTTTTTCAGTAACTACGACGTGGATAATTTGAGAATCTCCACATAGACAGAGTTAGGAAAAAGGACGCCATACGCCAAACAGGTTCCAGTCAAAAGCCACACATAGCTCGGCTCGGCTCGGATTTGTCGAAGGATGCCCGACAGGAAACAGACCTTGACACCTGGCAATCACAGATGCCTCCGTGCTTCTCCAACGTGAGAAGGATCTCATCCTTGCTGCTAAACCGGGCCGTAGACTAAACGGAGAAGGGAGGGAGAAAGCAGGAACCGGGTCAAGGAGGCAAAAATAAAAGGCAACTCAGCCCTAGTACAGGGCTAGGCAGCCTTGGCTCTTTTCTGAGCCGGCTCAGCAATTCTGGGCGTGGAAGCCACGAAAGAGCCAAGGCGGCCTACCCCTGCCCTCACGCATCCGAGGCTGGCTGGCAGCTTTTGGAGCAGAACTCGGGCCAAGAGCCCAGCAGGCAGGGGCAGGGGCGGGGGACAGGTGGCCTGCCTGGGGGCCTCGCTGACCGTCCGGCAGGCTGGCCATAAGCCCGACCCTTTCGCCTCCCCACCCCCCTCCGGGAAAGGCACTCACGGAAAAGGCCAGCTTCTCCAGGAAGTGGGCAACGCCGCCGGTGTACTTGGCTTCGTGCCTCGAGCCGGAGTTGATCAGCACTGGGCAGACGGGCGGGGGAGACGGTCAGCTCTCGGCCTCGCTTCGGCCCCGCCGCCCCCCGCCGCCGCCCCCCGCGCCCCTTACCGCCCAGGGTGCAGAAGGGCCCGAACCTCCGCTGGGAGGCCACGCGCAGCCCGCCCTCCAGGGCGCTGACCTCCGTCTCGAAGCCCTCCGGCCCGTCCAGGCCGGCGAAGGCGGGCTTGGGCAGCCCCGGCAGAGGGGCCGTCAGCGGCGTGCCCGGGTAGCCGCCCCCGCTGCTGAACCGCCGCGAGCCGGCCAGCCTGCAACGGGAGGAGGGGGAGGCTGAGGCGAGGGAGGGCGAAAGGAAGCCCCGGGGGCAGGGAGGCCGTTCCCCACAGGAGTCCCCTCGGCCGGGGGACGCGAAAATCGAGGCCGAGGCCTCGACTCACCTCCGCGCCGGGCCCAAAAGGCCCCTCCGCACCGCGCTGGCCGCCATCTCGCTCGCCGAGGAGGAGGAGGAGGAGGACGCCGATTGGTCGCTGGGGTGACGGCGCCGGCGATTGGCGGGAAGGAGGTGAGGGTCCCGCCCCCGCTTCCGGCATTGGGCCGGAAGTGCCCGGAGGCAGGTGAACCCCGGGGGATGCCGGGAGTGGCGGTGGGCGGAGCGCGAGGCCTGGTCGGGCGGGGGAGGGACGGCTGAGGAGGCCCCAGAGCGGCCCTTGGAGCCGCCCGGAATGGCCTGGAAAACGTTCCGGTGACGAAAGGAGTTCGAGTGGAGGGAGGGGGGTTAACTTGCAAATGTGCTGGCAGACAAGCAGGTGCACTGTTTTGCCAGTCAGCTGCAGGAAGAAGAGGAAATTTTATTTTATTTATTTTAATCCCATTTATATCCCACCCTTCTCCGAAGACTCAGGGTGGCTTACAATCTAAGCACAAATCAAATGTGCTTAGCAATATGAGACAGGTGCCAGCCCAGGGTTGGAGGGCTGTGTCTCAGGACACGCTGGCCACGGCAGCAACAGGAGCCCCTTCCGAAGGGGAGATAGGGAGGAAAATGGGAGATAGGGAGGATATTGCCTGTGTGGGCAATAGAGGTTGAAAAATCCAAGTGTTAAGGGGAGAGGCGTTGGAGGGATTTCCCTTCCCTCAGCTGCAGTTTTGCAAAGGGGTCCTGGGGAGAGAAGGGGCCAGAGAGAAGCTGGATCTGGGCAAGGAGGGGCTCTTGTTGCAACTAGAGGCGAGGGGGCTGACTGACACAATAATTTTGCTGCCCCTGATGTAATTTGCAGTTATCGTTCATGACAGATTGATATATTGACCCCAAACTGTACACCTATGACCACAATTGAACCAAAAGTTTCTGTTGCTGACCGTTGTTAAGTGAGTTGCGCTCCATTTTACTACCTTTTAGTTTTCAGGTCATCTCCCCAGTTTTTAAGCCAGTTAGTGCAGCTGCTAAGTGACTCACACCATTGTTAAGCGAATCTGGCTTCCTTCGCTGACTTTGCTTGTCAGACGGCAGCTGCAGAGGTTATAAAGTGTGAGCACGTGAGCCTGGCACTGTGCGACTGTCGGGAATACACGCCAGTTGCCTGAATTTTGGTCACGTGACCATGGGGATCTGCAATGCTCACAATTGTGCAAATTGATCATGTCACTTTTATTCAGAGTTGCTGTAACATCAATCACTAAACAAATGGTGTTAAGTCGAGGACTCTCTCTACAGCCCTTGAAAAACACCCCATAATATCCCCCAAAACAGAACTGTCCTGCAACCAATCTCCAAAACTAGCCCAATTGGGTAGAAAAACTGCTCCACTCTCTGTTCCCAGCCAGTATTCCAACTCAGTCCCCAAACTTCCACCTCATGGACACAGTTTGGCTTTTCAAGGGAAGAAAATGACACTGTTGTACTTTTGGTACACCCTACAGTTAAATTTGGTCTGCTAAAGCTTTGCAAACTCAGGAGATAAATGTGGGAATGGTTGAATCCAAAATAAAGCATCTCACCCCACTGAAGAGTCTTCTGCCCTGGAAATACTCAGCTGGTTTCTAATCAAAGCTTTATTAGGGTCAAAGAGAGAAGGGTAGAGTTAGGTGTATGAAAAAGCATAAGAACTATTGCAAAAGTAAAATATTGATTTTATTATATGTGGAAGTAGTCACAATCAGAGCACTCAGGGCGGGGAGTCCCAAGCTGGGCGAGGGGCTTCTTGGCACCCCAGGAGCCGACTCTGAGCTCCCTCTGCCCAGAGGAAGGCAGTGCTAGGAAGCGCCAAGATCCGGCGCAGAAGCTTCAGTCTCCCTGCCCTGCGATGGACGAGTCAGGATTGAGGAAGAGACATAGCTGCCACCCTCGGGGGGGGGGGGGTGGAGCCCCCAAAGGGGCAGCAGCGTTAAGACGTTATACGGCACCCCCAAATCCACAGACTTCGCTACTGCGCAGGCGCCACCTGGCTGGCTGAGGAAGGGCGACGCGGATTGGTCACTGGCGAGAGCGGCGATTAACAAAAAGACTCTTCGGGGCGGTCCCTTCAAGCGAAAGAGAAACAGCTACCAGGAAAAGGGTGCGCAGAGAAGTCCCGCCTCCACTTCCGGGAACGAATAGAACTGAGGCGCCTAATTGACTCGGTCGCGGACGGGCTCGGAGCCAGGTAGGGCGCAAGGGATGCCGGGAGTCGCAGTCCGAGCTCTTCTCTGGCGGAGAAAGGGGGGAGGGGGGAGCCCGAGGCCTGGTCTGGCGGGAGGGGCGCTGGGAGGGAGGCCTGCCCGGAAAGTCTCACTGAGAGGCCGAGGCTTCGGCTTTCCTCCCCGGACGGGGCTGGGACTCCCCTCTGGGGAAGGGACGAAGCCTTGACCCGCCTCTCCCCCTTCGCCCCTGCAGGACTTCGGGCGAGCCCGGCGGAGGAAGGAAGGAAGGAGGCCCCGCGGAGCAGCCCCGGGAGGAGACGTCGGGGAAGGCCCGGAAGGGATGAGCCGAAGGGGACTCCGGGAAAGGAGGCCGCCTGGAGGGAGGAGCGGGGAGCGGGAAACGGGCGGAGACCCCGAGACGGGCCTGGAGGGCGGAGGGTCCCTCAGAAGAGGCGGGAGACGCGGGAAACGCCACAGAATCCAGGAGGGAGTAGAGAAATATCAGTGCCCAGAATGTGGAAAATCCTTTAAGAGAAATGGAGATCTTAAAAATCATCTAAGAATCCACACTGGAGAAAAACCAATTAAATGCCCGGAGTTTGGAAAATCCCTTGAAAGAAATGGAGATCTTGAAAGGCATCTGAGAATCCACACAGGAGAAAAACCATATGAATGCCTGGAGTGTGGAAAGAGCTTCACTCGGACAGGACACCTTCGTATCCATCAAAGGATCCACACAAGAGAGAAACCGCATAAATGCTCTGACTGTGGAAAAAGCTTCAGTCGGAGGGGCACCCTTTATATCCATCAAAGGATCCACACAGGAGAAAAGCCGTATAAATGCCTTGAATGTGGGAAAAGCTTCAATGTGAGGGGAAACCTTTATAAACATCAAAAAATTCACACTGGAGAAAAACAGCATAAATGCCTGGAGTGTGGAAAGAGCTTTAGTCAGAGAGGAAACCTTTATAAACATCAAAAAATTCACACTGGAGAGAAACCATATGAATGTTTCGAATGTGGAAAGAGATTTATTAATGGTGAAAAACTCAGTAATCATCAAAGGATCCACACAGGAGAAAAACCATATAAATGCCTGGAATGTGGAAAAAGCTTCAGTCAGAGGGGAGATCTCTCTAATCATCAAAGAATTCACACAGGAGAGAAACCATTTGAATGCTTGGAGTGTGGAAAGAGTTTCACTCGGATAGGACACCTTTATATCCATCAAAGGATCCACACTGGAGAAAAACCATATGAATGCCTGGTGTGTGGGAAGAGCTTTACTGTGGCTGGACACCTCCGAAGACATCAAAGGATCCACACAGGAGAAAAAACGTATAAATGCCTGGAGGGCTTTGAGTGTGGAAAGAGCACCTTTTCCATTCATCAAAGAATCCACTCAGGAGAGACACAGCATAAATTCCTGGAGTGTAGAAAGAGCTTCAGTCTAAGGGGAAACCTTTATGTACATCAAAGGATCCATTCAGGGGAGAAAGCATATAAATGCCTCCAGTGTGGAAAGATCTTTACTGAAAATAGTGGTCTTCGTAAACATCAAAGAATTCACACAGGAGAAAAACCATATGTCTAGAGTTTGGAAGGTGTGAACACTTACTGTTCATTGCCATCTCATCCTTTGTGTGACAACATTTTACTGCTCCCTTTATTGCTACTCTCTGTTTAATGATGCTGCTATTTTGTGATGCCTAATAGTTGAATTTAAATCTTACACACTTTTCAAGGAGTACAAAATCTTATGAGTAGAAGTGTATTCAATTCCACAAACTCATATCACAATTTCTTCTCATTGCTGAGATTTCATTTTGAGATTCAGAAGCTACTACTGAAATGTTCTTCCCATGGGCCTAGAAATCAGAGCGCTCTCTCCTGGGTTAATTTTCCCCTTGAAATAGTTCCGTACTTTTTGGCACACTCCCTCCTTCAACACAGAGGACAAACTGCACTCTTGGTTATTACTGAATCAATTAATGAGTCTATTTACCCTTTTCTCTCCTTATGCGGGCCATAACCATTGCCTCATGTGAAGACCTCTGTGTTGCAGGAATATAGTCCTTGCTGAGGGCCAAGCAACGGCTTTCTTGCACTTGGTTGCACTTTCTTGTAACTTTAATGTTTTTGTGATAACCTTGTAATATAGAAGGTTTCTGCCTTAGCATCTAGGTGCTTGTAACTTTCTAACTGCAAAACAAGGCACTCTCTCAGGCTGAATAGCAAAGGACTTTTTCAGTTGTACATGCTAGAAGATTCAGCTGCCTAAAAATGTCCCTTTTCACAATAGATTTCTGTGGCTCATGCTCTGGATGCCTTTTCCCATGTGAACATTCTCCTTTTAATACAATGGTTTGAAATGGTTATTATGGGATGTTTAACTTATTGTCCACGTTTCTGATTAACAGGATTTCTTCCATCCAATCAACTATTCTTGTAGTATGAAAGGAGACTCACACGAATCTTGAGCAGCTGTGTTCTTTATTGGTTAACATTCACTCATATATGTATGTCTTAAAACAATAGCTTTAGCAGTTAAACATTAACAGTTTACATGCCATCCCGAAATTGGTTGTTTTTCCTTATCTATTGCTTATCCTTTTCAATTAACACAAGGAATAATATATGATCCAGTTTCCTGCATTCCATAAGCTTATCTTTCTAATTTAAGATCTTGTTTTTTGCATGTTATCTCAAGCCCACTCTGTACACATCCTTTGCAGTCCCTGTCTGAGCTTTGCCATCCAAAAAGGAACATACAGAATGTGTACTTCAAGATGGACTCAGGAAACATGCTACATATTCTTTTGTACTTTTTCTACTGTATGTGTCCTGTGCTCCTCTTTTCATTAAGGGAAACCTCCTTGTGAGATTAATAAGTTGCCTTTAAATGATCTTCTAATTGGAACAAGTGTCCCATCAGGTACAAATTTTCCCTTTGTCCACACCCCACCCCACCCCCAATGCCCGTCCAGATGGCAGGAACTGGCAGGACCTGGCTCTAGAGCTAATTTGGCCTTCATGGTTGGGGATGTCATTGTTTGATATAATCTAAATGGGTTTTCCAAATGTCAGCACCATGTAAGACCATCCCCAGATATCTGAAACTCTTGTAAATTGGATGCTCTCAGTAGTTCCCTTATCTTTATAAAGCTTTTTAGCAGAAACAAGAGACTCTCTAAGGCCAACAAAGCTTTGTGAGATACGATCCATATCCTCAGCATATAGGAGGAGAAGTAGGGCCCAGGGATTGACACAGGTGTAAGCAGGAGAATGATCAGATGAGCTGTTGAGCAGCGGAGTTGCTACGTAAAGAGTGTGGAGGTCTAAATACAGCCCTGGGAGACTGAAGAGGTACCAGGTTGATTAGCACATTTCATACAAATGCTGAATGAGAAAAAGTAACATCCCTTTGTACTGTATTCGGCATGTTCATTAAGATTTCTCTCAAATGTTGGTTTAAAATCTACAAAGGCTTCATGCAGTGATTTTGTCCATGCCATTTTGTTTTATTTAGAAGAATGTTAGTCATAAATCAAAATTCACAGCCAATGTATTATGCAAGGAACTATCAGTGCTGTTTAATTGCATCAGTTTCAACTGATTTCACAGTAGATTGAGATTTGATAAAAAGGTACCCCTAACTTTTTGCTTCTACAGGGGGACTCGACCATTCACCTTGTCCTTCTCTGAAACTTGGAAGGGACCTTGCAGGTCCAGCTCGAACCAGGATTGCCACCAAGACGGGGCAACTGATAGGCCAGCTTGAACTCAGCCAGGAAGTAATGAAGGCTGGACTTGGACAACAGCCAGAAATCCAACTCTTCTCAACACTGCCACACTTAGCAAATGTGAATGTGGGTGTTAGATGCTATGGAGAGAGTAGTGCTGCGTGAATCAAATCAAAACTTACTGGTCTGGCCACGATATCTCAAGCTCTGGAGCAGACATGTCAAACACAAGGCCCACGGGCCACATCCAGCCTGCAATGTTGTCCGTCTGTCCCGGAGACCTGCTCTGGAACAACAAAAGACCACCCCAGGCCAACCAGACATTGATCTACAACCTGGTTGCGTCCATCAAAACTAGAACGTGCTCAGCTTTAGATCCACAGGTCAGCCCTGGAACCAGCGACGTTCCCTGCCCTGCTTACTGGGTGCACACGCAAGTGGAGTCTCCTGGCTATCTTGCCCCACAGGCTGACTTCACCCAGGGTACTGGCCATCTGCTGTGCGCACACCCTGGTGGTGGGGCGGCTTCCTGGTTCTAGGGCTGTCCCATGGATCTAAGGCTGAGCAGGTTCTGGCTTTGATGGACGCAACCAGATTGTAGATCAGCGCCACCCCCCACCAGCACCTCCACGGTCCCCTTGCTGAAATAGCCTTGCAGCCACAGGCTTCCCTTTCACCAGGACCAGCCCTGCCCACCCACGAGGCATAGTGACGGGCAGTGGCAGCATGGAGACCGATAGCATTGGCAATCTCCCCGTCCCCTCCTATCACCGAGCATAAAGGCCGGCAGGTGGCGCCAACAGTTGTCCTTTGCTGTCCCCTGATGGTCGGTAGGGGGGTTGCCGCTCGGCTGTACTTCATCTCGAGGGCCGGGGAAAGGCCACGGCGCCCCCCCCCCAGCAAAGAGCTCAGTGGCTCTCTCAAAGATTCCTTCGTTGGCACTTCCTGCAGCCCAGGGCTCGTGGGGGCTGGAGCTAGAAGGCTGTCCGGGCGGACAGGGCAAGTGGTGTGGCCTTCATCATCCACGACCGCAGCGGAGAAGACCTGTGAGTGGAAGTCCTGGAAGGCACCATATTTGTGCCGGGCGGAAGCGCTGCAGGCTGAAGGCACCATCTTTCCAGCAGGCGGAAGGAAAAGTTAACTGAGCTCGCTGTCGCATTCTTTGCAAGTGTCGGAACAGAGCGAGACTCCTGGCGCCCTCTGCAGGCGGTCAGCGGGAAAAGGGAAGGGACGAACTGGGCGATCGCCTGCCCTAGATTAAAACGATGGCCAATTTTTGACTTGTGGTCTTCAACTTCCGGAAATCCTGAGCCAGCCAAATACTGTCCATGCTGGCTCAGGAATTCTGCGAGCGGAAGTCCACAAATAATAAAAAGACCGTCGTTCATCACCTCTGACATACAGTAACCTGAAGGGGGACGCAACGGTACCCAAGGTTCTGTTAACACGACCTGCTTCCCCGCTCCTGGCGTTGCACACCCAGACCCCTGGCGTTGTTTAACAGGCTCAGTGCATGCCGATTTAACCTGGCAAACTGAGCAGACCCTGCATGTGTGAGGGCTTCCCTTGCCACTGTGGCTTATTGCAGGGACTCCACCGGGGAACCTCTCCAGGCAGGTGACTCTCAGTCTGTACCTGGGCAGCCTTGGCTGACTTGGGAAGGAAAACTTGCTTAGGCTTGGATGGGGGACCACCAGGAAATGCAAGAGATGATGTCTAGCAATGGAACGTTTAAAAAGCTCGGCTCCCTCCTCCTCGGGGCGCCCCCCAGATAAGGGAAGGCTGCTTTCCCCCCTCCCCCACCCTTCTCCCCATCGGCTCCGACCCCCTCGCGGGAGGGGGGCTGCCTGGGGGTTGCGGGGGGAGCCTGGCTGGAGCCCCCCGGAGGAAGAAGGTAGGTCAGAAAAAACCCCGGCAGGCCCCTCAGCTCCGCCGGCCTGGATGTAGGGGGGTGGGAAGACAGGACCCCAAAGATCAAAGGGAGCCCCTCGCTCCCCTTCCAAAAGAAAACCTTCGCTACTGCGCAGACGCCAAATGGATTATGGATGGAAGGACGACGCTGATTGGTCGCTCTGGCGAGGGCGGCGATTGGCACAACAACTTCTCAGGGTGGTCCATTCAATGGAAAGAAGAGCTAACAGGCGCTCTGAGAAGTCCCGCCTCCACTTCCGGTATCAAACATTACAGAAGGGCCGAATTGACTCAGGTAGGGCGCAAGGGATGCCGGGAGTCGCAGTCCGAGCTCTTCTCTGGCGGAGAAAGTGGGGAGGGGGGAGGCCGAGGCCTGTCTGGTGGGACGGGCGCTGGGAGGGAGTCCTACCCGGAAAGTCTCACTGAGAGGCCGAGGCTTCGGCCTTCTTCCCTGGGCGGGGCTGGGACTCTCCTCCAGGGAAGGGACGAAGCCGTGACCCGCCTCTCCTCCTCTCCATTCCCCCCTGCAGGAGGACGGGCGAGCCCGGCGGAGGAAGGAAGGAAGGAGGCCCAGCGGAGCAGCCCCGGGAGGAGACGGCGGGGAAGGCCCGGAAGGGATGAGCTGATGGGGACTCCGCGAAAGGAGGCCGCCTGGAGGGCGAACCGGGGAGCAGGAAACGGGCGGAGACCCCGAGACGGGCCTGGAGGGCGGAGGGTCCCTCAGAAGAGGCGGGAAACTCGGGAAACGCCACAGAATCCAGGAGGGAGGAGAGAAATATCAGTGCCCGGAATGTGGAAAATCCTCCAAATCAAATGAAGCTCTTAAAAAGCATCTAAGAATCCATACTGGAGAGAGACCGTATGAATGCCTGGAATGTAGAAAGAGCTTCAGTCTGAGGGGAAACCTTTATAGACATCAAAGGATCCACACAGGAGAGAAACTGAATAAATGCACAGAGCGTGGAAAGAGCTTCAGTCGGAGGAGCAGCCTTTATAGACATCAAAGAATCCACTCGGGAGAAAAACCATATGAATGTCTGGAGTGTGGAAAGAGCTTTTCTGATAGTGGAAACCTCCGTAATCATCAAAGGATCCACACTGGAGAAAAACCATATGAATGCGCGGAGTGTGGAAAGACCTTCACTCGGATGGGACATCTCCGTACACATCAAAGGATCCACACTGGAGAAAAACCGCATAAATGCACAGAGTGTAGAAAGAGCTTCAGTCGGAGGAGCAGCCTTTATAGACATCAAAGGATCCACACAGGAGAAAAACCTTATGAATGTCTGGAGTGTGGAAAGAGCTTTTCTGATAGTGGACACCTTCGTATTCATCAAAGGATCCACACTGGAGAAAAACCTTATGAATGCTTTGAGTGTGGAAAGAGATTTAGGGATAGGAGCACCTTTCGTGTTCATCAAAGAATCCACTCAGGACAGACACAGCATAAATGCCTGGAGTGTGCAAAGAACTTCAGTCGGAGGAGCACCCTTTATAGACATCAAAAGATCCACTCAGGTGAAAAACCATATAAATGCCTGGAGTGTGGAAAGAGCTTTGATCGGAGGTCCACCCTTTGTGTGCATCAAAGGATCCACACAGGAGAAAAACCACATAAATGCCTGGAATGTGGAAAGAGCTTTGGTCACAGGGGAAACCTTTATGTACATCAAAGGATCCATTCAGGCGAGAAACCGTATAAATGCCTCCAGTGTGGAAAGAGTTTCAATCATAGGGGAACCCTTTATGTACATCAAAGGATCCATTCAGGGGAGAAAGCATATAAATGCCTCCAGTGTGGAAAGAGTTTTACTGAAAGTGGTGGTCTTCGTAAACATCAAAGAATTCACACAGGAGAGAAACCATATGTCTAGAGTTTGGAAGGTGTGAACACTTACCATTCTTTGCCACCTCATCCTTTGTGTGTCAACATTTTACTGTTCCCTTTATTGCTACTCTGTTTAATGATTCTGCTATTCTGTGATTTCTAATAGTTGAATTTGAATCTTACACACTTTTCAAAGGGTACGTAATCTTATGAGTAGAAGTGTATTCATTTCCACAAACCCGTATCACAATTTCTTCTCATTTCATTTTGAGATTCAGAAGCTGCTACTGGAATGTTCTGAAGAAACTTAGCAATTTCCATTGTGCCCACGGTTCTTTCCATGGGCCTGGAAATCAAACCGTTCTCCTGGGTTAATTTTCCCCTTGAAATAGGACTCTCGCCTCTTCCGTACCTTTTGGCACACTCCCTCCTTCCACACAGAGAACAAACTGCACTCTTGGTTATTACTGAGTCAATGAGTCAATTTACCCTTTTCTCTCCTTATAACCTTTGCCTCCTGTGAAGACCTCTGTGTTGCAAGAATACAGTCCTTGCTGAGGGCCAAGCAACGGGTTTCTTGCACTTGGTTGCACTTTCTTGTAACTTTAATATTTTTATGATAACCTTGTAATATTCTAGGTGCCTGTAACTTTCTAACTGCAAAACAAGGCACTCTCTCAGGCTGAATAGCAAAGGACTTTTTCATTTGTACATGCTAAAGTTTCAGCTGGCCGAAATGGTAACTTTTCACAACAGATTTCTGTGGCTCATGATGCCTTTTCGCATGTGAATGTTCTCCTTTTAATACAATGATTTTAAATGGTTATGTTATTATGTGATATTTAACTTACTGTCCACGTTTCTGATGTAACAGGATTTCTTCCATCCAATGAACTGTTCTTTTGTACTTTTTCTTCTGTATGTGTCATTTGCTCCTCTTTTCATTAAGGGAAACCTGCTTGTGAGATTAATAAGTTCCCTTTAAATGATCTTCTAATTTGAACAAGTGTGCCGTGGCACAATCTAGGTATCTGACCTACCTCAATTGGGTCCCTTAGGAAGGAAAGATCCTCAACTTCATCAGATTGAAGCAAAAGGTCCCTGTCGTAGAAACCAATTCTGGTCCAATTTGCTATCCCTTGTGGGTGGGCGGGGCTGGTCCTGGTGAAAGGGAAGCCTGATGGCTGCAAACTCTCCCCCCCCATCAACCTTTTCTGAGCGGAGGAAGGAAAGAGATGAGGAGGGAGAGAGGGAGGGAATAAGTGAGGAAGGAAAAGCACCTTGGTAGCATCAATCCTGCATCCATTGAGACTTGGGCTCAAAGGAGAAAGCAATTTTATGTTCTCTTTTGTCGCAGACAGGACTTGATTGGCAGTCCAAGTTAACATTGGTATTCTTGAATTGTGAGCTCTTTAGGAAAGTGTCCCCTCCTTGTGTGTTGCAAAGAGCCATTTCCAGTGGGGAAAACATTTTCTTTTGCTATATTTCTAGTCTGAATTAGACCAAGGCAGGGTCCCTACAGGAGAGCCCTTGTAAGGGTTATGTATTAATAGAAAAGCAACTAACTTAAACTTGCTCCGAAATGCTAAAGCAGTTGCACATAAAAAACAAGAGACGCTCTGATCAACTATCACAGCCACCATTTTGACACTTTTGCTGTACTGTTGTCTGTGGAAGTCCCCACTAAATGCAGGCATGGGATAAACTGAACCTGGGTTGTTCTCGGTCTTTTAAGTGGTCACATTTGATCACAAGGCAAGAAGGCCTAGAGAAATGTTTCCCCTTTTGCCTTTCAGCATCCAAGGGAGAAGGAAGGAGAAAGGGAAAGAGAAAGAAAAAGAAAAAGAAGGAAAGGGGGGAAGGAAAAAGAAGAAAATTGGGGATGGAGGAAGATTATAAAGAGAGGAAGGGACCAAGAGAAGTCCTGCCTTAGCACTTAACCATAAGCAGCCATGCTACCAATCCCTTGTACCTTCCTCCTGATCTCTCCTGGTGGTCTCCCATCAAATTGCCAAGGAGAGTGAGCCTATCAGCAGCAGCCTTTTTTAAAATCCCATTTATATCCCACCGTTCTCCGAAGACTCAGGGCGGCTTACAATCTAAGAAGCCCAAATCAATGTGCTTAGCAATAGCCTTGAAGAGGTAAGTGCAGCCGGGTGCCCCCCGAGCAGCTGGCATCACTGGGGGTCCTCTGCATGGCCTGGGAGGGACAGCCAGGCTCCTGGTGGACAAGGCTATGGTGTTCGCCCTGGTCTTTCCTTCCTCACCTGGAGACAATGTATTCCCTCCCGCCTGGGCCCCCACAGGCACCCTCCCTGAAACAAACAATGTTGAGGTGGCCACCCCCACCGCAGCCCCCCAAGGTCAACCACAACACTAATGCAGCCCTCAATGATATTGAGTTTCACACCCCTGCTCTAGAGCGTGTTGGGCAGACTACCTGGGCAGCTGGTTGTCATGCACTAATCTGGGGTCAGCTGGCGCCCCACCTCCTTGGCAGGAAGGCAGGCTAGGAGTAGCACTTCAAAGAAAACTTGGGGCTCAGCATCTCAGGGAGGGCCAACAGATGGCACAGTCTGGTCCTTTGCTGCCCCCTGATGGCTGTTAGCAGAGCTGCTGCTCTAATTCCATCTCAAGAACCCAGGCGGCTTTGGCAGCTCCCACAGTAAGGATGGCAGTTGGGTCCTTCAAAGCGCTCCCCTGACCTCTGGTGGTTCCTTAGCAGGTACAAGGGCCCTTGGACCATGGGGGTTGAAAATTGGGCTGGGTGGGTGGCTGGTGCGGAGGGAAATAGCTCCATAGTCCCCATCTGTGGTTTCCTGGCCAAGAATAGCTTTGTTTGCCTAAACTCACTTGCATCAGCTATATTATATGCCTAGGCAGAAAAGAAGTTTTCAGTGCCAAAGAAATGCTGTTCTCCAATTTCCGCTGCCTTCTATCAAGTGCCAGGAACACTGGTGGTGTGTTCGTGGCCCCTGAGGTTTTTTTCTTTTTTCATATAGACAAATCCAAGAGTGCTCCACCACCACCACCCTTGCTGGATACCCCAGGAAAAGTTCCTTCTTTACCCAGGAAACCAGTTCCACCAACCTGCTCTGCAGCTTCCAAGCAACAGCCTGGCTGACCTGATCAGGTGTCAGGACCCACGCCGGTCCACATCTTAGGAAAGAACTCTTGGAGACAGGATTGTCCAAACAGTAACATTTACTAAAACATCGACAGTGGATAATCTAGACAGGATCAATACTTTTAAAGTGTCCCCGAGTAAAAACCCCTCCCCTCAGTCCATTTGGTCAGTCCGGGATCAGTTAAGTTTCAGGTGTCAAAACCCTTCATGGGAAAAGAGAACTTCCATGCATTTTCAACATTTGCTTCCTCCCTTTCAAATACCAATCGGAGATAAACCAGAATCCCCCCCCCCCTCTTTCTTTGTTCTTCTCAGTTCAAAGGTTCTTTCCCTGGTCTTTGATGATGGCCTACAGGCAGGCTGAATAAACAACCTTCCATCTAAGGCAGGGGTGTCCAAACTTTTTTCAAAGAGGGCCAGATTGGATGAAGTGAACATGCTGGAGGGCCAAACATTTTTCCGAACATTCTTTGAACAATTACAATTAAATGCAAATGAATTATTTTATGCCAAGTTAATTGCAAATGGCATACTTTTCATTTTATAACATTAAGATCAACTGACAGCTGAGTTTTCACAATGTATTTTATGTGCAAAACAAGAGGCTTGACAGAACAGTGGAGCCTAAGGGGAGACATACAGGTGCCCTGCCCCATCCGCTCTCATTCACTCACCTTTGCTTGGAAAAGTTTCTCGGTCTCATTCACTCATGTTTTGTTTGCAAAAGCTTCTCTCTCGCTCTCTCATTCCCTCACTCTTGCTCCAAAAAGCCTCTTTCATGCTCTCATTCACTCACACTGCTCAATAAATGTTTCTCTCTCACTCTCATTCACTCACCAACTCAAAAGGCCAGCCGCGGCGCCTCCATTGACTTCCATGGGGACGCTTGGCAATTAAAACCACTCCCGCTACTGCTGCTAACTTTTTCACTTGCTGCTTGGTTCTGATTTAACCTGCAGAAACAAATTCCCGAGCCGGCCCCCATGGCAGCAGCGAGCCCCAAGGAGCGGGACGGCCCAGTGTGCTCGCCGAGACGCTGGAGCGAGATTGCCCCCAACAATCTGAGCACAAGATCGGCATTTCTCAGCCTGCGCTGATCTCGCGCTCCTTACAATCTCCCTCTCTTTGTTTCAGTTTGCTTTCTACATTTGGGATGAAGACTCGAGGTTCGGCATGTCTCCGCGTCCACTGATCAGCGCGTGCGGAGAAATGCCCATTCCCTCTGCTGAGCCATCCCAGTTACTTCCCTGGAGCACCTCCATATCTTGTAAGGGCGCACAGGGAATCGGCGTTTCTCTGCACTCGCTGATCAGCGCGTGGGGAGAAATGCCCATTCCCTCTGCTGAGCCATCCCAGTTGCTTGCATTGCAGAAGGCAAGTATTTGGGATGAAGACTCGAGATTTGGCGTTTCTCAGCCCGTGCTGATCTTGCCCTCCTTACAGTCTCCCTCTCTTTGTTTCAGCTTGCTTTCTGCATTTGCGACAAAGACTGGAGACTCGAGAGAGGGAGATTGTAAGGAGCGCGAGATCAGCACTTTCTGCATTTGGGACAAAGACTCGAGATTCGGCGTTTCTCAGCCCACGCTGATCTCGCGCTCCTTACAGTCTCCCTCTCTCGAGTCTTCATCCCAAATGCAGAAAGCAAGCTGAAACAAAGAGAGGGAGACTGTAAGGAGGGCGAGATCAGCGCGGGCGGAGAAATGCCGAATCTCGTGTCTTTGTTCCAAATGATTGCCTTCCGCAATGCAAGCAACTGGGATGGCTCAGCAGAGGGAATGGGCATTTCTCCGCACGCAGGAGAGGTTTGTTAGGGAGGCGGTGGTCCGGCGTTGTTTACCTCCTGTGTGTGTGTGTCGGGCCCACAGAGAGATGCAAACACCAGACTGCCACCACCTCTACCAGCCGTTCCCCACAGGTCCGACACACACACACACACACACACACATACACACACATACAAATGAGAGGGGGGGGAAATGCCAGACTGCCGCCTCCCTACCAGCCTCCCTACCAGCCATTCCCCGCAGGTCCGACACACACATACACAAACGAGAGGGGGGGAAATGCCGGACTGCCGCCTCCCTACCAGCTGTTCCCCGCGGGTCCAACACACACAGACACACAGAGAGAGAGAGAGAGAAGGGGGAAAAGAAGGAGGGGATCTGGCAGCACCTGAGACTCCATATGCTGCTCAGAAACACCCTCTCACCGCCCTCCCTCCTGTGGCAGACAGTCTTCTGCTTGCCGCCCTCAATCAGAAGGGAGGGCCGTGGGAGGGCCGCATTTACACAGAGCAAGGAGGGCTGTTAGAGGGCCGTATTAAACCGCCCCCCGGGCCGCAAATGGCCCGCGGGCTGGACTTTGGACATGCCTGATCTAAGGGATAAAGGTAAAGGTAAAGGTTCCCCCGCACATGCGTGCTAGTCGTTTCCAACTCTAGGGGCCGGTGCTCATCTACGTTTCAAAGCCGAAGAGCTTGTCCGAGGACATCTCCATGGTCATGTGGCTGGCATGACTAGACGCCAAAGGCGCACAGAACACTGTTATGAACGTTCTCCTTTGAATACAATGCTTTTAAATGGTTATGTTATTATGGGATGTTTCAATTACTGTCCACGTTTCTGATGTAACAGGATTTCTTCCATCCAATGAACTATTCTTTTGTACTTTTTCTTCTGTATGTGTCCTGTGCTCCTCTTTTCATTAAGGCAGGGGTGTCAAACTCAATTTCATTGAGGGCCGCATCAGCATTGCGGTTGCCCTCAGGGGGCCGGGTGGGTATGGCCTGGGTGGGCGTGGCCTACTGGGTGGGCGTGGCTAGAGTGCATATGGCCTACTGGGTGGGCGTGGCCACCTCTACATCGTTGGCATCAAGGGTGCCTATGGGGGCCTGGGCAGGAGTGGGACAGATCTAAGGGTCTCTGGCAGAAGGAGGGTCTCTGGGCCGGGGCCAAGGCAGTGGGGGCCGTTCCCTCACTGTTTCCAGGATGGCTTCGCGGGCCACATAAAATCACTCCGTGGGCCGGATCCGGCCCCCGGGCCTTGTGTTTGACATGTCTGCATTAAGGGAAACCTCCTTGTGAGATTAATAAGTTGCCTTTAAATAATCTTCTAATTGGAACATGTGTGTCGTGGCACAATCTAGGTGTCTGATCTGCCCCAACTGGGTCCCTTAGGAATGAAAGATCCTCAACTTCATCAGATTGAAGCAAAAGGTGCCTCTCGTAGAAACCAATTCTGGTCCAATTCGCTATCCCTTGTGGGTGGGCGGGGCTGGTCCTGGTGAAAGGGAAGCCTCATGGCTGCAATCTCTACCCCCCATCACCCTTTTCTGAGCTGAGGAAGGAAAGAGATGAGAAGTGAGGGAACAAGGGAAGAAGGAAAAGCACCTTGGTAGCATCAATCCTGTATCATTGAGACTTGGGCTCAAAGGAGAAAGCAATTTTATGTTCTCTTTTGTCGCAGACAGGACTTTATTGGCAGTCCAAGTTAACATTGGTATTCTTGAATTGTGAGCTCTTTAGGAAAGTGTCCCCTCTTTGTGTGTTGCAAAGAGCCATTTCCAGTGGGGAAAACAGGACAGAGCAGAGTGGGGGAAAACATTTTCCTTTGTTATATTTCCAGTCTGAATTAGACCAAGGCAGGGTCCCTACAGGAGAGCCCTTGTAAGGGTTATGTATTAATAGAAAAGCAACTAACTTACACCTGCTCCTAAATGCTAAAGCTGTTGCACATAAAAAATGGAGGTGCTCTGATCAACTATCACAGCCACCATTTTGACACTTTTGCTGTACTGTTGTCTGTGGACGTCCCCACTAAATGCAGGCATGGGATAAATTGAACCTGGTTTGTTCTCGGTCTTTTAAGTGGCCACAGACTACCAGCCACAGTGGCATTTGATCACAAGGGAAGAAGGCATAGAGAAATGTTTCCCCTTTTGCCTTTCAGCATCCTTTCAGCAATGGGGAGGGAGGAAGATTATAAAGAGAGGAAGGGACCGAGAGAAGTCCTGCCTTAGCACTTAACTTAGCATTTAGCACTTAACCACAAGCAGCCATGCTTCCAATCCCTTGTACCTTCCTCCTGACCTCTCCTCGTGGTCTCCCATCAAATTGCCAAGGAGAGCGAGCCAATCAGCAGCAGCGTTGAAGAGATAAGTGCAGCCGGGTGCCCCCCAAGCAACTGGCATGACTGAGGGTCCTCTGCATGGCCTGATAACAACAGCCAGGCTCCTCTGGTGGACAAGGCTATAGTGTCTTCCTCACCTGGAGACAATGGTTCCCCCCCAACCTGGGCCCTCACAGGTGCCCTCTCAAAGCGAACAATATTTTTTAAAATTTTATTTTAATCCCATTTATATGCCGCTCTTCTCCGAAGACTCAGGGCGGCTTACAATCTAAGCACAAATCAAATGTGCTTAGCAATAGCCTTCATTCTATGTATATGCCTGCTTATTAGGGCTTTCACCACCCCCCCCAAGCGGCATTATTACAAAGTCAGCTTATTGCCCCCAACAATCTGGGTCCTCATTTTACCTACCTCGGAAGGATGGAAGGCTGAGTCAACCTTGAGCCTGGTGGGATGCGAACCTGCAATAATTGCAGGCAGCTGGTGTTACTTAAGGAGGCATTAGCCCACTGCTCAACCAAGCTTCCTAATATTGAGATGGCCACCCCCATCCCGGCCCCCCAAGGTCAACCAAAACGCTAATGAAGCCCTCAATGAAATTGGGCATGTTGGGCAGACTACCTGGGCAAGTGGTTGTGAGGCATTAATCTAGGGAGACCCAGCACCCCACCTTCTTGGCAGGAAGGCAGGCTAGGAATGGCCCTTCAAAGGAAACCTGGGGCTGAGCATCTCAGGGTCTGCTCCTTTGCTGCCCTCTGATGGCCGTTAGTGGAGCTGCTGCTGTGATCTAATTCCATCTCAAGAACCCTGAAGACTTTGGCAGCCCCCACAGTAAGGATGGCAGTTGGGTCCCTCAAAGTGCTCCCCTGACCTCTCTGGTGGTTCCTCAGCAGGTGCAAGGGCCCTTGGACCATGGGGGCCAGAAAGCAGGGGCTGGGTGGGTGGCTGGTGCGGAGGGAAATATCTCCATAGTCCCCATCTGTGGCTTCCTGGCCAAGAGTAGCTTTGTTTGCCTAAAGTCACTTCCATCAGCTATATTATATGCCTAGGCCAGGGGTCGGCAACCTGAAAAAGCAAAAGAGCCACTGGGAACCGGTTCCATCACACATAAAAAAAGTGGGAGCCGCGTGCGTGCGTCCATGCATGCGCATGCGCAAAAAACTTTGCGCATGCGCAAAACAGTTTTTTCTTGCGCATGTGCGGACGCGCGCGGTTGCCATTTTTTTATGTGATTGAACCGGTTCCCGGTTACGCGATGTCGACGGCCCGTTTGCAGAGCTACCGCCTTCGGCAGCCTGCAAACGTGCCGCGACAGCTTTCCCAAAGAGCGGCGCCGCTGCCCATTTGTGCGGAGGTGCGGGCGCACCTCTCCAAAGGTTTGGGGAGGTGCGCGCGCACCTACGGTCATTCGAAGAGGTGCACGTGCACCTCTTGGAATGGGCAGCAGTGCCGCTTGTTGGGAAAGCTGCTGCGGCCCGTCTGCAAAACTGCCGCTTTCGGCAGCCTGCAAACATGCTGCGGCAGCTTTCTCAAAGAGCGGCGCTGCTGCCCGTTCGCGCGGAGGTACGCGCACACCTCCCCAAACCTTTGGAGAGGTGCGCCCGCACCTACGGTCGTTCGGAGAGGTGCGCGCGCACCTACGGTCGTTCAGAGAGGTGCGCGCGCACCTACGGTCGTTCGGAGAGGTGCGCGCGCACCTCTCGGAATGGGCAGCGGCGTCACTTGTTGGGAAAGCTGCCGCGGCCCGTCTGCAGAGCTGCCGCTTTTGGCAGCCTGCAAACGTGCCGCGGCAGCTTTCCCAAAGAGCGGCGCCGCTGCCCGTTCGCGCAGAGGTGTGCGCGCACCTCTCCAAAGGTTTGGGGAGGTTCACGCGCACCTCTCCAAATGGGCGGTGCCACTCTCCATTTGGAGAGGTGCGCGTGCACCACTGCCCGTTCGAAGAGGTGCGCGCGCACCGGGCGGCTGGGAGCCGCAGGAGACGGCTCAAAGAGCAGCATGCGGCTCCGGAGCCGCGGGTTGCCGACCCGTGGCCTAGGCAGAAAAGAAGTTTTCAGTGCCAGAGAAATGCTGTTCTCCAATTGCCGCTGCCTTCTATCAAGTGCCAGGAACACTGGTGGTGTGTTCCTGGCCCCGAGTTTTTTTCTTTTTTCATATAGACAAATCCAAGACTGCTCTCCACCACCACCATCCCTGCTGGATACCCCAGGAAAAGTTCCTTCTTTAACCAGGAAACCAGTTCCACCAACCTGCTGTGCAGCTTCCAGGCAACAGCCTGACTGACCTGATCAGGTGTCAGGACCCACCCCAATCCACATCTTAGGAAAGAACTCTTGGAGACAGGATTGTCCAAACAGGAACTTTTACTAAAACATGGTTGACAGTGGATAATCTAGACAGGATCTGGAAAATGTGTCGCAGATCGATACTTTTAAAGTATCCTTGAGTAAAAACCCCTCCCCTCAGTCCATTTGGTCAATCCGGGATCAGTTAAGTTTCATGTGTCAAAAGCCTTCTTGGGAAAAGAGAACTTCAATGCATTTTCAACTTTTGCTTCCTCCCCTTCAAATTCCAATCAGAGATAAACCAGAATCCCCCCCCCCGCTTTCTTTGTTCTTCTCAGTTCAAAGTTTCTTCCCTGGTCTTTGATGATGGCCTCCAGGCAGGCTGAATAAACAACCTTCCATCTAAGGGATAAAGGTAAAAGGTAAATGTTCCGCCGCACATGCGTGCTAGTCGCATGTGCTAGTCGTTTCCGACTCTAGGGGCCGGTGCTCATCTCCGTTTCAAAGCCGAAGAGCTTGTCCGAGGACATCTCCGTGGTCATGTGGCTGGCATGATTAGACGCCAAAGGCGCACAGAACGCTGTTACCTTCCCACCCTAGTGGTCCCTATTTTTCTACTTGCATTTTTACGTGCTTTCAAACTGCTAGGTTGGCAGAAGCTGGGAGGAGTAACAGGCACTCACTCTGTTACGCGGCACTCGGGATTCGACCCGTGAAACTGCCAACCTTCTGATCAACAAGCTCAGCGTCCTAGCCCACTGAGACACCGCGTCCCTTTCTAATGGATAGGGATGACCAATTAATGGGAATGGCAGAATCCATGGGGCGAGATTTAGGGTTGCACAGATAGGGAGTTAAGAATGGAATATAAATGGATTTTGACACCAGGGTTCCAGATTCACAGCTCTAGTGCCTTCCAAGCTGCCTGATCAAAGGAAGCACCTGATTTTCCATGCTATTTTTTTATTTAGGAGAAAGTCATAAATCAAAATTTACACTCAATGCATTATGAAGGAACTGGATACTGTTTAATTGCATCAGTGTCAACGGATTTCACAGTAAATTGAAATTATTTGGTAAAAAGGTACCCCTAAATACTTTTTGCTCCAATGGGAGGATTCGACCATTCACCTTGTCCTTCTCTGACTCTTCTGCAGAGAATTTGAGGGGCCCAAACTTGGCACAGTATTTATGATGCAGGTTGAGCAGAGCAGAACCGATCAGAACAATTCTTGGCCTCTGTTTCATGGCCCTGATCTGAATTCTTAGGAGAGGACAGTTTCTGGCTCCTTCTCCACCTTCAGGAGGGGTCTCAGCTGCAGCCAGGATGGCCCAGAAAAGGAGCAGCTGAGAGGCCGGCTGGAACTCAAGCAGGAAATAAGGAAGGCTGGTCTTGGACAACAGGCTAAGTCACAGAAATCTAGCCCTTCTCAATACTGCCACACTTAGCACGTCAATGGGGTGTTAGATCCTAGGGAAGAAATTGTGTTGTGTGAACGAAAACAAGTCATGCTGAAGTATAAAATTGCAACTTTCTTGCCATTCAGCCTCTATAGTGCCTTTGCCAGCCTACCTGGGCAGGTTGTTGTGAGCTTTAATCTAGGGCCAGACAGTGCCCCGCCTCCTTCACTGGGCCGAGCATCTCTGAACTGCTGCGCTCCCAAAGGCCAGCCGGTAGTGCCAACACCCATCTTTGGCTGCCCCCTGATGGCCGGTGGGGGAGTGGCTGCTCAGCTGTACTTCATCTCCCGGGCCAGGAAAGCCAAAGCGCCCTCCCCCCCCCTGCAGCAAAGACCTCAGTGGGTCCTTCATCATCCCGGGCATAAGATTGCAGCCCTCCAGCCTTGAACGGGGCAGTAGCAGGAGGAGGACCCACAGAAGTTGCTCTTGGTTGCTCTCATATGTTGCAATTGAGGCTTGTTGCAGGGACTCGCCCGAAGGGTGTCCACTGGGAACCTTCTCCAGCCGGGGACTCTCAGCCTGGCCCTGGACATCATTGGCTGTCCTGGGAAGTAATCTTGATTAGGGTTAGTTGGGACTTCAATGGGAAAGGTGGTTCTCAAGGCCAGTTTATGGGACCATCTCTTCTCCCCACTTTCCTCCTTTCTCTTTGGCAGGGCAGAAGATGTGAGGAAAAAACCCAAGAAAAACATTTCGGAAAAGCATGAGATGAATACAAATATTTAAAGTCAAACAATAATTGCATATCCTCCTTCCCCCCCCCCCATGCACGAAGAGGTTCCAGTGTGAATACAGAGCGAGTGAAGGGAGGGGCAGAAGCTCTGGAGAGCCAAAACACCGAAACAGGCAGATTCGTCCATGAAATCAGGATCAGAATCACAGAATTAATGTACCGGTAAATGAATTAATAAATAAATGATGATGAGAGCTGGTAGGGACATTGGAGGTCTTCTAGTCCAGCCCCCTGCTCAGGCAGGAGACCCTACACCATTTCAGACAAATGGCTGTCGAGTCTCTTCTTAAAACCTTCCAGTGTTGGAGCATTGACAGCTTCTGGTGGCAGGTAGTTCCACTGCTTAATTCTTCTCCCTGTCAGGAAATTCCTCCCTCCTCCCCGCTGGCTTTCCCTCCGTCCTGCTTCTCCCGCCTTCGGGGGGCTTCGGGGACGAGCCCGGCTCCCTCCTCCTCGGGGCGCCCCCCAGATACGGGAAGGCTGCTCTCCCGCCTCCCCCGCCCTTCTCCCCATCTGCTCCCACCCCCGCGCGGGAGGGGGGCTGCCTGGGGGCCGCGGGGGGGCCTGGCCGGAGCCCCCCCAACTCCCCCCGCCCTGCCTGGGGAGAGACTTCGCTACTACGCAGGCGCCATGTAGCTGATGGATGCAAGGAGGACGCCGATTGGTCGCTCTGGCGACGGCGGCTATTGGCAGGAGGACTCGTAGGGGCGGTCCCTTCAAGCGAAAGAGGAAGAGCAACCAAGAAAAGGGTTCGCAGGGAACTCTCGCCTCCACTTCCGGGAACGAACCGAACTGAGGCGCTTAATTGACTCGGCCGCGGACTGGCTCGGAGCCAGGTAGGGCGCAAGGGATGCCGGGAGTCGCAGTCCGAGCTCTTCTCTGGCGGAGAAAGGGGGGAGGGGGGAGCCCGAGGCCTGGTCTGGCGGGAGGGGCGCTGGGAGGGAGGCCTGCCCGGAAAGTCTCACTGAGAGGCCGAGGCTTCGGCCTTGGTTCCCGGGCGGGACTGGGACTCCCCTCCGTGGAAGGGACGAAGCCGTGACCCGCCTCTCCCCCTTCGCCCCTGCAGGATTTCGGGCGAGCCCGGCGGAAGAAGGAAGGAAGGAGGCCCCGCGCAGCAGCCCCGGGAGGAGACGGCGGGGAAGGGATGAGCCGAAGGGGACTCCGGGAAAGGAGGCCGCCTGGAGGGCGAAGCGGGGAGCGGGAAACGGGCGGAGACCCCGAGACGGGCCTGGAGGGCGGAGGGTCCCTCAGAAGAGGCGGGAGACGCGGGAAACGCCACAGAATCGAGGAGGGAGGAAAGAAATATCAGTGCCCGGAATGTGGAAAATTTTTTAAAATTAATGGAAACCTTAAAGCGCATCTAAGAACCCACACTGGAGAAAAACCATATAAATGCCTGGAGTGTGGAAAGAGCTTCAGTCAGAGTAGTAGCCTTTATGTACATCAAAGGATCCACTCAGGAGAGAAACCATTTAAATGCCTGGAGTGTGGAAAGAGCTTCAGTGAGAGTAGTAGCCTTTATGTACATCAAAGGATCCACTCAGGAGAGAAACCACATAAATGCCTGGAGTGTGGAAAGAGCTTCAGTCGGAGGGGAAACCTTTATAGACATCAAAGAATCCACTCAGGAGAAAAACTATATAAATACCTGGAGTGTGGAAAGAGCTTCAGTCTGAGGGGAAGCCTTTATAGACATCAAAGGATCCACTCAGGAGAGAAACCACATAAATGCCTGGAGTGTGGAAAGAGCTTCAGTCGGAGGGGAAGCCTTTATACACATCAAAGGATCCACTCAGGAGAAACACCATTTAAATGCCTGGAGTGTGGAAAGAGCTTCAGTCGGAGGGGAAGCCTTTATAGACATCAAAGGATCCACTCAGGAGAAAAACCATTTAAATGCCTGGAGTGTGGAAAGAGCTTCAGTCTGAGGGGAAGCCTTTATACACATCAAAGGATCCACTCAGGAGAAAAACCATTTAAATGCCTGGAGTGTGGAAAGAGCTTCAGTCAGAGGGGACACCTTTATAGACATCAAAGGATCCACTCAGGAGAGAAGGCACATAAATGCCTGGAGTGTGGAGAGAGCTTCAGTCGGAGGGGAAACCTTTATAGCCATCAAAGGATCCACTCAGGAGAAACACCATTTAAATGCCTGGAGTGTGGAAAGAGCTTCAGTCGGAGGGATAGCCTTTATATACATCAAAGGATCCACTCAGGAGAGAAACCACATAAATGCCTGGAGTGTGGAAAGAGCTTCAGTCAGAGGGGAAGCCTTTATACACATCAAAGGATCCACTCAGGAGAAACACCATTTAAATGCCTGGAGTGTGGAAAGAGCTTCAGTCACAGGGGAAGCCTTTATAGACATCAAAGGATCCACTCAGGAGAGAAACCACATAAATGCCTGGAGTGTGGAAAGAGCTTCAGTCTGAGGGGACACCTTTATAGACATCAAAGGATCCACTCAGGAGAAAAACCATTTAAATGCCTGGAGTGTGGAAAGAGCTTCAGTCGGAGGGGAAGCCTTTATATACATCAAAGGATCCACTCAGGAGAAACACCATTTAAATGCCTGGAGTGTGGAAAGAGCTTCAGTCGGAGGGGAAGCCTTTATAGACATCAAAGGATCCACTCAGGAGAGAAACCACATAAATGTCTGTAGTGTGGAAATTGCTTCAGTCGGAGGAGCAACCTTTATGTACATCAAAGGATCCATTCAGGGGGAAAAGAGCTTTACTGAAAATAGGGGTCTTCGTAGACATCAAAGAATTCACACAGGAGAGAAACCATATGTCTAGAGTTTGGAAGGTGTGAACACTTACCCTTCATTGCCACCTCATTCTTTGTGTTTCACCATTTTACTGTTCCCTTTATTGCTACTCTGTTTAATGATTTTGCTATTCTGCAATATCTAATAGTTGAATTTGAATCTTACACACTTTTCAAAGGGGTACGTAATCTTATGAGTAGAAGTCTATTCAATTCCACAAACCCGTATCACAATTTCTTCTCATTGGTGAGATTTCATTTTGAGATTCAGAAGCTGCTACTGGAATGTTCTGAAGAAACTTAGCAATTTCCATTGTGCCCACGGTTCTTTCCATGGGCCTGGAAATCAGACCCTTCTGGGTTAATTTTCCCCTTGAAATAGGACTCTCGCCTCTTCCGTACCTTTTGGCACACTCCCTCCTTCCACACAGAGAACAAACCACTCTTATTACTGAATCAGTTAATTATTACTGAATCAATTAATGAGTCAATTTACCCTTGTCTCTCCTTATGCGGGCCATAACCTTTGCCTCCTCTGAAGACCTCTGTGTTGCAGGAATACAGTCCTTGCTGAAGGCCAAGCAACGGGTTTCTTGAACTTGGTTGTCCTTTCTTGTAACTAATATTTTTATGATAACCTTGTAATATTCTAGGTGCCTGTAACTTTCTAACTGCAAAACAAGGCACTCTCTCAGGCTGAATAGCAAAGGACTTTTTCATTTGTACATGCTAAAGTTTCAGCTGGCCGAAATGGTAACTTTTCACAACAGATTTCTGTGGCTCATGATGCTCATGATCCCTTTTCCCATGTGAACGTTCTCCTTTTAATACATTGGTTTTAAATGGTTATGTTATGTTATGGGATATTTAACTTACTGTCCACGTTTCTGATTAACAGGATTTCTTCTGTCCAATCAACTGTTCTTTTGTACTTTTTCTACTGTTTGTGTCCTGTGCTCTTTTCATTAAGAGAAACCTCCTTGTGAGATTAATGTTGCCTTTAAATGATCTTCTAATTTGAACAAGTGTGCCGTGTCACAATCTAGGTGTCTGACCTACCCCAACTTGGACCCTTACGAAGGAAAGACCCTCAACTTCATCAGACTGAAGCAAAAGGTGCCTCTGGTGGAAACCAGTTCTGGGCTTCTGTGGTCTTTGTCACCTGTCATTTCCCACCTTCCTGTTTCCCATCATGTAGAAACATATTTTCCATTTGTCTAAATACAGCCCTGGGAGACACTAGATTGAGATTTGATAAAAAGTTACCCCTACTTTTTGCTTCAACAGGTGGACTCGACCATTCACCTTGTCCTCTGAAACTTAATAATAGTAATAAAGTTGGAAGGGACCTTGCAGGTCACCTAGTCCAGACAGGAAACCCTATACCATTTCAGACAAATGGCTGTGTAAAGTATTTGAGGGACTCAAACTGGGCAAAGTATTTATGCTGGTGGTTGACTGGAGCAGAACCAGGTGGAAGAATTCTTGGTCTGTTTTGTGTCTGCCATCTGTATTTTTATGAGGGGGCAGTTTCTGGCTCCTTATCTCTCCTTCAGGAAAGGTTTCAGCTGGAACCAGGATTGCCACCGAGATCGCAGCCCAAGGCATCTTGGCTCTGCCCAGGTCAACCAGACACTGATGTACAACCTGGTTGCGTCCATCAAAGTCAGAACCCGCCTTAGATCCACAGGGCAGCCCTGGAACCAGCAACGTTTGTCCCTGGGTGCAGTGGAGTCTGGTGACCCTGCTGACTATCTTGCCCCACAGGCTTACTTCACCCAGGGTGCTGGCCATCTCCTGTGTGCACAGCCTGTTGGCGGGGTGGCTCGCTGGTTCCAGGGCTGCCCCGTGAATCCAAGGCTGAGCTTGTTCTGGCTTTGATGGACGCAACCAGGTTGCAGATCAGCGCCACCCCCCACCAGCACCTCCATGGTCCCCTCGCTGAACTAGCCTTGCAGCCACGAGGCTTCCCTTTTACCAGGACCAGCCCCGCCCACCCACGAGGCATAGCGACGGCCAGTGGCATCATGGAGACCGGTAGCACTGCCAATTTCTCTGTCCCCTCCTATCACCGAGCATATCTGGGCTGCTGGGCTCCCGAGGGCCGGCAGGTGGCACCAACAGCTGTCCTTTGCTACCCCCTGATGGCCGGTGGGGTAGTTACAGCAAAGATCTCAGTGGGTCAGCCCGGGGGTCGTGGGGGCCGGAGCTGGAAGGCCGCCCGGGCGGCGAGGGCAAGTGGAGCTGCCTTCATCGTCCACGACCGCAGTGGAGAAGACCTGTGAATGGAAGTGCTGGAAGGCACCATCTTTGTGCTGGGCGGAAGCACTGCAAGTGCCATCTTTCCAGCAGGCGGAAGCAAAAGTTAACTGAGCTTGCTGTCGCATTGTTTGCAGCTGGCAGAACAGAGCGAGGCTCCTGGTACCCTCTGCAGGCGGTCAGTGGGAAAAGGAAAGGGATGAACTGGGCAATTGCCTACATTAGAACTATGGCCCTTTTTTGACTTGTGGACTTCAAGTCCCAGAATTCCTCAGCCAGCCAAATACTGTCCATGCTGGCTCAGGAATTCTGCAAGCGGAAGTCCACAAATAATAAAAAGAGCATCGTTCCTCACCTCTGACATACAGCAACCTGAAGGGGGACGCAGCAGTACCCAAGGTTCTGTTCACGTGACCTGCTTCCTCACTCCTGGCTTTGCACACCCAGACCCCTGGCATTGTTTAACGGGCTTAGTGTGTGTGTGTGTGTGTGTGTGTGTGTGTGTGTGTGTAGAAAACTTTGATTTATAATACATGATGTGTTTGCTTTATAATACATGTGTAGGTGAATTTTTCCCTTGTAATTTGGGGAGATGGGCAATCCTCTGAGTGTAACAAAAGAAGTCATACCTAAATAAATGGGCACATCCCCCAAATTCCCTGCCCTTGGATATCCCAGAAAGCCACTTTTGAACATCCCTGAGTGGATCCTGGCTTCTTTGTTAGTTATGCGGGATACAATCTTTGAAAACTATTTCTAGGGTGGCTTATCATCATGGAATCGTGGTATGTAGAGATGGAGGTCAAGGATATGAAGAGACGTGCGCAGCAAACTGCCTGTCTTAGTATCTTATTCCCATGTTCTATGAGCTCATTCTAACTAGCCTTGCCAAGGACTGCAAGAACCAGCCAGATAAGAACTGGCTAGATAAGGAAGACTCTTCCCTCGCTTGGGAGGTTTGGGATGTTCTCTAAGATTGACTAGGGAGTAGAACAATAGATAATGCTTTTGCTGTGCGTAATTTCCTGTTTGTTAACACTGTATAAATACAATAAACTCTGCGTAGGCAGACAGACATATTTGGGACACCCTGCTTGACTGGTCTTTGAATCCCACATTTTGGCACCCTGAACAGGGACCCATAAATCTTTAAAAACAAACAAAAAGAGATTTGGAATAGGAACCTCCCTCCAGGGGAGCAACTTTCAACATATTTACCTTCGTCTGGAATAGAACCCAAAGGTACCTTCGTCCTACGGGACCCCTCCGAGGTAAGTATGGGTTGCAATCTATCTCTCCAACAGCAGCAGCAAGTAGAGGAACTTACCTTCCTGCTACCAAAGTCAGGCCTTAAAACACCCGTGGCAGAGTTAAAGAAACTCATAGGAGAGAGAGGGAAACATTGTCCTTGGTATCCGGAGTGCGGGACGCTCCATTTACAGGACTGGGTAAAGATAGGGCATACTTTACATCTTGAACCCCGTGCTCCAGTTGAGATATTACATCTATGGCTTCAATACCGTCAAGCAGTGGAAATTTTTGGCTCTGATGCTTTGGCAGGACAGCAATTGACCACAACACCTCCACCAAATTATGATCAAATAAAATTTTTTCCTCCAGTGTTGTCTTTAATTGGACCTTCAGCTCCTCATGAAGAGGTTAATTCTTCTGCTTCTTCACAGCCATTGTATACCCCCAAGAGGCAAATTTTAAAGGAACAATTAGCAAAAGTGGGGGGGGGGGAAATGTAGAAGAAATTGCTGACAGGTCTGGTCCCTTTGTTCCAGTTGATGCTGCAGTTCTTTTACCAGCTGCTACTTTACAAATTTCTTTCCAAGCATTTGGAAAAGTATCTGTTTCTGGCAAACCTCATCAAGCCTTCTCTAACATCAGGCAGAAGGCTACTGAGCCGTATCCTGATTTTGTTATCAGATTACAGGATATCGGAACAGCCTTTTATCAAACCAATTTATTGGCAGCCGCTTTATCACAAGGCAGCAAGCCCCAAGGAAAGTGTTATAACTGTCTTCTGTCTTAACCTGGCTCTTTGGACTATTTGATTCTTTTGTCGGAGGTGAGGACACCTCCCACTTCACACCTACAAAAGATCCCAGGTTCAATTTTCCTTTTAGTCTTTCCCCACTGTCTTTTGAAGTTGGTGGGATAAATTGTAAGTAACCATAAATGTTCCTCTCCTTTTAATAAAAAGGGGAGGCCTGTTTTGGCCTCAAACTCCAAATTGATGTGTGTTTTGTTTTGTTATATATATCTCTGTACATTTGGAACATTAAGCTTGGACTTGGAATGGTGAGAAAAATGGGGGATGGTTAAAGGGCCCTATAATCACTTCCTGATTTTCTCAATTCTGGCAGGACAAGCCATATGTCTAAATGAATGTTGTTTTACTAGTATCTGTGTATGTATGTCTGTTTATGTTGTTCTGTGTTATTCCAAGACTTGGAAGAGGGTCTAAATCCCCTCTGATAACAATAAACAAAAAGGCCTTATTAACAATAAACAAAGAAACAAAAAAGATTGGGAACGAGCTCATTGGCTTGTAAACAGCTCCCTGAAATTATAATAAGTGATTGGTTTGCGTGGAGAAAGTATGAAGTGTTTGCATGAGAAGATGCCGGCAGTTGGAATGGACATGAATGAGTTAATTTGTTGATGTGTAAATGTTTGTGTGTTAGCCACCTTGTCCCAGGCTGTGAAAGGAACAGTAAATTGCTGATTTTATTGTTGTGTTTGCATGTGAAGAGTTTTATGGGGGATCTGTGAGTAAAATTCCTTTTAACTTTTCTTTCCCCCCTCCAGTCTCTTTCTTCCCCCCCCCCTGTGTTACTCTAAGAATGAGACACACACACACAAACACACACGGAGGAGAAAGGGGGGGGGCTGGTCGTTTTAACTGCTTTTTTCTCTCTGCTTGGAATTCTGGTCTGAGAAAGGGAGGGTGGATGTGAAATTTAATACCCATTCTTGCAGTTTCAGCTTGCAGTTTTCTTTTGTTTTGTTCTTTTCCTGGAAGGAGGAGACTACTTGTTGGACAATTCTTTTTGAAATCTTTTGAGTTTTAAAAGAAATTACTCTGCATTGTTTTGTTTAGATTTGTAAGTTTTAACCTACTTGACAGACGTTTTTTTCCATCTGATTGGAATCTGATTTTCAATTTTATTTTCAGAATAAGCTATCTCTTCAGTGTGCTTTAACTGACTATGTGGGCTGTATTACATATCATTTGCCTAAAGAACCTAGGCTTGTGTGTTTAATGACTTTAATAATAATAATAATAATAATAATAATAATAATAATAATAATAATAATAATAATAATAATAATAATAATAATAATAATAATAATAAGTTGGAAGGGACCTTGGAGGTCATCTAGTCCAACCCCCTGCTAAGGCAGGAAACCTTATGCCATTTCAGACAAATGGCTGTCCAGTCTCTTCTTAAAAACTTCCAGTGTTGGAGCACTCACAGCTTCTGGTGGCTGGTAGTTCCACTGGTTAGTTGTTCTAACTGTCAGGAAGTTTCTCCTTAGTTCTAGGTTGCTTCTCAATTCAGTTGTAGAATTGATGGAGATAATAACGCAATATGGGAAAGTTTCTGGATTTAAGGTTAATATACAAAAAACTAAAATGTTGTCTAAAAATATGACAGTATTACAAAAGGCTGTTTTAGAAGAACTAACGGGATTTGAAATAGTTAAAAGGGTTAAATATTTGGGGATATATTTGTCACCCTCAAATGTGAAGTTATATAAAAATAATTATGAAAAGTTATGGGGAAAAGTACAAAAAGAATTAGATAGTTGGAAAAAATTACAATTATCCTTATTGGGAAGAATTGCAGCAGTGAAAATGAATGTTTTGCCAAAATTTTTATTTTTATTTCAAATGATACCTATACTTAAAAAGGATTTAAATTTGGAGGAATGGCAAAAAGGAATTAATAAATTTGTTTGGGCAGGGAAAAAGCCACGAGTTAAATTTAAGATAATGCAAGATACGCGTGAAAGAGGTGGTCTTAAAATGCCTAATTTTAAATTATATTATGAAGCTGCTGCTCTATCAGCGATAAGTGACTGGTTTAACACAAGCGAGATTATTAAATCTTGAGGGTCATGATTTGTTATTTGGATGGCATGCATATTTATTGTATGATAAGGTGGATAATGTGTTTAAGATACATATTATAAGGTATGCTCTGTTGCGAGTTTGGAAAAAGTATAGACATAAGTTAAATTATAAGATACCACTTTGGGCAATACCTAAACACACAATAGAAAATATAAATGTGGGATTTAAACATGATGTGACTACATATAAGGAAATTTTAAGGTTTGAGAGGAATGTATGGCAATTAAAGTCATATAATATTTTAAAAGAAGAAAAGATTGTACAAACCTGGTTTCAGTATGGGCAATTACAGGCTAGGTGGAAAGAGGACCAGAAAACTGGTTTTTCAATGTTTGATGAAAATTTGGTAAAGCAAATTAGAGATCAAGGTCAAGCACATATAAAAAGGATATATCTTGCATTGATAGAAATTGATTCAGAGACGGAACTTGTCAAAAACTGTATGATAAAATGGGCTCAGAATTTTCAAGAAGTTATCACAATGGATACTTGGGAAAAGATCTGGGTGAGAAATGTAAAATTTACACAGGCCCAAAATTTAAGAGAAAACTTTTATAAAATGTTTTATAGGTGGCACTTAGATCCTAAAAAATTAGCAAGTATGTATCCGAACTGCCAGCCCAAATGTTGGAGGTGTGGTTGTGAGGATGCAACGTATTTTCATATATGGTGGACTTGCAAAAGGGTTAAAGCTTTTTGGATTAAAATTTGGTGGAATATGCAAAAAATATTGAAGAAAAGGATAAAGTTTTGTCTGCAATTGTTTTTACTGGGCATTATCACAGACACTACCGTTGTGGACACTAAGTTGATGTTGAATTTAATTACGGCAGCGAGACTTTTAGTAGCGCAATATTGGAAGAAGGAAGAACTGCCGACTATAGAAGAATGGACTTTAAAAGTTTCCAATTTGGCAGAAATGACAAAGATTTCAGCGTATTTGAAAGACCAATCGCAACAGAGATACATTGTGGAGTGGAGAAGATGGATTGATTATATCCAGAATAAATATGGGACTAAAAAGTTTCACTTAGCATTTGAATAAGTAATGGATTTATATGATGTATAACTAGCTTGTAGTTATTTTATTAAGAGTTAAAGTGCGATAGAATTTAATATTTTATTGTTGGCATATTTTAGATTATGTTTGTTTGTATTTTTATACCCTGTATTTAGCTCTGGAAAGTCGGGGAGGGGGGGACGGGAGAGTTGGGGAGGTTTGGGGAGAGGGGAGGGGAGGGGTTTTGTATTCAAAAATGTACTGTAAAGCTTTTCAAATAATAATAATAATAATAATAATAATAATAATAATAATAATAATAATAATAATAATAATAATAATAATTTGGAAGGGACCTTGGAGGTTATCTAGTCCAACCCCCTGCTAAGGCAGGAAACCCTATGCCATTTCAGACAAATGGCTGTCCAGTCTCTTCTTAAAAACTTCCAGTGTTGGAGCATTCACAGCTTCTGGAGGCAGGTTGTTCCACTGGTTAGTTGTTCTAACTGTCAGGAAGTTTCTCCTTAGTTCTAGGTTGCTTCTCTCCTTGACTAGTTTCCATCCATTTCTTCTTGTCCTGCCTTCGGGTGCTTTGGAGAATAGCTTGACTCCCTCTTCTTTGTGGCAGCCCCTCACATATTGGAACACTGCTATCATGTCACCCCTCAACCTTCTCTTCATTAAACTACACATACCCAATTCCAGCAACCGTTCCGCATATGTTTTAGCCTCCAGTCCCCCAATCATCTTTGTTGCTCTTCTCTGTACCCTTTCTAGAGTCTCAACATCTTTTTTACATCGTGGAGACCAAAACTGGATGCAGTATTCCAGGTGTGGCCTTACCAAGGCATTGTAAAGTGGTATTAGTACTTCACGTGATCTTTTGCCTTCTCCGCTTTTGCAAGCTCCAACTGTTTTTCCCCCCCCAGACCGAGGGAGAATGAGAGGAGCGATTGCTTACAATGATGATACATGGAAAGTGTCCTATACTGCAATACAATCATCTCTGCAACGCTCAGAATTGTCTGCTGTTATTTTAGCTTTTCATACTTTTTCTCAACAGCCTTTTAACTTAATCTCTGACTCTTATTACATGTTTGATTCCTGTCTGTACTTCTTCTGCAGTAATTCAAAACTTTACTGGCTTGAGTAACTTTCTATTGTATAAAAACTTTAACTATGGGACTATATCTAGTTGGGGGTTGACTGCATATGATACCCCCTGATGTAATTGCTTTGCACACCCCAATAGTAGCAATCCCTGAAAATATAACATGTGCTAAAATAGTTAATTGTACATTTTCAAGTAAAAAACCTCACTGTTTTCGTATTAGTTCACCTGTTTAAATTGTACAGCTTTTGAGGAAACTTTAATTTTGTTCATGTTTGACTCCCGCAAGGATGGTTTTTTACATGTAGTCAAGAAACTTTTAATTACATTCCTGCTAATATTAGTGAAGCACAGTGTTGTTTCCTGCCTGAGCAGGGGGTTGGACTAGATGACCTCCAAGGTCCCTTCCAACATTATTATTATTATTATTATTATTATTATTATTATTATTATTATTATTATTATTATTATTATTATTATTATTTTATTATTATTATTATTATTATTATTATTATTATTATATTGAAAGTTTTATAAAAGTTACAATATAAACCCCAAAACCCAGCCCACCCCACCCTCCCGCTCCCTCACTTCCCAGAGTTGAATACAGGGTTACAAATAAAATACCCTGACTGCTCTTTTGAAGGCCAGATCCTGAAGCTAAAACACAAATACTTTGGCCACCTAATGAGAAGGAAGGACTCACTGGAGAAGAGCCTAATGCTGGGAAAGATTGAGGGCAATAGAAGAAGGGGACGACAGAGAATGAGGTGGCTGGATGGAGTCACTGAAGCAGTAGGCGTGAGCTTAAATGGACTCCAGAAGATGGTAGAGGACAGGAAGGCCTGGAGGAACATTGTCCATAGGGTCGCGATGGGTCGGACACGACTTCGCAACTAACAACAACAACAAACTGGCCTGCAGGTGGTGCTGGTTGTGCAGGCTGTGCCATCCGGACATAGCCAGCAGGGGGCACCAGTGGCGCCTGTGCCAGGGCTTGCGGCAGTTGCATTGAAGCTGCCAGTAGTATTGGTGCTGGCTGTGACTGTCTTTGAGCTGCTATTCCACCCTGGCCAGCAGAAGGCGCTGGCACATTAAGTTGGCCTGCAGTTAGCACTGGCCTTTGTATTTGAGAAACCAGTGGAGGCCGCACTTGGGCTGAAGGCTGCTGTGCTCCATCTGAGACAGGAACCTGGATAGTAGCAGTATTAATAGGCATTCTAGCTGATGCTCCCAATGAATGAGGAGGTGTGGCAGCTTGGAGCGATGTCTGATGAAGAGACATCTGTGAAAAAGCATTCGGCATTCTTTGAAATGCATCTTGTAAAACAGGCTCACCAGCAGATGGTGCTATAACATTAGATTCAGGCACCATTGTATCCTCACATGTCATTTGACACAGCAGGCAGTCAGGCTCCCATTTGTCTGACATAACACTCAATGGGTGTGCCTTTGTCTCTGAGGAAGAAGGCAAAATGACTGACCCTTGTGGGTGTGGCAATGCTTGTGAAGAGGGGGGCAATATGGCTTCTTCTGAAAACTGAATGCCAGCAGAGGCTCTCCCTTGCTTTTTATACCATGCTGCACACAACTTTGCGTTTTGCAGCTCTCTCTCAAAAACTTCAATTTGTTCATAATAACTTTGCAAAGCCTTCTCCTGCACAGTTTGCTCAGAACTTGGAGAATAATCCATTACTTCCTTCCCTAGTGAAGCCTTAGGTCTAGCACCAAATCTCTCATAATCAGCCTCATCCCCATGAGCATAGGTTACTACTGGGGCATCAGCTTGAGAGTCTGCAAAAACAGAAAACGGTGAAACTGACCTTGGCTCAAAGGCTGCTTCTGATGTTATAGTTAGGTGTTATAGTTATCCAAGAGACTCACATTAAGGAACAACATACACAGGTGTTGGAATGCCCTAAACTGGGAAAGATGTTTGCATCTTTATCACAGCACAAATAAAGAGTAGCAATATATATCAGAGAGTCAATCTTAGCCAAGCAAATTTATAAAGATAAGAGAAGGTAGGATTTTAGTAGTGGAGATGATAATTAAGCAAAAACAGATATTAGTAGGAATCTATGCCCCAAATGAGTGAGGGGTACTTCCCTGCCGCCTTGAAAGAGGCGGTGGTAAGGCCCCTCCTCAAGAAACCGGCACTGGACCCAGCTGTTTTAAACAACTTCCGTCCTGTCTCCAACCTTCGCTTCCTTGCGAAGGTCGTTGAGAGCGTGGTGGCACGACAGCTCCCTTTGAACCTGGAGGAAGCTGAATATCTAGATCCGTACCAATCAGGTTTCAGACCCGGGCACAGCACAGAGACGGCATTGGTCGCACTGGTGAATGATCTCTGGCGGGCCCGAGATAGAGGTTATTCCTCTGTCCTGGTCCTATAAGATCTATCAGCGGCTTTTGATACCATCGACCATGGTATCTTATTGCGTCGTCTTGAGGGGCTAGGAGTGGGAGGCACTGTTCTGTGGTGGTTCTCCTCCTACCTCTCGGACCATTCGCAGACAGTGTTGGCAGGAGGGCAGAGGTCAAGCCCTAGGCCTCTTAATTGTAGAGTGCCTCAGGGTTCGGTGCTCTCGCCCCTCCTGTTCAACATCTATATGAAGCCGCTGGGAGAGGTCATCCGTAGCTTCGGGGTGAAATATCAATATGCTGATGATACCCAGCTATTCATCTCCACCCCGAACCAACCCAGTGATGCCCTCGATGTGATGTCCCGTTGCCTGGAAGCGGTACAGATTTGGATGGGAGAAAACAGGCTTCGACTCAACCCGGCCAAGACTGAGTGGCTGTACATACCATCATCTCGTTTAGTCCAAGAGGTTCCATCTCTGACTATAGGAGGAGAGATGTTACCTCCCATTGATAGAGCATGCAATCTGGGCGTCCTCTTAGACTCACGACTCAGTTTTGAAGATCATATTGGAGTCGTGGCTAGGGGGACATTTGCACAGATTCGTCTTATATACCAATTGCGCCCCTTTTTGGACCGAGATGCCCTACGTACAGTCACCCACGCACTCGTCACCTCCCATATTGATTACTGTAATGCTCTCTACATGGGGCTGCCCTTGAAGTCCACCCGGAGGCTTCAGCTGGTGCACAATGCAGCTGCACGGGTTGTGATGGGAGCATCCCATATCACACCCCTCCTGCGTGAGCTGCATTGGCTACCAGTTGCCCTCCGGGTGAGATTTAAGGTGCTGGTACTTACCTTTAAAGCCCTACATGGCTTAGGTCCGGGATACTTGCAGGACCATCTGCTGCCGGGAACAAATTCCCATCGTCCAGTACGCTCACACATAGAAGGCCTCCTCAGGGTACCGTCAGCTAGGCAATGTCGGCTGGCGACCCCCAGGGGGAGGGCCTTCTCTGTGGGAGCGCCAGCCCTATGGAATCAGCTCCCCCCTGAGCTTCGGATGGCCCAAAACCTCCAATCCTTTCGCCGCGGCCTCAAAACACTCCTGTTCCACCAGGCTGACCTGGACTGACAGACATTTCAATTAATTTATATTTAGAACTTTTAATTTATTTTCTAATTTCCTTAATTTTAATTTATTGCACAGATGATTTCAATTTTATTTTTATCTTGATTTCTGTACTTATTATATGTTTTGTTGTTAGCCGCCCTGAGCCCTTCGGGAGAGAGGGCGGGATATAAATCCCATCAATAAATAAATAAATAAATAAATAAATGGGGGGCAAGAACAGTTCTACAGGAAACTATATAATGCACTATGGGCGATAGACTGTGAGAACATCTGTATTATGGGCGATTTTAATGCAATAATAGACAGAAGCTAGACTATAAAAGCAAGGAAGGAAGAAAAGGACCCAGAAGATTGCCAAAAACTTTTTCAAGATGGTGGACGAATTAAGGATGCAAGATATTTGGAGAGAAAGGAAGCAAGGGGGAAGCCAATACACGTACTATTCAAGTAGATATAAAATGTGGTCCAGGATAGCCCTGGAACCAGTGACGTGTGCCCTTCCCTGCGCCCTGGCGCACGAGCCAGCAGAGTCTGGTGACTTTGCTCCCTATCTTCCCTACAGGCTGACTTTACCCAGGGCTCTGGCGCGGGCCATCTCCTGTGCGCACACCTTAGTGGGGGGGGGAACTTGCTGGTTCCAGGGCTGTCCCGTGGATCTAAGGCTGAGTATGATTTGGCTTTGTTATACCAGGTTGTATATAAGTGCCACCCCCCAAAACCACCTCCATGGCTCCCTTGCTGATGTAGCCTTGCAGCCACGAGGCTTCCCTTTTACCAGGACCAGCCCCAGCCACCCACGAGAGATAGCGAATTGGACCAGAATTGGTTTCTACGAGAGGCACCTTTTGCTTCAATCTGATGAAGTTGAGGATCTTTCCTTCCTAACGGACCTAGTTGGGGCAGCTCAGACACCTAGGTTCTACCAGGCAAAAGAATAGTTGATTGGATGGAAGAAATCCTGTTAATCAGAAACGTGGGCAGTAAGTTAAACATACCATAATAACATAACCATGTAAAGCCATTGTATTAAAAGGAGAATGTTCGCATGGGAAAAGGCATCCTGAGCCATATAAATCTGTTGTGAAAAGATACCATTTCGGCCAGCTGAATCACATGTACAATTGAAAAAGTCCTTTGCTATTCACCCTGAGAGTCCCTTGGTCCTCAGCAAGGACTGTATTCCTGTAACACAGAGGTCTTCAGATGAGGCAAAGTTTATGGCCCACATAAGGAGAGAAAAGGGTAAATTGACTCATTAATTGACTCAATAATAACCAAGAGTGTAGTTTGTTCTTTCTGTGGAAGGAGGGAGTGTGCCAAAAGGTACGGAAGAGGCGAGAGTCCTATTTTAAGGGGAAAATCAACCCAGGAGAGAATGTTCTGATTTCCAGGCCCATGGAAAGAACTGTGGGCACAATTGAAAGTGGTAAGTTTCTTCAGAACATTCCAATAGCAGCTTCTGAATCTCAAAATGAAATCTCACCAATAAGAAGAAATTGTGATACAACTTTGTGGAAATGAATACACTTCCACTTATAAGATTATGTACCCCTTGAAAAGTGTGTATGATTCAAATTCAACTATTAGAAATAACAGAATAGCAGAATCATTAAACAGAGTGTAGCAATAAGGTAAAGGTTCCCCCGCACATGCGTACTAGTCGTTTCCAACTCTAGTGGCCAGTGCTCATCTCCGTTTCAAAGCTGAAGGGCCAGAGCTTGTCTGAGGACATCTCCATGGTCACGTGGCTGGCATGACTAGACGCAAAAGGCACACAGAACGCTGTTACCTTCCCACCATAGTGGTCCCTATTTTTCTACTTGCATTTTACGTGCTTTCGAACTGCTAGGTGGGCAGAAGCTGGGACGACTAACAGGAGCTCACTCTGTTATGCGGCACTCAAAATTCGGGCCGCCAAACTGCCGACCTTCTGATCGACAAGCTCAGCGTCTTAACCCACTGAGCCACCACGGAATAGTAGGGAATAGTAAAATGTTGACACATAAAAGGATGAGATGACAATGAAGGGTAAGTGCTCACACCTTCCCAACTCTAGACATATGGTTTTTCTCCTGTGTGAATTCTTTGATGTTTACGAAGACCACCACTTTCAGTAAAGCTCTTTCCACACTGGAGGCATTTATACGCTTTCTCCTCTGAATGGATCCTTTGATGTACATAAAGGTTTCCCCTCTGACTGAAGCACTTTCCACACTCCAGGCATTTATTTGGTTTTTCTTCTGTGTGGATCCTTTGATGTAAATAAAGATGTCCCCTCCGACTGAATTTCTTTCCACACTCCTGGCATTTATGCTGTGTCTCTCCTGAGTGGATTCTTTGATGAAGACGAAAGGTGCTCCTATCACTAAAGCTCTTTCCACACTCCAGGCACTCATATGGTTTGTCTTCTGTGTGGATCCTTTGATGTATATACAGGCTGCTCCTCCGACTAAAGCTCTTTCCACACTCTGTGCATTTATTCGGTTTTTCTCCTTTGTGAATCCTTTGATGTGTATTAAGAGTGCCCCTCAGACTGAAGCTCTTTCCACACTCTGTGCATTTATTCGGTTTTTCTCCTGTGTGAATCCTTTGATGTCTATTAAGGGTGCCCCTCAGGTTGAAGCTCTTTCCACACTCCAGGCATTCATATGGTTTTTCTCCTGTGTGGATTCTTAGATGTCTATGAAGGCTACCCCTCAGACTGAAACTCTTTCCACACTCCAGGCATTTATACGGGTTTTCTCCTGTATGGATCTTTTGATGACCATTAAGGGCGCTACTCTGACTGAAGCTCTTTCCACACTCCAGGCATTTATGCTGTTTCTCTCCAGTGTGAATTTTTTGATGTCTATAAAGGGCACTACTCTGACTGAAGCTCTTTCCACACTCCAGACATTTATATGGTTTTTCTCCTGAGTGCATTTTCTGATGTCTATAAAGGTTGCCCCTGCGACTGAAGTTCTTTCCACACACTGTGCATTTATTCGGTTTTTCTCCTGTGTGAATCCTTTGATGTCTATTAAGGGTGCCCCTCCGACTGAAGCTCTTTCCACACGCCAGGCATGCATATGGTTTTTCTCCAGTGTGAATCCTTTGATGTCTACAAAGGGTACCCCTCAGACTGAAGCTCTTTCCACACTCCAGACATTTATATGGTTTTTCTCCAGTGTGGATCCTTCGATGATTATAAAGGGCGCTACTCTGACTGAAGCTCTTTCCACACTCCAGGCATTTATGCTGTTTCTCTCCAGTGTGATTTTTTTGATGACTATAGAGGTTTCCTCTCTCACTGAAGCTTTTCCCACACTCCAGGCATTTATGTGGTTTTTCTCCTATGTGGATTCTTAAATGCCTTTCAAGATGGTGGTTCCTTCTGAAGGATTTTCCACATTCTGGGCACTGATATTTCTTTCCTCCCTCCTGGATTCTCTCGGGACTCCTGAGTCTTCCATCTGTTCTCCTCTCACTGAATATCTTTCCACACTCCAGGTATTTATGTGGTTTCTCGCCTAAGTGGATCCTTTGATGTCTATAAAGGTGTCCTGTCTGACTGAAGCTCTTTCCACATTCCAGGCATTTATATGGTTTTTCTCCAGTGTGGATTCTTAGATGGTTTTTAAGATCTCCATTTCTTTGGAAGGATTTTCCACAGTCCGGGCATTTATACGGTTTCTCTGCTGTATGGATTCTTTGATGTGCATAAAGGTTTTCACTCAAATTGAACCTCTTTCCACACTCAGGGCATTCATACAGTTTCTCTGCTGTGTGGATTCTTCGATGTGCATAAAGGTTTCCCCTCTGACTGAAGCTCTTCCCACACTCCAAGCATTTAAATGGTTTTTCTCCTCTGTGGATCCTTCGATGGTTTTTAAGAGCTTCATTTGATTTGGAGGATTTTCCACATTCCGGGCACTGATATTTCTCTCCTCCCTCCTGGATCCTCTGGGGACTCCCGAGTTTCCCGCCTCTTCTGAGGGACCCTCCGCCCTTCAGGCCCGTCTCAGGGTCTCCGCCCGTTTCCTGCTCCCCGCTTCGCCCTCCAGGCGGCCTCCTTTCGCGGAGTCCCCCTCCGTTCATCCCTTCCGGGCCTTCCCCGCCGTCTCCTCCCAGGGCTGCTGCGCGGGGCCTCCTCTCCTCTCGGCCGGCATCTCCTTCCTTCCTCCGCCGTGCTCGCTCAAAATCCTGCAGGGGCGAAGGGGGAAAGGAAGGTCACGGCTTCGCCCCTTCCCCGGAGGGTAGTCCCAGCCCCGCCCGGGGAGGAAGGCCGAAGCCTCGGCCTCTCAGTGAAACTTTCCGGCCAGGCCTCCCTCCCAGCTCCCGTCCCACCAGACCAGGCCTCGGCCTCCCCCTCACTCCCTCCCTCCTCGGCCAGAGACTTTCGCACTACAACTCCCGGCATCCCTTACTTCCTACCTGGCTCCCAGGGGTCCTCAAACTTGGCCCCTTTCAGACTTGTGGACTTCAACTCCCAGAATTCCTCAGCCAGCGTGCCTGGCTGAGGAATTCTGGGATTTGAAGTCCACAAGTCTGAAAGGAGCCAAGTTTGAGGACCCCTACGCTAAACGGACTAGTTAATTCGGCGCCTGGATTGTTTGATTCCAGAAGTGGAGGCGAGAGTTCCATGCGAGCCCTTTTGCTGGTTGCTCTTCCTCTTTCGCTTGACGCCCCTACGTGTCCTGCTGCTAAAGCCGCCCTCGCCAGAGCGACCAAGCGGCGTCCTCCTTCCACCCATCAGCTAGGTGGCGCCTGCGCAGTAACGACGTCTGTCTTCGTCCCACCGGGAAGGTGAATTCTAGAATTCTGAGGTCCCGTCTTCCCACCCCCCCACCCCGCATCCAGGCCGGCGGAGCTGAGGGGCCTCCCGGGCTGCGTCTCTCCCCAGGCAGGGGGACCCTCCGCCCTCCAGGCTCGTCTCAGGGTCTCCGCCCGTTTCCCGCTCCCCGCTTCGCCCTCCAGGGGGCCTCCTTTCCCGGAGTCCCCTTCGGCTCATCCCTTCCGGGCCTTCCCCGCCGTCTCCTCCCGGGGCTGCTCCGCGGGGCCTCCTTCCTTCCTTCCTCCGCCGGGCTCGCCCGAAATCCTGCAGGGGCGAAGGGGGAGAGGCGGGTCACGGCTTCGTCCCTTCCACGGAGGGGAGTCCCAGTCCCGCCCGGGAACCAAGGCCGAAGCCTCGGCCTCTCAGTGAGACTTTCCGGGCAGGCCTCCCTCCCAGCGCCCCTCCCGCCAGACCAGGCCTCGGGCTCCCCCCTCCCCCCTTTCTCCGCCAGAGAAGAGCTCGGACTGCGACTCCCGGCATCCCTTGCGCCCTACCTGGCTCCGAGCCAGTCCGCGGCCGAGTCAATTAAGCGCCTCAGTTCGGTTCGTTCCCGGAAGTGGAGGCGAGAGTTCCCTGCGCGCCCTTTTCTTGGTTGCTCTTCCTCTTTCGCTTGAAGGGACCGCCCCTACGAGTCCTCCTGCCAATAGCCGCCCTCGCCAGAGCGACCAATCGGCGTCCTCCTTGCATCCATCAGCTACATGGCGCCTGCCTAGTAGCGAAGTCAGTCTTCGTCTGGGGTCCCGTCTTCTCGCCCCCCTTCCCGGGCTGCGTCTCTCCCCAGGCAGGGCGGGGGGGAGTTGGGGGGCACTTCCTCCCTTCTTCCTCCGGGGGGGCTCCGGCCAGGCCCCCCCGCGGCCCCCAGGCAGCCCCCCTCCCGCGCGGGGGTGGGAGCAGATGGGGAGAAGGGCGGGGGAGGCGGGAGAGCAGCCTTCCCGTATCTGGGGGGCGCCCCGAGGAGGAGGGAGCCGGGCTCGTCCCCGAAGCCCCCCGAAGGCGGGAGAAGCAGGACGGAGGGAAACCGAGCGGGGAGGAGGGAGGAATTTCCTGACAGGGAGAAGAATTAAGCAGTGGAACTACCTGCCACCAGAAGCTGTCAATGCTCCAACACTGGAAGGTTTTAAGAAGAGACTCGACAGCCATTTGTCTGAAATGGTGTAGGGTCTCCTGCCTGAGCAGGGGGCTGGACTAGAAGACCTCCAATGTCCCTACCAGCTCTCATCATCATTTATTTATTAATTCATTTACCGGTACATTAATTCTGTGATTCTGATCCTGATTTCATGGACGAATCTGCCTGTTTCGGTGTTTTGGCTCTCCAGAGCTTCTGCCCCTCCCTTCACTCGCTCTGTATTCACACTGGAACCTCTTCGTGCATGGGGGGGGGGGGAAGGAGGATATGCAATTATTGTTTGACTTTAAATATTTGTATTCATCTCATGCTTTTCCGAAATGTTTTTCTTGGGTTTTTTCCTCACATGTTCTGCCCTGCCAAAGAGAAAGGAGGAAAGTGGGGAGAAGAGATGGTCCCATAAACTGGCCTTAAGAACCACATTTTCCATTGAAGTTCCAACTAACCCTAATCAAGATTACTTCCCAGGACAGCCAATGATGTCCAGGGCCAGGCTGAGAGTCCATGGCTGGAGAAGGTTCCCAGTGGACACCCTTCAGGCGAGTCCCTGCAACAAGCCTCAATGGCAACATATGAGAGCAACCAAGAGCAACTTCTGTGGGTCCTCCTGCTACTGCCCCGTTCAAGGCTGGAGGGCTGCAATCTTAGGCCCGGGATGATGAAGGCCGCACCAGCCCTCCAGCTCCGGCCCACACAATCCGTGAGTCCTTCCTCGCACTTGCCCAGGAACTGCCAGCAAAGAGATCTTTGAGGGACCCACTGAGGTCTTTGCTGCAGGGGGGGGGGCGCTTTGGCTTTCCTGGCCCGGGAGATGAAGTACAGCTGAGCAGCCACTCCCCCACCGGCCATCAGGGGGCAGCCAAAGATGGGTGTTGGCACTACCTGCTGGCCCTTGGGAGCGCTGCAGTTCAGAGATGCTCGGCCCAGTGAAGGAGGCGGGGCACTGTCTGGCCCTAGATTAAAGCTCACAACAACCTGCCCAGGTAGGCTGGCAAAGGCAATATAGAGGCTGAATGGCAAGAAAGTTGCAATTTTATACTTCAGCATGACTTGTTTTCGTTCACACAACACAATTTCTTCCCTAGGATCTAACACCCCATTGACATGTGCTAAGTGTGGCAGTATTGAGAAGGGCTAGATTTCTGGGGCTTTGCCTGTTGTCCAAGACCAGCCTTCCTTATTTCCTGCTTGAGTTCCAGCCGGCCTCTCAGCTGCTCCTTTTCTGGGCCATCCTGGCTGCAGCTAAGACCCCTCCTGAAGGTGGAGAAGGAGCCAGAAACTGTCCTCTCCTAAGAATTCAGATCAGGGCCATGAAACAGAGGCCAAGAATTGTTCTGATCGGTTCTGCTCTGCTCAACCTGCATCATCAATACTGTGCCAAGTTTGGGCCCCTCAAATTCTCTGAAGAAGAGTCAGAGAAGGACAAGGTGAATGGTCGAATCCTCCCATTGGAGCAAAAAGTATTTAGGGGTACCTTTTTACCAAATAATTTCAATTTACTGTGAAATCCGTTGACACTGATGCAATTAAACAGTATCCAGTTCCTTCATAATGCATTGAGTGTAAATTTTGATTTATGACTTTCTCCTAAATAAAAAAAATAGCATGGAAAATCAGGTGCTTCCTTTGATCAGGCAGCTTGGAAGGCACTAGAGCTGTGAATCTGGAACCCTGGTGTCAGAATCCATTTATATTCCATTCTTAACTCCCTATCTGTGCAACCCTAAATCTCGCCCCATGGATTCTGCCATTCCCATTAATTGGTCATCCCTATCCATTAGAAAGGGACGCGGTGTCTCAGTGGGCTAGGATGCTGAGCTTGTTGATCAGAAGGTTGGCAGTTTCGCGGGTCGAATCCTGAGTGCCTGTTACTCCTCCCAGCTCCTGCCAACCTAGCAGTTTGAAAGCATGTAAAAATGCAAGTAGAAAAATAGGGACCACTAGGGTGGGAAGGTAACAGCGTTCTGTGCGCCTTTGGCGTCTAATCATGCCAGCCACATGACCACGGAGATGTCCTCGGACAAGCTCTTCGGCTTTGAAACGGAGATGAGCACCGGCCCCTAGAGTCGGAAACGACTAGCACATGCGACTAGCACGCATGTGCGGCGGAACATTTACCTTTTACCTTTATCCCTTAGATGGAAGGTTGTTTATTCAGCCTGCCTGGAGGCCATCATCAAAGACCAGGGAAGAAACTTTGAACTGAGAAGAACAAAGAAAGAGCGGGGGGGGGGGGATTCTGGTTTATCTCTGATTGGAATTTGAAGGGGAGGAAGCAAAAGTTGAAAATGCATTGAAGTTCTCTTTTCCCAAGAAGGCTTTTGACACATGAAACTTAACTGATCCCGGATTGACCAAATGGACTGAGGGGAGGGGTTTTTACTCAAGGATACTTTAAAAGTATCGATCTGCGACACATTTTCCAGATCCTGTCTAGATTATCCACTGTCAACCATGTTTCAGTAAAAGTTCCTGTTTGGACAATCCTGTCTCCAAGAGTTCTTTCCTAAGATGTGAATTGGGGTGGGTCCTGACACCTGATCAGGTCAGTCAGGCTGTTGCCTGGAAGCTGCACAGCAGGTTGGTGGAACTGGTTTCCTGGGTAAAGAAGGAACTTTTCCTGGGGTATCCAGCAGGGATGGTGGTGGTGGAGAGCAGTCTTGGATTTGTCTATATGAAAAAAGAAAAAAACTCGGGGCCAGGAACACACCACCAGTGTTCCTGGCACTTGATAGAAGGCAGCGGCAATTGGAGAACAGCATTTCTCTGGCACTGAAAACTTCTTTTCTGCCTAGGCCACGGGTCGGCAACCCGCGGCTCCGGAGCCGCATGCTGCTCTTTGAGCCGTCTCCTGCGGCTCCCAGCCGCCCGGTGCGCGCGCACCTCTTCGAACGGGCAGTGGTGCACGCGCACCTCTCCAAATGGAGAGTGGCACCACCCGTTTGGAGAGGTGCGCGTGCACCTCCCCAAACCTTTGGAGAGGTGCGCGCACACCTCTGCGCGAACGGGCAGCGGCGCCGCTCTTTGGGAAAGCTGCCGCGGCACGTTTGCAGGCTGCCAAAAGCGGCAGCTCTGCAGACGGGCCGCGGCAGCTTTCCCAACAAGTGACGCCGCTGCCCATTCCGAGAGGTGCGCGCGCACCTCTCCGAACGACCGTAGGTGCGCGCGCACCTCCCCAAACCTTTGGAGAGGTGCGCACGTACCTCCGCGCAAACGGGCAGCAGCGCCGCTCTTTGAGAAAGCTGCAGCAGCATGTTTGCAGGCTGCCGAAAGCGGCAGCTTTGCAGACGGGCCGCAGCAGCTTTCCCAACAAGCGACACTGCTGCCCATTCCGAGAGGTGCACGTGCACCTCTTTGAATGACCATAGGTGCGTGCGCACCTCCCCAAACCTTTGGAGAGGTGCGCCCGCACCTCCGCACAAATGGGCAGTGGCGCCGCTCTTTGGGAAAGCTGTCGCGGCACGTTTGCAGGCTGCCGAAGGCGGTAGCTCTGCAAACGGGCCGTCGACATCGCGTAACCGGGAACCGGTTCCATCACATAAAAAAATGGCAACCGCGCGCGTTCGCACATGCGCAAGAAAAAACTGTTTTGCGCATGCGCAAATTTTTTTTCGCATGCGCATGCATGGACGCACGCACGCGGCTCCCACTTTTTTTATGTGTGATGGAACCGGTTCCCAGTGGCTCTTTTGCTTTTTCAGGTTGCCGACCCCTGGCCTAGGCATATAATATAGCTGATGGAAGTGACTTTAGGCAAACAAAGCTACTCTTGGCCAGGAAGCCACAGATGGGGACTATGGAGATATTTCCCTCCGCACCAGCCACCCACCCAGCCCCTGCTTTCTGGCCCCCATGGTCCAAGGGCCCTTGCACCTGCTGAGGAACCACCAGAGACGTCAGGGGAGCACTTTGAGGGACCCAACTGCCATCCTTACTGTGGGGGCTGCCAAAGTCTTCAGGGTTCTTGAGATGGAATTAGATCACAGCAGCAGCTCCACTAACGGCCATCAGAGGGCAGCAAAGGAGCAGACCCTGAGATGCTCAGCCCCAAGTTTCCTTTGAAGGGCCATTCCTAGCCTGCCTTCCTGCCAAGAAGGTGGGGTGCTGGGTCTCCCTAGATTAATGCCTCACAACCACTTGCCCAGGTAGTCTGCCCAACATGCCCAATTTCATTGAGGGCTTCATTAGCGTTTTGGTTGACCTTGGGGGGCCGGGATGGGGGTGGCCATCTCAATATTAGGAAGCTTGGTTGAGCAGTGGGCTAATGCCTCCTTAAGTAACACCAGCTGCCTGCAATTATTGCAGGTTCGCATCCCACCAGGCTCAAGGTTGACTCAGCCTTCCATCCTTCCGAGGTAGGTAAAATGAGGACCCAGATTGTTGGGGGCAATAAGCTGACTTTGTAATAATGCCGCTTGGGGGGGGGTGAAAGCCCTAATAAGCAGGCATATACACAGAATGAAGGCTATTGCTAAGCACATTTGATTTGTGCTTAGATTGTAAGCCGCCCTGAGTCTTCAGAGAAGAGCGGCATATAAATGGGATTAAAATAAAATAAAAAAAATATTGTTCGCTTTGGGAGGGCACCTGTGAGGGCCCAGGTTGGGGGGGAACCATTGTCTCCAGGTGAGGAAGGCACTATAGCCTTGTCCACCAGAGGAGCCTGGCTGTTGTTATCAGGCCATGCAGAGGACCCTCAGTCATGCCAGTTGCTTGGGGGGCACCCGGCTGCACTTATCTCTTCAACGCTGCTGCTGATTGGCTCGCTCTCCTTGGCAATTTGATGGGAGACCACGAGGAGAGGTCAGGAGGAAGGTACAAGGGATTGGAAGCATGGCTGCTTGTGGTTAAGTGCTAAATGCTAAGTTAAGTGCTAAGGCAGGACTTCTCTCGGTCCCTTCCTCTCTTTATAATCTTCCTCCCTCCCCATTGCTGAAAGGATGCTGAAAGGCAAAAGGGGAAACATTTCTCTAGGCCTTCTTCCCTTGTGATCAAATGCCACTTTGGCTGGTAGTCTGTGGCCACTTAAAAGACCGAGAACAAACCAGGTTCAATTTATCCCATGCCTGCATTTAGTGGGGACGTCCACAGACAACAGTACAGCAAAAGTGTCAAAATGGTGGCTGTGATAGTTGATCAGAGCACCTCCATTTTTTATGTGCAACAGCTTTAGCATTTAGGAGCAGGTGTAAGTTAGTTGCTTTTCTATTAATACATAACCCTTACAAGGGCTCTCCTGTAGGGACCCTGCCTTGGTCTAATTCAGACTGGAAATATAACAAAGGAAAATGTTTTCCCCCACTCTGCTCTGTCCTGTTTTCCCCACTGGAAATGGCTCTTTGCAACACACAAGGAGGGGACACTTTCCTAAAGAGCTCACAATTCAAGAATACCAATGTTAACTTGGACTGCCAATCAAGTCCTGTCTGCGACAAAAGAGAACATAAAATTGCTTTCTCCTTTGAGCCCAAGTCTCAATGATACAGGATTGATGCTACCAAGGTGCTTTTCCTTCCTCCCTTGTTCCCTCCCTTCTCATCTCTTTCCTTCCTCCACTCAGAAAAGGGTGATGGGGGGTGGGGGAGATTGCCAGCACTGCCGGTCTTGCATCCAAGAGGCTTCCCTTTCACCAGGACCAGCGCCGCCCACCCACAAGGGATAGCGAATTGGACCAGAATTGATTTCTACGAGAGAGACCTTTTGCTTCAATCTTATGAAGTTGAGGATCTTTCATTCCTAAGGGACCCAGTTGGGGCAGATGAGACACCTAGATTGTGCCACGACACACATGTTCCAATTAGAAGATTATTTAAAGGCAACTTATTAATCTCACAAGGAGGTTTCCCTTAATGAAAAGAGGAGCACAGGACACATACAGAAGAAAAAGTACAAAAGAATAGTTCATTGGATGGAAGAAATCCTGTTACATCAGAAACGTGGACAGTAATTGAAACATCCCATAAAAACATAACCATTTAAAAGCATTGTATTCAAAGGAGAACGTTCGCAGGCATGGGGTAACAGCGTTCTGTGCGCCTTTGGCGTCTAGTCATGCCAGCCACATGACCATGGAGACGTCCTCAGACAAGCTCTTCGGCTTTGAAACAGAGATGAGCACTGGCCCCTAGAGTTGGAAACGACTAGCACGCATGTGCGGGGGAACCTTTACCTTTACCTTTATCCCTTAGATGGAAGGTTGTTTATTCAGCCTGCCTGTAGGCCATCATCAAAGACCAGGGAAAGAACCTTTGAACTGAGAAGAACAAAGAAAGAGGGGGGGGGGATTCTGGTTTATCTCCGATTGGTATTTGAAAGGGAGGAAGCAAATGTTGAAAATGCATGGAAGTTCTCTTTTCCCATGAAGGGTTTTGACACCTGAAACTTAACTGATCCCGGACTGACCAAATGGACTGAGGGGAGGGGTTTTTACTCGGGGACACTTTTAAAGTATTGATCCTGTCTAGATTATCCACTGTCGATGTTTTAGTAAATGTTCCTGTTTGGACAATCCTGTCTCCAAGAGTTCTTTCCTAAGATGTGGACCGGCGTGGGTCCTGACACCTGATCAGGTCAGCCAGGCTGTTGCTTGGAAGCTGCAGAGCAGGTTGTTGGAACTGGTTTCCTGGGTAAAGAAGGAACTTTTCCTGGGGTATCCAGCAGGGGTGGTGGTGGTGGAGCAATCTTGGATTTGTCTATATGAAAAAAGAAAAAAAAACTCAGGGGCCACGAACACACCACCAGTGTTCCTGGCACTTGATAGAAGGCAGCGGAAATTGGAGAACAGCATTTCTCTGGCACTGAAAACTTCTTTTCTGCCTAGGCATATAATATAGCTGATGCAAGTGACTTTAGGCAAACAAAGCTATTCTTGGCCAGGAAACCACAGATGGGGACTATGGAGCTATTTCCCTCCGCACCACCCACCCACCCAGCCCGATTTTCAACCCCCATGGTCCAAGGGCCCTTGTACCTGCTAAGGAACCACCAGAGGTCAGGGAAGCGCTTTGAAGGACCCAACTGCCATCCTTACTGTGGGAGCTGCCAAAGCCGCCTGGGTTCTTGAGATGGAATTAGAGCAGCAGCTCTGCTAACAGCCATCAGGGGGCAGCAAAGGACCAGACTGCGCCATCTGTTGGCCCTCCCTGAGATGCTGAGCCCCAAGTTTTCTTTGAAGTGCTACTCCTAGCCTGCCTTCCTGCCAAGGAGGTGGGGCGCCAGCTGACCTCAGATTAGTGCATGACAACCAGCTGCCCAGGTAGTCTGCCCAACACGCTCTAGAGCAGGGGTGTGAAACTCAATATCATTGAGGGCTGCATTAGTGTTGTGGTTGACCTTGGTGGGCTGCGGTGGGGGTGGCCACCTCAACATTGTTTGTTTCAGGGAGGGTGCCTGTGGGGGCCCAGGCGGGAGGGAATACATTGTTTCCAGGTGAGGAAGGAAAGACCAGGGCGAGCACCATAGCCTTGTCCACCAGGAGCCTGGCTGTCCCTCCCAGGCCATGCAGAGGACCCCCAGTGATGCCAGCTGCTCGGGGGGCACCCAGCTGCACTTACCTCTTCAAGGTCCTGGGGCGCAGTTGGGCTTGCTGCTGGTGTACCTTTCGCCTAGTCGCGCAGCGGGAGCCCTGCCTGAGCTACTCGATGTCCTCTCGGGGTTGGTGATTGAGTTCCCCAAACTTATAGTTTTGGGTGACTTCAATCTACCATCCCTAGGAGGATCATCTGAGTTAGCTCGGGAGTTCATGGCTTCCATGACCGCCATGGACCTGACGCAAGTAATTCTTGGACCGACTCATGAGGGAGGCCACACCCTTGACTTGGTTTTCTTATCTGGACGGTGGTTTGATGATCTTGGTGGGGGCTCTCCAACTGTTATGCCCCTGTCATGGACCGATCATCACCTCCTGCGGCTGGTCTTCCGTTTTGCCACCCCCCGCCGTGGGTGTACGGAGCCAACTAGATGGTACCGCCCCAGGCGCTTAATGGATCCTGACAGGTTCCAGGCAGCGCTTGGGGCCCCACCTGCCTCCCCTGCTCACAACTCGGCGGATGCCTTAGTGGAAGCCTGGGAAAGGGCGGCCACGGAGGCACTTGACCGAGTTGTACCCTTGCGGCCCCTGACCCGGTGCAGATCCCAGCGAGCTCCATGGTTCTCTGCAGAGCTCCGGGAGATGAAGCGTCGGAGACGGGGCCTAGAGAGCCGTTGGAGGTCCAGCCAATCCGAATCCGACCGGTTGCGACTAAGAACCCATATTAGGTCTTATCTCGCAGCGATGAGAGCAGCGAGGTCTAATTACTTTTCCGCCCTCATCGCGTCCGCAGATAATCGCCCGGCCGCCCTGTTTAGGGTGACCCGCTCCCTCCTCAATCAGGAGGTGAGGGAGGAGCCCTTGCAGGGTCGTGCTGAGGAATTTGGTCAATATCTGTTGGATAAAATCGCTCGGATTCGGACCGGCCTGGACTCCAACTGGGCAGAGTCTGACGAACAGGACACGGGCGGTCTTGTCGATGTTATCTGGGAGGAGTTTGATTCTGTGACCCCTGAGGAAGTGGACAGGATTATGGGGAGATTGAGCTCCACCACATGTTTATTGGACCTGTGCCCTTCCTGGCTGGTTTATGCAGCTCGGGAGGGGACACGAGGCTGGTTCCAGGCGGTTATATCTGCTTCTTTGAGTGAGGGTAATTTCCCCGCCGCCTTGAAGGAGGCGGTGGTGAGACCTCTCCTCAAGAAGCCCGCCTTGGACCCAGCTGTGTTAAATAACTTTCATCCGGTCTCCAACCTTCGCTTTCTTGCGAAGGTTGTTGAGAGTGTGGTGGCGCATCAGCTCCCTCTGGTCCTGGATGAAGCGGATTATCTAGAGCCGTGCCAATCGGGTTTCAGGCCCGGGTACAGCACGGAGACGGCATTGGTCGCTCTAGTGAATGATCTCTGTAGGGCCCGGGACAGGGGATATTCCTCTGTCCTAGTCCTATTAGACCTCTCGGCGGCTTTCGATACCATCGACCATGGTATCCTGCTGCGGCGTCTCAGGGGATTGGGAGTGGGAGGCACAGTTCTTCGGTGGTTCTCCTCCTATCTCCTGGGACGTTTGCAGTCGGTGTTGGCAGGAGGGCAGAGGTCGACCCCAAGGTCTCTCGTTTGTGGAGTTCCTCAGGGGTCGGTCCTCTCGCCTCTCCTGTTCAACTACATGAAACTGCTGGGTGAGATCATTCGTGGTTTTGGAGTGGGTTATCATCAGTATGCTGATGACACCCAGCTTTTCATCTCGACCCCAAACCACATCAGTGATGCCCTCAACGTGATGTCCCGTTGCCTGGAAGCGGTCCGGGAATGGATGGGGAGGAACAGGCTTCAACTCAACCTGGACAAGACTGAATGGCTGTACATACCAGCATGTCAGGATATTCAGAGTATTCCATCTCTTAATATCGGGGGCGAGTTATTACCCCCCATAGATAAGGCTCGCAATCTGGGTGTCCTCTTAGATTCACAGCTCTCCTTAGAAGATCATATAGGAGCTGTGACTAGAGGGGCCTTCGCTCAGGTTCGTCTGGTGCGCCAGCTGCGACCCTATCTGGACCTGGATGCCTTGCGTACAATCACCCATGCACTTGTGACCTCTCGTCTTGACTACTGCAACGCTCTTTACATGGGGCTGCCCTTGAGAACCACTCGGAAGCTTCAGCTGGTGCAGAGTGCAGCTGCACGAGTGCTTTTGGGGGTCTCCCGATACTCCCATATTACACCTCTGCTCCGTGAGCTGCACTGGCTTCCAGTTGCCTTCCGGGTGAAATTCAAGGTGCTAGTGATGACATACAAAGCCCTACATGGCGTGGGTCCGGATTACCTATGGGAGCACCTACTGCCAGCGTCAACATGCCTCCGTCCTGTGCGCTCCCACAGAGAGGGCCTCCTCAGGGTGCCGTCAGTCAGAGAAAGTCGGCTGGTGACCCCCAGGGGGAGAGCATTCTCGGTGGGTGCGCCAATCCTTTGGAACCGCTTACCAGCTGAAATCCGGATGGGCCCCGACCTTCGCTCCTTCCAGCGTGATCTAAAAACTTATCTATTCCAACAAGCCAGCCTGGCCTGATGGATTTGGGTTTTAAAATTTTTTCACTCTATTGCTTTATTGTATTCTTACTTTATTGCTCTGTACACCGCCCTGAGTCCTCCGGGAGAAGGGCGGTATATAAAACAAACAAACAAACAAACAAACAAATAAATAAGGCTATTGCTAAGCACATTGATTTGGGCTTCTTAGATTGTAAGCCGCCCTGAGTCTTCGGAGAACGGTGGGATATAAATGGGATTTTAAAAAAGGCTGCTGCTGATAGGCTCACTCTCCTTGGCAATTTGATGGGAGACCACCAGGAGAGATCAGGAGGAAGGTACAAGGGATTGGTAGCATGGCTGCTTATGGTTAAGTGCTAAGGCAGGACTTCTCTTGGTCCCTTCCTCTCTTTATAATCTTCCTCCATCCCCAATTTTCTTCTTTTTCCTTCCCCCCTTTCCTTCTTTTTCTTTTTCTTTCTCTTTCCCTTTCTCCTTCCTTCTCCCTTGGATGCTGAAAGGCAAAAGGGGAAACATTTCTCTAGGCCTTCTTGACTTGTGATCAAATGCCACTTTAGCAGTCTGTGACCACTTAAAAGACCGAGAACAACCCAGGTTCAGTTTATCCCATGCCTGCATTTAGTGGGGACTTCCACAGACAACAGTACAGCAAAAGTGTCAAAATGGTGGCTGTGATAGTTGATCAGAGCTCCTCCATTTTTTATGTGCAACAGCTTTAGCATTTCGGAGCAGGTTTAAGTTAGTTGCTTTTCTATTAATACATAACCCTTACAAGGGCTCTCCTGTAGGGACCCTGCCTTGGTCTAATTCAGACTGGAAATATAGCAAAAGAAAATGTTTTCCCCACTGGAAATTTTTGCAACACACATGGAGGGGACTTTCCTAAAGATCTCACAATTCAAGAATACCAATGTTAACTTGGACTGCCAATAAAGTCCTGTCTGCGACAAAAGAGAACACAAAATTGCTTTCTCCTTTGAGCCCAAGTCTCAACGGGTGCAGGATTGATGCTACCAAGGTGCTTTTCCTTCCTCCCTTGTTCCCTCCTTCCCTCCCTTCTCATCTCTTTCCTTCCTCCACTCAGAAAAGGGTGATGGGGGGGAGGTTGCAGCCACAAGGCTTCCCTTTCACCAGGACCAGCCCCGCCCACCCACGAGGGATAGGAAATTGGACCAGAATTGGTTTCTACGACAGGGACCTTTTGCTTCAATCTGATGAAGTTGAGGATCTTTCCTTCCTAAGGGACCCAGTTGGGGCAGCTCAGACACCTAGATTCTGCCACAGCACACTTGTTCCAATTAGAAGATCATTTAAAGGAAACTTATTAATCTCACAAGGAGGTTTCCCTTAATGAAAAGAGGAGCAAATGACACATACAGAAGAAAAAGTACAAAAGAACAGTTCATTGGATGGAAGAAATCCTGTTACATCAGAAATGTGGACAGTAAGTGAAAAATCCCATAATAACACAACCATTTAAAATCATTGTATTAAAAGGAGAACATTCACATGCGAAAAGGGATCCTGAGTATCATGAGCCACAGAAATCTGTTCTGAAAAGATATTTCGGCCAGCTGAAACTTTAGCATGTACAATTGAAAAAGTCCTTTGCTATTCAGCCTGAGAGAGTGCCTTGTTTTGCAGTTAGAAAGTTACAGGCACCTAGAATATTACAAGGTTATCATAAAAATATTAAAGTTACAAGAAAGTGCAACCAAGTGCAAGAAACCCGTTGCTTGGCCCTCAGCAAGGACTGTATTCTTGCAACACAGAGGTCTTCACAGGAGGCAAAGGTTATAAGGAGAGAAAAGGGTAAATTGACTCATTGACTCAGTAATAACCAAGAGTGCAGTTTGTTCTCTGTGTGGAAGGAGGGAGTGTGCCAAAAGGTACGGAAGAGGCGAGAGTCCTATTTCAAGGGGAAAATTAACCCAGGAGAACGGTTTGATTTCCAGGCCCATGGAAAGAACCGTGGGCACAATGGAAATTGCTAAGTTTCTTCAGAACATTCCAGTACCAGCTTCTGAATCTCAAAATGAAATCTTACCAATGAGAAGAAATTGTGATACGGGTTTGTGGAAATGAATACACTTCTACTCATAAGATTACGTACCCCTTGAAAAGTGTGTAAGATTCAAATTCAACTATTAGAAATCACAGAATAGCAGAATCATTAAACAGAGTAGCAATAAAGGGAACAGTAAAATGTTGACACACAAAGGATGAGGTGGCAAAGAATGGTAAGTGTTCACACCTTCCAAACTCTAGACAAATGGTTTTTCTCCTGTGTGAATTCTTTGATGTTTACGAAGACCACCACTTTCAGTAAAACTCTTTCCACACTGGAGGCATTTATATGCTTTCTCCCCTGAATGGATCCTTTGATGTACATAAAGGGTTCCCCTATGATTGAAACTCTTTCCACACTGGAGGCATTTATACGGTTTCTCGCCTGAATGGATCCTTTGATGTACATAAAGGTTTCCCCTGTGACCAAAGCTCTTTCCACATTCCAGGCATTTATGTGGTTTTTCTCCTGTGTGGATCCTTTGATGCACACAAAGGGTGGACCTCCGATCAAAGCTCTTTCCACACTCCAGGCATTTATATGGTTTTTCACCTGAGTGGATCTTTTGATGTCTATAAAGGGTGCTCCTCCGACTGAAGTTCTTTGCACACTCCAGGCATTTATGCTGTGTCTGTCCTGAGTGGATTCTTTGATGAACACGAAAGGTGCTCCTATCCCTAAATCTCTTTCCACACTCAAAGCATTCATAAGGTTTTTCTCCAGTGTGGATCCTTTGATGAATACGAAGGTGTCCACTATCAGAAAAGCTCTTTCCACACTCCAGACATTCATAAGGTTTTTCTCCTGTGTGGATCCTTTGATGTATATAAAGGCTGTTCCTCCGACTGAAGCTCTTTCTACACTCTGTGCATTTATTCGGTTTTTCTCCAGTGTGGATCCTTTGATGTGTACGGAGATGTCCCATCCGAGTGAAGCTCTTTCCACACTCTGCGCATTCATATGGTTTTTCTCCAGTGTGGATCCTTTGATGATTACGGAGGTTTCCACTATCAGAAAAGCTCTTTCCACACTCCAGACATTCATATGGTTTTTCTCCCGAGTGGATTCTTTGATGTCTATAAAGGCTGCTCCTCCGACTGAAGCTCTTTCCACGCTCTGTGCATTTATTCAGTTTCTCTCCTGTGTGGATCCTTTGATGTCTATAAAGGTTTCCCCTCAGACTGAAGCTCTTTCTACATTCCAGGCATTCATACGGTCTCTCTCCAGTATGGATTCTTAGATGCTTTTTAAGAGCTTCATTTGATTTGGAGGATTTTCCACATTCCGGGCACTGATATTTCTCTCCTCCCTCCTGGATTCTGTGGCGTTTCCCGAGTTTCCCGCCCGGGGGGAATGGAGAGGAGGAGAGGCGGGTCACGGCTTCGTCCCTTCCCTGGAGGAGAGTCCCAGCCCCGCCCAGGGAAGAAGGCCGAAGCCTCGGCCTCTCAGTGAGACTTTCCGGGCAGGACTCCCTCCCAGCGCCCGTCCCACCAGACAGGCCTCGGCCTCCCCCCTCCCCACTTTCTCCGCCAGAGAAGAGCTCGGACTGCGACTCCCGGCATCCCTTGCGCCCTACCTGAGTCAATTCGGCCCTTCTGTAATGTTTGATACCGGAAGTGGAGGCGGGACTTCTCAGAGCGCCTGTTAGCTCTTCTTTCCATTGAATGGACCGCCCTGAGAAGCTGTTGTGCCAATCGCCGCCCTCGCCAGAGCGACCAATCAGCGTCGTCCTTCCATCCATAATCCATTTTGCGTCTGCGCAGTAGCAAAGGTTTTCTTTTGGAAGGTGAGCGAGGTGCTCCCTTTGATCTTTGGGGTCCTGTCTTCCCACCCCCCTACATCCAGGCCGGCGGAGCTGAGGGGCCTGCCGGGGTTTTTTCTGACCTCCCTTCTTCCTCCGGGGGGCTCCGGCCAGGCTCCCCCCACAACCCCCAGGCAGCCCCCCTCCCGTGAGGGGGTCGGAGCCGATGGGGAGAAGGGTGGGGGAGGCGGGAAAGCAGCCTTCCCTTATCTGGGGGGCGCCCCGAGGAGGAGGGAGCCGAGCTTTTTAAACGTTCCATTGCTAGACATCATCTCTTGCATTTCCTGGTGGTCCCCCATCCAAGCCTAAGCAAGCTTTCCTTCCCAAGTCAGCCAAGGCTGCCCAGGTACAGACTGAGAGTCACCTGCCTGGAGAGGTTCCCCGGTGGAGTCCCTGCAATAAGCCACAGTGGCAAGGGAAGCCCTCACACATGCAGGGTCTGCTCAGTTTGCCAGGTTAAATCGGCATGCACTGAGCCTGTTAAACAACGCCAGGGGTCTGGGTGTGCAACGCCAGGAGTGGGGAAGCAGGTCGTGTTAACAGAACCTTGGGTACCGCTGCGTCCCACTTCAGGTTGCTGTATGTCAGAGGTGATGAACGACGGTCTTTTTATTATTTGTGGACTTCCGCTCGCAGAATTCCTGAGCCAGCATGGACAGTATTTGGCTGGCTCAGGATTTCCGGAAGTTGAAGTCCACAAGTCAAAAATTGGCCATCGTTTTAATCTAGGGCAGGCGATCGCCCAGTTCGTCCCTTCCCTTTTCCCGCTGACCGCCTGCAGAGGGCGCCAGGAGTCTCGCTCTGTTCCGACACTTGCAAAGAATGCGACAGCGAGCTCAGTTAACTTTTCCTTCCGCCTGCTGGAAAGATGGTGCCTTCAGCCTGCAGCGCTTCCGCCCGGCACAAATATGGTGCCTTCCAGGACTTCCACTCACAGGTCTTCTCCGCTGCGGTCGTGGATGATGAAGGCCACACCACTTGCCCTGTCCGCCCGGACAGCCTTCTAGCTCCAGCCCCCACGAGCCCTGGGCTGCAGGAAGTGCCAACGAAGGAATCTTTGAGAGAGCCACTGAGCTCTTTGCTGGGGGGGCGCCGTGGCCTTTCCCCGGCCCTCGAGATGAAGTACAGCCGAGCGGCAACCCCCCTACCGACCATCAGGGGACAGCAAAGGACAACTGTTGGCGCCACCTGCCGGCCTTTATGCTTGGTGATAGGAGGGGACGGGGAGATTGCCAATGCTATCGGTCTCCATGCTGCCACTGCCCGTCACTATGCCTCGTGGGTGGGCAGGGCTGGTCCTGGTGAAAGGGAAGCCTGTGGCTGCAAGGCTATTTCAGCAAGGGGACCGTGGAGGTGCTGGTGGGGGGTGGCGCTGATCTACAATCTGGTTGCGTCCATCAAAGCCAGAACCTGCTCAGCCTTAGATCCATGGGACAGCCCTAGAACCAGGAAGCCGCCCCACCACCAGGGTGTGCGCACAGGAGATGGCCAGTACCCTGGGTGAAGTCAGCCTGCGGGGCAAGATAGCCAGGAGACTCCACTTGCGTGTGCACCCGGTAAGCAGGGCAGGGAACGTCGCTGGTTCCAGGGCTGCCCTGTGGATCTAAAGCTCAGCACGTTCTAGTTTTGATGGACGCAACCAGGTTGTAGATCAATGTCTGGTTGGCCTGGGGTGGTCTTTTGTTGTTCCAGAGCAGGTCTCCGGGACAGACGGACAACATTGCAGGCTGGATGTGGCCCGTGGGCCTTGTGTTTGACATGTCTGCTCCAGAGCTTGAGATATCGTGGCCAGACCAGTAAATTTTGATTTGATTCACGCAACACTACTCTCTCCATAGCATCTAACACCCACATTCACATTTGCTAAGTGTGGCAGTGTTGAGAAGAGTTGGATTTCTGGCTGTTGTCCAAGTCCAGCCTTCATTACTTCCTGGCTGAGTTCAAGCTGGCCTATCAGTTGCCCCGTCTCGGTGGCAATCCTGGTTCGAGCTGGACCTGCAAGGTCCCTTCCAAGTTTCAGAGAAGGACAAGGTGAATGGTCGAGTCCCCCTGTAGAAGCAAAAAGTTAGGGGTACCTTTTTATCAAATCTCAATCTACTGTGAAATCAGTTGAAACTGATGCAATTAAACAGCACTGATAGTTCCTTGCATAATACATCGGCTGTGAATTTTGATTTATGATTAACATTCTTCTAAATAAAACAAAATGGCATGGACAAAATCACTGCATGAAGCCTTTGTAGATTTTAAACCAACATTTGAGAGAAATCTTGATGAACATGGCGAATACAGTACAAAGGGATGTTACTTTTTCTCATTCAGCATTTGTATGAAATGTGCTAATCAACCTGGTACCTCTTCAGTCTCCCAGGGCTGTATTTAGACCTCCGCTGCTCAACAGCTCATCTGATCATTCTCCTGCTTACACCTGTGTCAATCCCTGGGCCCTACTTCTCCTCCTATATGCTGAGGATATGGATCGTATCTCACAAAGCTTTGTTGGCCTTAGAGTCTCTTGTTTCTGCTAAAAAGCTTTATAAAGATAAGGGAACTACTGAGAGCATCCAATTTACAAGAGTTTCAGATATCTGGGGATGGTCTTACATGGTGCTGACATTTGGAAAACCCATTTAGATTATATCAAACAATGACATCCCCAACCATGAAGGCCAAATTAGCTCTAGAGCCAGGTCCTGCCAGTTCCTGCCATCTGGACGGGCATTGGGGGTGGGGTGGGGTGTGGACAAAGGGAAAATTTGTACCTGATGGGACACTTGTTCCAATTAGATCATTTAAAGGCAACTTATTAATCTCACAAGGAGGTTTCCCTTAATGAAAAGAGGAGCACAGGACACATACAGTAGAAAAAGTACAAAAGAATATGTAGCATGTTTCCTGAGTCCATCTTGAAGTACACATTCTGTATGTTCCTTTTTGGATGGCAAAGCTCAGACAGGGACTGCAAAGGATGTGTACAGAGTGGGCTTGAAATAACATGCAAAAACCAAGATCTTAAATTAGAAAGATAAGCTTATGGAATGCAGGAAACTGGATCATATATTATTCCTTGTGTTAATTGAAAAGGATAAGCAATAGATAAGGAAAAACAACCAATTTCGGGATGGCATGTAAACTGTTAATGTTTAACTGCTAAAGCTATTGTTTAAGACATACATATATGAGTGAATGTTAACCAATAAAGAACACAGCTGCTCAAGATTCATGTGAGTCTCCTTTCATACTACAAGAATAGTTGATTGGATGGAAGAAATCCTGTTAATCAGAAACATGGACAATAAGTTAAACATCCCATAATAACCATTTCAAACCATTGTATTAAAAGGAGAATGTTCACATGGGAAAAGGCATCCAGAGCATGAGCCACAGAAATCTATTGTGAAAAGGGACATTTATAGGCAGCTGAATCTTCTAGCATGTACAACTGAAAAAGTCCTTTGCTATTCAGCCTGAGAGAGTGCCTTGTTTTGCAGTTAGAAAGTTACAAGCACCTAGATGCTAAGGCAGAAACCTTCTATATTACAAGGTTATCACAAAAACATTAGTTACAAGAAAGTGCAACCAAGTGCAAGAAAGCCGTTGCTTGGCCCTCAGCAAGGACTATATTCCTGCAACACAGAGGTCTTCACATGAGGCAATGGTTATGGCCCGCATAAGGAGAGAAAAGGGTAAATAGACTCATTAATTGATTCAGTAATAACCAAGAGTGCAGTTTGTTCTCTGTGTTGAAGGAGGGAGTGTGCCAAAAAGTACGGAACTATTTCAAGCGGAAAATTAACCCAGGAGAGAGCGCTCTGATTTCTAGGCCCATGGGAAGAACATTTCAGTAGTAGCTTCTGAATCTCAAAATGAAATCTCAGCAATGAGAAGAAATTGTGATATGAGTTTGTGGAATTGAATACACTTCTACTCATAAGATTTTGTACTCCTTGAAAAGTGTGTAAGATTTAAATTCAACTATTAGGCATCACAGAATAGCAGAATCATTAAACAGAGAGTAGCAATAAAGGGAGCAGTAAAATGTTTTTTTTATTGAAAAGTTTTAAAATACATTTTATCTTTAACAATCCCCCCTCCCCCTCCCCCCTCTCTCCCCCCCCCCCACTTCCCAGAGCTAAGTACAAGGTATAAAAACAGGAAACAATCATAAACATCCATATGCTAACAACAATAAGCTCTTAAATCTATCGCCCTCTAGCTCATATAAGATAAAGGGAGCAGTAAAATGTTGTCACACAAAGGATAAGATGGCAATGAACAGTAAGTGTTCACACCTTCCAAACTCTAGACATATGGTTTTTCTCCTGTGTGAATTCTTTGATGTTTACGAAGACCACTATTTTCAGTAAAGATCTTTCCACACTGGAGGCATTTATATGCTTTCTCCCCTGAATGGATCCTTTGATGTACATAAAGGTTTCCCCTTAGACTGAAGCTCTTTCTACACTCCAGGAATTTATGCTGTGTCTCTCCTGAGTGGATTCTTTGATGAATGGAAAAGGTGCTCTTTCCACACTCAAAGCCCTCCAGGCATTTATACATTTTTACTCCTGTGTGGATCCTTTGATGTCTTCTGAGGTGTCCAGCCACAGTAAAGCTCTTCCCACACACCAGGCATTCATATGGTTTTTCTCCAGTGTGGATCCTTTGATGGATATAAAGGTGTCCTATCCAAGTGAAACTCTTTCCACACTCCAGGCATTTAAATGGTTTCTCTCCTGTGTGAATTCTTTGATGATTAGAGAGATCTCCCCTCTGACTGAAGCTTTTTCCACATTCCAGGCATTTATATGGTTTTTCTCCTGTGTGGATCCTTTGATGATTACTGAGTTTTTCACCATTAATAAATCTCTTTCCACATTCGAAACATTCATATGGTTTCTCTCCAGTGTGAATTTTTTGATGTTTATAAAGGTTTCCTCTCTGACTAAAGCTCTTTCCACACTCCAGGCATTTATGCTGTTTTTCTCCAGTGTGAATTTTTTGATGTTTATAAAGGTTTCCCCTCACATTGAAGCTTTTCCCACATTCAAGGCATTTATACGGCTTTTCTCCTGTGTGGATCCTTTGATGTATATAAAGGGTGCCCCTCCGACTGAAGCTTTTTCCACAGTCAGAGCATTTATGCGGTTTCTCTCTTGTGTGGATCCTTTGATGGATACGAAGGTGTCCCGTCCGAGTGAAGCTCTTTCCACACTCCAGGCATTCATATGGTTTTTCTCCTGTGTGGATTCTCAGATGCCTTTCAAGATCTCCATTTCTTTCAAGGGATTTTCCAAACTCCGGGCATTTAATTGGTTTTTCTCCAGTGTGGATTCTTAGATGCCTTTCAAGAATTCCATTTCTTTCAAAGGATTTTCCACATTCTGGGCACTGATATTTCTCTCCTCCCTCCTGGATTCTGTGGCGTTTCCCGAGTTTCCCGCCTCTTCTGAGGGACCCTCCGCCCTCCAGGCCCGTCTCAGGGTCTCCGCCCGTTTCCCGCTCCCCGCTTCGCCCTCTAGGCGGCCTTTCCCGGAGTCTCCTTCGGCCCATCCCTTCCGGGCCTTCCCCGACGTCTCCTCCCGGGGCTGCTCCGCGCGGCCTCCTTCCTTCCTTCCTCCGCCGGGTCGCCCGAAGTCCTGTAGGGGCGAATGGGGAGAGGCGGGTCACAGCTTCGTCCCTTCCACGGAGGGGAGTCCCAGCCCCGCCCGGGGAGGAAAGCCGAAGCCTCGGCCTCTCAGTGAGACTTTCCGGGCAGGCCTCCCTCCCAGCGCCCCTCCAGCCAGACCAGGCCTCGGCCTCGGCCTCCCCCTTTTCTCCACCAGAGAAGAGCTCGGACTGCGACTCCCGGCATCCCTTGCGCCCTACCTGGCTCCGAGCCCGTCCGCGACCGAGTCAATTAGGCGCCTCAGTTCTATTCGTTCCCGGAAGTGGAGGCGGGACTTCTCTGCGCACCCTTTTCCTGGTAGCTGTTTCTCTTTCGCTTGAAGGGACCGCCCCGAAGAGTCTTTTTGTTAATCGCCGCTCTCGCCAGTGACCAATCCGCGTCGCCCTTCCTCAGCCAGCCAGGTGGCGCCTGCGCAGTAGCGAAGTCTGTGGATTTGGGGGTGCCGTATAACGTCTTAACGCTGCTGCCCCTTTGGGGGCTCCACCCCCCCCCGAGGGTGGCAGCTATGTCTCTTCCTCAATCCTGACTCGTCCATCGCAGGGCAGGGAGACTGAAGCTTCTGCGCCGGATCTTGGCGCTTCCTAGCACTGCCTTCCTCTGGGCAGAGGGAGCTCAGAGTCGGCTCCTGGGGTGCCAAGAAGCCCCTCGCCCAGCTTGGGACTCCCCGCCCTGAGTGCTCTGATTGTGACTACTTCCACATATAATAAAATCAATATTTTACTTTTGCAATAGTTCTTATGCTTTTTCATACACCTAACTCTACCCTTCTCTCTTTGACCCTAATAAAGCTTTGATTAGAAACCAGCTGAGTATTTCCAGGGCAGAAGACTCTTCAGTGGGGTGAGATGCTTTATTTTGGATTCAACCATTCCCACATTTATCTCCTGAGTTTGCAAAGCTTTAGCAGACCAAATTTAACTGTAGGGTGTACCAAAAGTACAACAGTGTCATTTTCTTCCCTTGAAAAGCCAAACTGTGTCCATGAGGTGGAAGTTTGGGGACTGAGTTGGAATACTGGCTGGGAACAGAGAGTGGAGCAGTTTTTCTACCCAATTGGGCTAGTTTTGGAGATTGGTTGCAGGACAGTTCTGTTTTGGGGGATATTATGGGGTGTTTTTCAAGGGCTGTAGAGAGAGTCCTCGACTTAACACCATTTGTTTAGTGATTGATGTTACAGCAACTCTGAATAAAAGTGACATGATCAATTTGCACAATTGTGAGCATTGCAGATCCCCATGGTCACGTGACCAAAATTCAGGCAACTGGCGTGTATTCCCGACAGTCGCACAGTGCCAGGCTCACGTGCTCACACTTTATAACCTCTGCAGCTGCCGTCTGACAAGCAAAGTCAGCGAAGGAAGCCAGATTCGCTTAACAATGGTGTGAGTCACTTAGCAGCTGCACTAACTGGCTTAAAAACTGGGGAGATGACCTGAAAACTATAGCAAAAAAAAAGGTAGTAAAATGGAGCGCAACTCACTTAACAACGGTCAGCAACAGAAACTTTTGATTCAATTGTGGTCATAAGTGTACAGTTTGGGGTCAATATATCAATCTGTCATGAACGATAACTGCAAATTACATCAGGGGCAGCAAAATTATTGTGTCAGTCAGCCCCCTCGCCTCTAGTTGCAACAAGAGCCCCTCCTTGCCCAGATCCAGCTTCTCTCTGGCCCCTTCTCTCCCCAGGACCCCTTTGCAAAACTGCAGCTGAGGGAAGGGAAATCCCTCCAACGCCTCTCCCCTTAACACTTGGATTTTTCAACCTCTATTGCCCACACAGGCAATATCCTCCCTATCTCCCATTTTCCTCCCTATCTCCCCTTCGGAAGGGGCTCCTGTTGCTGCCGTGGCCAGCGTGTCCTGAGACACAGCCCTCCAACCCTGGGCTGGCACCTGTCTCATATTGCTAAGCACATTTGATTTGTGCTTAGATTGTAAGCCACCCTGAGTCTTCGGAGAAGGGCGGGATATAAATGGGATTAAAATAAATAAAATAAAATTTCCTCTTCTTCCTGCAGCTGACTGGCAAAACAGTGCACCTGCTTGTCTGCCAGCACATTTGCAAGTTAACCCCCCTCCCTCCACTCGAACTCCTTTCGTCACCGGAACGTTTTCCAGGCCATTCCGGGCGGCTCCAAGTTCAGATATATATATGTGTGTACAGAAGACACCGTGACAATCTCACCTGGCCATATGTGTGTGTGTTTGTATGTGTGTGTGTATGTGTATATGCGTGTGTGTGTATATATAGAGAGAATAAATGTGTTTATATCTGTATGTGTGTGTATGTATGTATGTATGTATATCCCCTCCTCCCATCTCTCTCTACACACACACACACACACACACACACACACGCAATTTAAAAAGTATAGTTAAAAAAGTAAATTGCCAGGTGAGATTGTCACGGCATCTTCTGTGCCTCAAGAGAAGAGAGCCAGGCAGGATTTCACTGTCCCACCTGAACGCAAATTGCATTGCCATAAAGATGTTTGTGATTTCTGCCAGAGGAAAATGTGGTGCAGTGGCATCATTTGGAAAGACAGGAGTGGGAGAGACCAAGGTGGCAGGAGTGGGGGGGCTGTAGGTGGGTGTGCCCAATCCAATTTATCTTCTGGGAAGGAACACAGGTTGATTCTGTGGGCCGTTTGGGAGGTGGGTAGGAATTTTCCTACCCCTCCAGGGGGGTTGGGCCATTGTCCCTTGGGAGGAGGTTGGGTCCTGTGGCCTGGATCCAAAGGGGTTCCTCCTTGGCTTCTCTTGGCAGATGAGGAAATCGAGATGACTCGTATGGCGGTCCGCTTTGAGCTGCAGGACCTGAACATCAGGCCCGATCCAGAGCCGTTGCTGACTGAGATGATCCATGCAGTAAGTCCCTCTGGCGTTCTGCTCCACAAAGCCCCTGAGCTGTTTGGTGGCCTTCTAATCCGGATTGAGCTTGGGGGGGCAAGTGGGCGAAGGACCCTGTGATCAGCGTGCCAGGCAGGGCAACCCCTGAGGAGTTTGGGGGGGCCGTGGGGGCTTCCTCAGTCTCACTGGGAATTCCCTTCCGGTGGTGGATGCAGGAGCTGAATAGTTTTCAGAAGAAACAAGCTTGCCTTTGTTAATGATAAGCATCATTGTGCCCATTATGTGTGCCGGAGCACAATAAGGCAAAACATGTTTTGCTAATGCGTTGTGTTCCTGCCTGCAGTTTGGGAAGTGAAAGAATAGTCCAGTGGTGTGCAGCATTGGGGAATGCAAAGTCAAAATGAGGCTTTGTGTGAGTTTGGGTGCCCCCCCCACCCCCAAACTGCTGAAGAATGAACTCTTTTGCTTTCTCCCTCCCTTCTCCTGTCTTTCCTTCTGGACAACAGAGTAGTGTGATATTATGCTTGGGGGGGCGTTCTGGGGGGGCACTGTTGATTTCCCCTGTAATCTGCACTATTCTTGGATCGTGCAGCCCAAGATCCAATGCTCCGCCTTTGTGGGGGAACCTCGCCTGCTGCATCTGCACCCATCTCTGCTCAAAGCCCCTTGTCAGCTTACTGGGCCCCCAACGCTTCACACACGGAACTGCTTGCAGGCCGTGACGTTGGGGGCCGAGGCAGGTTTCTTCGAAGATGTTCTCAAGTAGCTCAGGCCGTGGATCAGGGAGACCTGGGTTCAAATCCAGGTTTATCAGACAGTGAAGGCTTACCATCAACTGTTTAATCCATTGCACTCTTTAGGAGAGGCTGTTATTTTCTTAGATACGGAGCTTTCTCTCCCTTGTGCTCACTTGGGCTCTTCTTGGTGCCAGTGGCCAACAGCAATCCTAAAGCAAGAAAGTCTGGTCAAATATCTGTTTGGTCATTGCCTTCTTTTCTGAAAATCATTTGCGTTTGCCCTTCCCACAGGCAGCTTACAGGGAAAACACTGTGGTATTGAACAGGTTCTGTCTGGCAGAGAACATTGAGAAAATCGACAGGACGGTCCTCCACTCGTACCTGAGGAATTACTACACACCCGACCGGATGGTGTTGGCTGGAGTGGGAATTGAACACCAGCTGGACTGTGCTCGGAAGTACTTCCTGGGAACCGTTCCGGCGTGGGGAAGTGGGAAAGCCGAGGAGGTGGACAAGTCAGTTACCCAATACACTGGCAGGATCCTCAAGGTGAGGAAGGGGAGGCAGCCAGCAGTCAGTATTGGCAGGCTGGGAAGCAAAATGTTCTTTGCACCTCTCGGTTTCATAAAGTGCTTTGTTAGGATTTAAAATGGAGGGTTTGCCTTAAACTGGTTCTCAGAGCAGCTAGAAGAAAGTTAAAGTGATAAATAAAAGATCGGAAGGATGTGCAGTACGTGCAGAATGTAGCCAGTTACTGTATTTCCTTTGACCATGAAGACGGAATTATGGATGTTGATCCAAAATATCTGAACATCATCAAGGTCTTTTGAAAGACGGGGAAGCTCCAGAAAGAATGGATTTGCAGTGCTTCTAAAGCCTGGAAAAAGGAGGCAATGCCGTGCTCGGCTGGTGGGAGGAAGCTCAGACCTCTTTCGGCAGGCAGCTGTTTCCTTCCCGGACATCTGGGGAAAGCCAGCGCCGTAGTTTTGAGTCAGGCTCCATTATGGTCATAGGTCTGTGGTTCTGGGGGGGGGGGGTATTGCTGAGGCAGCAATTCCTGTTCCATTGGACGGCCCTGGGGTTTCAGGTGCTGGATCCCCTTCGTTACCTCTCCAGTTGCGGCCGCAGGCACTGCCTCGGTTGCAGTTTTCAGCTCTCTCCTCCCTTAGTGAGCTCAGGGTTGCTTTCATCAGATCAATGGCTTTTTCCAGGATCCGGTCCTCCTCACTGGTGTGCAGGGAGCTCTCCATCTCTTGCCTCCAGTCCGGTTGGTGGTCGCTCCAACTCAGGGTCACTTCTCTCGATGCCTTTTCCCACTCACTTTTCCTTCCAACGCCCATCGACCACCGCAGTTTTTGGTCGTACTGCTCCACCGCTTCTTCCCCAGGGAAATATGCCGCTTCAGCTTCCCATCGTCTCTGGGGTTCCATTCGGGGGGAAGACTCCCTTCCCTCCTCTCTTGCTTCATCGCCAGACATTGTATTTGTCGCAAAGTCCCCCGGTAAGGTTTTCCCTTCCAGGTTGACTCTTATAGCAGATCCCGGGTCCTGACAGTCCACTTCTAGCTTGGGTGGGCCTTTTGCTTGGACGCCCGAGTGACCTTCCGGTTTGGCTTCTCTGCCCTAGGAGGAAGACTTCATCCCATTCGCTGTCCTGAACATGATGATGGGGGGCGGGGGGTCTTTCTCGGCAAAGGCATGTTCACGCGGCTGCATCTCAATGTCCTCAACCGGTACGTCTCTTCGCTGCTAAGAGCCAGGAGCGGAACCAAGCTGGGCCAGAGCCTGGGGGCGGGGAGGACGCTGACCTTCCATTGGGAAGTTGGGAGGGGGGGACTGTCCTAATGGACAGAGAAGTGGCCAGTTTATACATGGTGCTAAATTCTAATTAGCTTTAATTGTGGGGTGTTTTTGTTTCAGTTTTGCTAATCCAGCAGTGATAGAGCTCCTGCTCCTAACCCGCCTGTACCCTCCAATCCATGTCCACAGTCGCAAGCAAGCCAGTCTTTACACAAATTGCAGCTCTTTAACTCACGGGGTTGGTAGCGTGGTCTCTGGGATAGCTCAGAACTCCAGTGATAGTCTAGATCAGAAAAATCTGCAGAAGTTTTGTGACCGCTGCGATTACCACAGGAATATAAAATCGGGGTGTCTCGAAGTGTTTGCTGTCTAGGCGTTATTAATTCGGAGTCTGCAAAATATAAAGCACATCCTGCTAGTGTGATATCAGTGCCAGCAGCATTTACATTAACATAAATAAAAACATATTTTACTTACCATTGCAGGGAGATAATGCAGCATCATTCATCATTTCACAGGCTGTACTGTAAGTACTCTACACCTCATCGTTAAAATTACTCTGCACCTCATCGTTAAAATTACAACACACCATGCTACAGCTGGGCAAAACGGGCCTGAGTAAAAAAATTTCTTTATCATAACCCCTGCAACAGATTTTGTCACATTCTTCCGGCTGGGGCCTTGTGTCAGGCCGTGTGACGCTCGCTTTTGCAGTTGTTTTAAAACCAGGTTTGGAACCAGAGATTGCCATCTTCAAAAGACTGGTGGAATTAAATCGCTAGCTGTTCAGACCTGACTGTACAATCTCCCCCGCGCATGCGTCCTTGAGCCTTGCGCCTGTCCAGAATCACGTGGTATGACATGCACAGGCATGTTCCGAACAAGGCCTAACCCCCTTTTTTTACTATCAGACACAAACACGCATGCCCGGATCCGCAGCCTTAACATGCCCGAACAAATCTACTTCCCACCTGGCTAGTTGCGGTTACATGTACATGCAGATTTGAGGGCTCAGTTGACAAAATATGTGACTTTAGAATTTTACAAAGGTAAAAACCAGCTGCGGGTTTTAAATGTTTTTCCCCCCCACCCTGCATTCGAGAAAATGATTTTAAAACCTCCTAGAAATAAATACCTTTTAGAAAAAGGGGGTTAAATGCAAGCCCTGGCCTCCTTTTAGGGCCTCCCTTTTCCCTGCTTTTGAGGCGCTGATTTTTAAAACTCCACAAAAATTAAAAGCATCATTAGGCTAGAATGATTAGAAATAAAAAGCATTTATTATTATTATTATTTCCCAGCTCCCCAAAGTAGGGATTGTTTCCTAAAAGCAGAGGCCTCTGTTAATTATTTGCTTTATTTAGCTTATTCTGTTTGTTTTGAATGTCCATAGAATTAGGTTAAGCTAATCATGTACCCAGAGGTTTGACTGCCTTGACATATTGATGGGGTTCGGTTCAAGACGCCTTATCTGAAAAGAGGGTTGCTTGTGAAACTTGTGAGTTTCGCCCCATTTTACGAATTTCCTCGCCACATTTGTCAGCTGAATCAGTGAAGTTGTTAAATTACTAACATGGTTGTGAAGTGAATCTGGCTTCCCCATTGATTTTGCTTGCCAAGGTTGCAAAAGAGAACCACATGATCCCCCCATGCTACGACCGTCATAAATATCAACCTGCTATCAAGCATCTGAATGTAAATCACATGGCCATAGGGATGCTGCAATGGTCATAAGAGAAAAATGGTCATAAGTCACTTCTTTCAGTGCCATTGTAACTTCAAACGGTTACTAAATGAACTCTTACAACTCAAGGACTACCTGTACTTCCACGTAAAGTAAAATCAATCTTGCAATATTTTTTATGCTTTTTCATAACCAATGAAACCAATATTAGAAACCAGTTGGGTATTTCCAGGGCAGAAGGTTCTTCAGTGGGGTGAGATGCTTTATTTTGGATTCAGCAGTTCCCACATTTATCTCCCGAGTTTGCAAGACTTTAGCAGACTGAATATAACTTTAGGGTGAACCAAAAACACAACAGTGGGCTAGTTTTGGAGATTGGATGCAGGACAATTTTGATTTTAGTGGGTTCCATTTTGGGGGCTATTGTGGGCTATTTGACTTGCAACCCTTTGCTTAGTGACTGAAGTTACAGCAGTTCTGAAAAAAGTGACCTGATCGGTTTGGACAATTGTGAGCATTGTAGATCCCCATGGTCACGTGACCAAAATTCAGGCAACTGGTGTGTATTCCCGACAATCACATAGTGCCCCGCTGATGTGTTCTCCCCTTTATATAGGGTCTCCTGCTTCAGCTGGGCGTTGGACTAGAAGACCTGTCAGAATCCATTCATATCCCATTCATCAAACTATCTGTATGTTTCTAAAATCTTATACCGTTCCCTGGATTCTGCCATTTTTCCAAGGCAAAGAAGAGAAGATGCATGTTCAGCCTGCTGGGAGGCTGTCTTCAAAGACCAGTGGAAGTACCTTTGAACTGAGAACAACAAAGGAAGGGGGGGGGGGAGAAGAGATCTGGTTTGTATCTTCGATTAGAATCTAAAAGGAAGGAGGTAATTGTTGTAAAGGCATGGGAAGATCCCTCTTTCCCATGGAAGGGTTTGACACCTGAATTTTCATTGATCCTGGACTGACCAGATGGTTTGAGGGGAGGGGTTTGATTCGGGGACTCTTTAAAAGAGTTTCAGATCCTGTCTAGTATTCCATTACCAATCATGTTTTAGTAAAAGCTCCTTTTGAATAATACCTGTTTCAAGAGTTCTTTCTTTCCTAAGATGTGGATTGGGGTGGGTCCTGACCAGACCTCCAAGACCCCTTCCACCTCTATTCTAAATTAGAATTTGCCTTCACTAATAACCTGTTGGCTCTGAACTGTTCCCAGGAACTAATTCCAGCTGAAGTAGCAAACCGTGAAGAACAGCCCAAGTTATCAGCAAACATATGATCGTTGTTGCATCCCGAGCATTTCACTACCATGACTCCATGATGATAAGCCACCCTAGAAATAGTTTTCACAGATTGTATCCCGCATACCTAACAGAGAAGCCAGGATACACTCAGGGATGTTCAAAAGTGGCTTTCTGGGATATCCAAGGGGAGGGAATTTGGGGGATGTGCCCATTTATTTAGGTATGACTTCTTTTGTTACACTCGGAGGATGGCCCATCTCCCAAAATTACATGGGAAAAATTCACCTACACATGTATTATAAACCAAACACATCATGTATTATAAATCAAAGTTTTCTATGGCTCAGCCAACAGCCTAATTCCCCAGCCAGGAGCAAATCTCCTCTTCAAAAATGTATAGTATATATATATATATGTACTATATATATAAAGACGTATAGTGTGTGTGTGTGTGTGTGTGTGTGTGTGTGTGTGTGTGTGTGAAATGTTAAGTATTTAGATTACCTTGTGTAAAATTGGCCTGGGGTGGTCTTTTGTTGTTCCAGAGCAGGTCCCCGGGACAGACGGACAACATTGCAGGCGGGATGTGGCCCGTGGGCCTTGTGTTTCACATGTCTGCTCCAGAGCTTGAAATATCCTGGCCAGACCAGTAAATTTTGATTTGATTCACGCAACACTACTCTCTCCATAGCATCTAACACCCACATTCACATTTGCTAAGTGTGGCAGTGTTGAGAAGAGTTGGATTTCTGGCTGTTGTCCAAGTCCAGCCTTCATTACTTCCTGGCTGAATTCAAGTCGGTCTCTCAGTTGCCCCGTCTCGGTGGCAATCCTGGTTCCAGCTGAAACCTTTCCTGAAGGAGAGATAAGGAGCCAGAAACTGCCCCCTCATAAAAATACAGATTGCAGACACAAAACAGAGACCAAGAATTCTTCCACCTGGTTCAACCACCAGCATAAATACTTTGCCCAGTTTGAGTCCCTCAAATACTTTACACAGCCATTTGTCTGAAATGGTATAGGGTTTCCTGTCTGAGCAGGGGGTTGGACTAGGTGACCTACAAGGTCCCTTCCAACTTTATTGCTATTAAGTTTCAGAGGACAAGGTGAATGGTCGAGTCCACCTGTTGAAGCAAAAAGTAGGGGTAACTTTTTATCAAATCTCAATCTAGTGTGAAATCAGTTGAAACTGATGCAATGAAACAGCATTGAGAGTTCCTTGCATAATACATTGGGTGTAAATTTTGATTTATGACTAGCATTCTTCAAAGTAAAACAAAATGGCATGGACAAAATCACTGCATGAAGCCTTTATAGATTTTAAACCTACATTTGAGAAAAATCTGGATGAACATGGAGAATACAAAGGGATGTTACTTTTTCTCATTCAGCATTTGTATGAAATGTGCTAATCAACCTGGTACCTCTTCAGTCTCCCAGGGCTGTATTTAGACAAATGGAAAATATGTTTCTACGTGATGGGAAACGAAGGTGGGAAATGACAGGTGACAAAGACCACAGAAGCCCAGAACTCGTTTCCAGCAGAGGCACCTTTTACTTCAATCTGATGAAGTTGAGGGTTTTTCCTTTGTAAGGGACCCAGTTGGGGCAGGTCAGACACCTAGATTGTGCCATTGGCACACTTGTTCAAATTAGAAGATCATTTAAAGGCAATTTATTAATCTCACAAGAAGTTTTCTCTTAACGAAAAGAGCACAGGACACATACAGTAGAAAAAGTACAAAAGAACAGTTGATTGGACGTTAGAAATCCTGTTAATCAGAAACATGGAGAATAAGTTAAACATCCCATAATAACCATTTAAAACCATTGTATTAAAAAGAGAACGTTCGCATGGGGAAAGGGATCCTGAACATCATGAGCCACAGAATTCTGTTGTGAAAAGATACCATTTCGGCCAGCTGAAACTTTAGCATGTACAACTGAAAAAGTCCTTTGCTATTCAGCCTGACAGAGTGCCTTGTTTTGCAGTTAGAAAGTTACAGGCACCTATAATATTAGACGGTTATCATAAAAATATTAAAGTTACAAGAAAGTGCAACCAAGTGCAAGAAACCCATTGCTTGGCCCTCAGCAAGGACTGTATTCCTGCAATACAGAGGTCTCCACAAGAGGCAAAGCTTATGACCAGCATAAGGAGAGACAAGGGTAAATTGAGTCATTAATTGATTCTGTAATGAGAGTTGGATGGAACGAATTCCCATCGCCCAGTACGCTCACACAGAGAAGGCCTCCTCAGGGTACCGTCAGCTAGACAATGTCGGCTTGCGACCCCCAGGGGAAGAGCCTTGTCTGTGCGAGCGCCAGCCCTGTGGAACCAGCTCCCCTGAGCTTTGGATGGCCCAAGATCTCCAGTCCTTTCGCCGCGGCCTCAAAACACTCCTTTTCCACCTGGCTGACCTAGACTGACAGGGATTTTAATTATGTTTACAACTCTAACTCTATTCTTTATTTTAATTTATTTCAAATTTTTATTTTTAATTTACTGTACAGAGACCTTTAGGTTCTGTTGTTGTTAGCCGCCCTGAGTCCCTCGGGAGATAGGGCGGGATATAAATCCCATAAATAAATAAATAAATAAATAAGTTTGTTCTCTTGTGTGGAAGGAGGCAGTGTGCCAAAAGGTACGGAAGAGGCGAGAGTCCTATTTCAAGGGGAAAATTAACCCAGGAGAAGGGTCTGATTTCCAGGCCCATGGAAAGAACCCTGGGCACAGTGGAAATTGCTAAGTTTCTTCAGAACATCCCAGTAGAAGCCTCTGAATCTCAAAATGAAATCTCACCAATGAGAAGAAATTGTGATACGGGTTTGTGGAAATGAATACTTCTACTCATAAGATTACGTACCCTTTGAAAAGTGTGTAAGATTCAAATTCAACTATTAGACATCGCAGAATAGCAAAATCATTAAACAGTAGCAATAAAGGGAACAGTAAAATGGCGACACACAAAGGATGAGGTGGCAATGAAGGGTAAGTGTTCACACCTTCCAAACTCTAGACATATGGTTTCTCTCCTGTGTGAATTCTTTGATGTCTATGAAGACCCCTATTTTCAGTAAAGCTCTTTTCCCCCTGAATGGATCCTTTGATGTACATAAAGGCTTTCCTTCCAAGTGAAGCTCTTTCCACACTCCAGGCATTTATGTGGTTTCTCTCCTGTGTGGATCCTTTGATGTCTATAAAGGTGTCCCCTCAGACTGAAGCTCTTTCCACATTCCAGGCATTTATGTGGTTTCTCTCCTGAGTGGAGCCTTTCATGAACATAAAGGCTTCCCCTCTGACTGAAGATCTTTCCAAACTCCAGGCATTTATGTGGTTTCTCTCCTGAGTGGAGCCTTTCATGAACATAAAGGCTTCCCCTCTGACTGAAGATCTTTCCAAACTCCAGGCATTTATGTGGTTTCTCTCCTGAGTGGATTGTTTGATGTACATAAAGGTGTCCCCTCTGACTGAAGCTCTTTCCACACTCCAGGCATTTATGTGGTTTCTCTCCTGTGTGGATCCTTTGATGTCTATAAAGGTGTCCCCTCAGACTGAAGCTCTTTCCACATTCCAGGCATTTATGTGGTTTCTCTCCTGAGTGGATTGTTTGATGTACATAAAGGTTTCCCCTCAGACTGAAGCTCTTTCCACATTCCAGGCATTTATGTGGTTTCTCTCCAGTGTGGATTCTTAGATGCCCTTTAAGGTCTCCATTTCTTTTAAAGGATTTTCCACATTCTGGGCATATTTCTCTCCTCCCTCCTGGATTCTGTGGCGTTTCCCGAGTTGCCCGCCTCTTCTGAGGGACCCTCTGCCCTCCAGGCCCATCTCGGGGTCTCGGGGTCTCCGCCCGTTACCCGCTCCCCGCTTCGCCCTCCAGGCGAACAGAACAAAGCAGCATCCACCAATCAAAATAGCACAAATAATGACTAAATAGCATAGAATATTTCCCAATAAATTTGTGGGTAGCCAGGTCCATAGGCTCTCCCACCAAGATCCTAAAGGATCGATTTTCAAATCAGAGGCCAAATTGTGTAAAATATTGAGCTGGTGTTGGATAGTTCGTGATTCATCTAAAAGATTGAAACAACACATTCCTTCAAAACTTTCACAACCCAAATGCTGACACAAAAGCAAATAATCAATAGCATCACAATTTTGTAAAATACCTTTACGCAAAGCTTGCAGCTCGTGGTTGATAGCTGAAATAGTTATAGAAGTAGCATTAATTGTTTTTGCCAAATTACATGCAATAGCAGTAATGTTAAGATGAGCATGAGCAGCAAGCGCTGGCACACCCCCAAAGCTACTGCTTTATTAAGGAAAGTTGTTTCAGAGTCAGAGGTGTTATCTAACGTAACTCGTCGAAAACGATTTGAGTGAACTTGCTGTTTGGAAAGCAAAACAGGAATCAACTGGTTGAGACAACACTGTGCTTCAAGAGGACTTCCTGTGGCGACGCAGGCGCTGATGGCGGCTTTCTCTCAGCCGCCCGTCCTGGGATTTTGTTAAAGCCTGCGGAGACAGCGAAAATCAGCTGCCCCACGGCTTGGAAACCTCCCCCTCGGGAGAAGAGGGGGAGGAGAGCTTTCCTCAGGTAGAGGTAGAGCTCCCCTAGACCCCCTTAATCAGGTGGGGGTCGGAGGGTGAGAGCTCCCTTGGAGCCTGAGGATTTCTCCACTCCTAGGACGCCTTTGCTAGGAGTGAAGCAAGACGCCGAATCCACATCTGCTGATCAAAGAGACTTGTGAGTGATTTAAAAGCAGACAGAGTTGACCAGGAGCAGTTAAAATGGCAAGAGTTGGAACTTTAACTCAGTGAGAATTAATCTTCTCAATATGTAAAGTTGATTCAAAAGGGGAAAAATGGCGCTGGAATGTTGCTTCTTTGTTTGAAAGCACGGCATTTGGTTACAAAGTTTGGATTTTGTGTATTCAAGTGCTTTTTCTTTTTCTTTTTTAAAGTAAAGGAAGAAGGAAGGAATTATATTTCTCCTTTGTCTTCTGGGATTTTGTTTTTTATCTTTCCTTTTTTTCTTACATTTGTTGAAGCATAAGGGAAAGTGAAACTTATAAGAAGTGGATTTTTATGAGCAGGAAAATGGCCTCAAAACATTTGGGAATTCCTGCTGTCTCTAAAAGCACAATTTCATCTCCTTTAAAACAGACTGTAGCACAAGCCAAGCCTAAATCCGCCCCCTCTCCCCCTCCTCCAGCATTTACTCTTAAATATATTCAAGATGCTTTAAAACAAGCGACACAAGAAATGAAGGAGGAGATGGCAGATCTTCTTGAGAGTAAAAATAGAGAGATGAGGGAAGATATATTGCTTGCACTCCAAGGGTTGGCTACACATATTGAACGTTTGGATGATTGTGTGAATGAAGTTGTGGAATATACTGAAAAATTAGAAAACAGAGTTGAAAAAGTTGAAAATAAGATTGATAGAACAGAGGATGAAATGATCATCTCACAATATAGAGATATGGAATTTGCTTTGTGTATTAGGGGATTAAAGGAGAACCCACGTGAGGATTTGCAACAGGAGGTGGCAGGAGCAATAGCCCCTATTTTGGGATATGAACCTGAGGAATTAATAAAAGATATGGATAAGATATTCAGGGTTAATTCCTGGATTGCAAGACAGAAGAATTTACCCAGAGATGTGGTGATTTATTTTTCTAAGAGGTCACTCAGAAATGTAATTATTCAGGCTTTTTATCAACAGACATTTCAAATTGCAGGTCAGAATATTATAATTTTAAAAGAAATACCTCCAAAAATTCTCAGAAAAAGAAAAGATTTTGCATTTTTGTCTGAGGAGCTTAAAAAACGACAAATCCAGTTTAGATGGCAGATACCCATTGGAATAGTGGTGACTCATGTAGGGACATGATACAGACTGAATACAGTTTCAAAGGCAAAAGACTTTTATACTTATGTCCTGAAAGCAGGTTCACCACCACCATCTCCACGTTTTAAAAGAATAGAAGAAAGGCTGGAAGATAAACAACCAACTGAAGGTGCAACATCATTAGTGGTTGGAGAGTTATTGCAGGAGGAGTCTACTGAGCAGAGTTTGGCCTTAAAGGATGATCCAAGGGAACAGAGGATGACTCTGTAAAGAAAAGGAGCAGAAACAGAAGGCCGATTCTGGGCCAACAAAACAAGATCTGGTTGTTACAGAGCCTGTGGGAGGGGCATGACCAAAGAGACCAATCTTCAGGCAGTGTTCCAGAGGCTCCAGGCCACCAAAGATGGCAAAGTTTTTGACATGGAATGTTAATGGCTTAAACTCACCACAAAAAAGAAAGAATTTCATTAGGCCTTGGTGGAGCAGTGAGCTAATGCCTCCTTAAGTAACACCAGCTGCCTGCAATTAGTGCAGGTTTGCATCCCACCAGGCTCAAGGTTGATTCAGCCTTCCATCCTTCTGAGGTAGGTAAAATGAGGACCCAGATTGTTGGGGGCAATAAGCTGACTTTGTAATAATGCCGCTTGGCCCCCCCCCGAAAGCCCTAATAAGCAGGCATATACATAGAATGAAGACTATTGCCAAGCACATTTGATTTGTGCTTAGATTGTAAGCCGCCCTGAGTCTTCGGAGAAGGGCGGGATATAAATGGGATTAAAATAAATAAAAAATAAATTAATTACCTGAAACAACATAAAAATGACATTGTCTACAAGAAACTCATATTGCTGCAAAAGATCAAAAGTATTTGATTAACTCTCAGCTGGGGTCACATTTTATAGCTTCTGCCCCAGATAAAAAAGGTGGAGTGGTTATTTACTTAAGAAAAGATCTATCGGCTAGATTAATTGAATGAGATATACAAGGAAGATATGTTATCATCGAATTAGTGTTACAAGGCAAGAAAGTTCTTATTATTGGATTATATGATCCTAATCAACAGCAACAAAAGTTTTATAAATTTATACAACATAAACTTATTCAGCTGGATTACAAATCTGTTATTATGATGGGTGATTGGAATGGTGTTTTGGATTCAAGCAGACAAGAAGGGATCTTTTAAAAATTCTCCCAATCATTCTAAATTGCCTAAAGCTTTTTTTGACTTGAAAGAGGACTTGGAATTAAGAGATATTTGGCTGGAGTGAAATATGGAAGAAAGAGATTTTACCTTTTTTTGGATAGACATCAATCGTTTTCCAGAATTGACTTTTTTTTAACTACTACTGATTTTCTTTCTAGGGTCAAGAATGTCAAGATTTTTCCTAGAACGTTGTCGGATCATAGTCCTGTATGGTTGGAGTTATTCGTTGAAAATGGGGAGAGAAGATCTTGGAGATTGAATGAAAATTTATTTAGGTTGTTCCGATATCCTGTAATCTGATAACAAAATCAGGATACGGCTCAGTAGCCTTCTGCCTGATGTTAGAGAAGGCTTGATGAGGTTTGCCAGAAACAGATACTTTTCCAAATGCTTGGTAAGAAATTTGTAAAGTAGCAGCTGGTAAAAGAACTGCAACATGAACTGGAACAAAGGGACCAGACCCGTCAGCAATTTCTTCTACATCCCCCCCCCCACTTTTGCTAATTGTTCCTTTAAAATTTGCCTCTTGGGGGTATACAATGACTGTGAAGAAGCAGAAGAATTAACCTCTTCATGAGGAGCTGAAGGTCCAATTAAAGACAACACTGGAGGAAAAAAATTTATTTGATCATAATTAGGTGGAGGTGTTGTGGTCAATTGCTGTCCTGCCAAAGCATCAGAGCCAAATTTTTCCACTGCTTGACGGCATTGAAACCATAGATGTAATATCTCAACTGGAGCCCGGGGTTCAAGATGTAAAGTATGCCCTATCTTTACCCAGCCCTGTAAATGGAGCGTCCCGCGCTCCGGATACCAAGGACAATGTTTCCCTCTCTCTCCTATGAGCTTCTTTAACTCAGCCACAGCTGCTTTAAGGCCTGACTTTGGTAGCAGGAAGGTAAGTTCCTCTACTTGCTGCTGCTGTTGGAGAGATAGATTGCAACCCATACTTACCTCGGAGGGGTCCCGTAGGACGAAGGTACCTTTGGGTTCTATTCCAGACGAAGGTAAATATGTTGAAAGTTGCTCCCCCGGAGGGAGGTTCCTATTCCAAATCTCTTTTTGTTTGTTTTTAAAGATTTATAGGTCCCTGTTCAGGGTGCCAAAATGTGGGATTCAAAGACCAGTCAAGCAGGGTGTCCAAAATATGTCTGTCTGCCTACACAGAGTTTATTGTATTTATACAGTGTTAACAAACAGGAAATTACGCACAGCAAAAGCATTATCTATTGTTCTACTCCCTAATCAATCTTAGAGAACATCCCGAACCTCCCAAGCAAGGGAAGAGTCTTCCTTATCTAGCCAGTTCTTTTCTGGCTGGTTCTTGCAGTCCTTGGCAAGGCTAGTTAGAATGAGCTCATAGAACATGGGAATAAGATACTAAGACAGGCAGTTTGCTGCGCACGTCCCTTCATATCCTTGACCTCCATCTCTACATACCACGATTCCATGATGATAAGCCACCCTAGAAATAGTTTTCAAAGATTGTATCCCGCATAACTAACAAAGAAGCCAGGATCCACTCAGGGATGTTCAAAAGTGGCTTTCTGGGATATCCAAGGGCAGGGAATTTGGGGGATGTGCCCATTTATTTAGGTATGACTTCTTTTGTTACACCCGGAGGATTGCCCATCTTCCAAAATTACAAGGGAAAAATTCACCTACACATGTATTATAAAGCAAACACATCATGTATTATAAATCAAAGTTTTCTACACACACACACACACACACACACACACACAAACACACACTAAGCCCGTTAAACAATGCCAGAGGTCTGGGTGTGCAAAGCCAGGAGTGAGGAAGCAGGTCACGTGAACAGAACCTTGGGTACTGCTGCATCCCCCTTCAGGTTGCTGTATGTCAGAGGTGAGGAACGATGCTCTTATTATTTGTGGACTTCCGCTTGCAGAATTCCTGAGCCAGCATGGACAGTATTTGGCTGGCTGAGGAATTCTGGGACTTGAAGTCCACAAGTCAAAAAAGGGCCATAGTTCTAATCTAGGCAATTGCGCAGTTCATCCCTTTCCTTTTCCCGCTGACCGCCTGCAGAGGGTACCAGGAGCCTCGCTCTGTTCTGCCAGCTGCAAACAATGCGACAGCAAGCTCAGTTAACTTTTGCTTCCGCCTGCTGGAAAGATGACACTTGCAGTGCTTCCGCCCAGCACAAAGATGGTGCCTTCCAGCACTTCCATTCACAGGTCTTCTCCACTGCGGTCGTGGACGATGAAGGCAGCTCCACTTGCCCTCGCCGCCCGGGCGGCCTTCCAGCTCCGGCCCCCATGACCCCCGGGCTGACCCACTGAGATCTTTGCTGTAACTACCCCACCGGCCATCAGGGGGTAGCAAAGGACAGCTGTTGGCGCCACCTGCCGGCCCTCGGGAGCCCAGCAGCCCAGATATGCTCGGTGATAGGAGGGGACAGAGAAATTGGCAGTGCTACCGGTCTCCATGCTGCCACTGGCCGTTGCTATGCCTCGTGGGTGGGCGGGGCTGGTCCTGGTGAAAGGGAAGCCTCGTGGCTGCAAGGCTAGTTCAGCAAGGGGACCATGGAGGTGCTGGTGGGGGGTGGTGCTGATCTGCAACCTAGTTGCGTCCATCAAAGCCAGAACAAGCTCAGCCTTGGATTCACGGGGCAGCCCTGGAACCAGCGAGCCACCCCGCCAACAGGCTGTGCACACAGGAGACGGCCAGCACCCTGGGTGAAGTAAGCCTGTGGGGCAAGATAGTCAGCAGGGTCACCAGACTCCACTGCACCCAGGGACAAACGTTGCTGGTTCCAGGGCTGCCCTGTGGATCTAAGGCGGGTTCTGACTTTGATGGACATAACCAGGTTGTACATCAGTGTCTGGTTGACCTGGACTGAGCCGAGATGCCTTGGGCTGCCATCTCGGTGGCAATCCTGGTTCCAGCTGAAACCTTTCCTGAAGGAGAGATAAGGAGCCCAAAACTGCCCCCTCATAAAAATACAGATGGCAGACACAAAACAGATCAAGAATTCTTCCACCTAGTTCTGCTCCAGTCAACCACCAGCATAAATACTTTGCCCAGTTTGAGTCCCTCAAATACTTTACACAGCCATTTGTCTGAAATGGTATAGGGTTTCCTGTCTGAGCAGGGGGTTGGACTAGGTGACCTGCAAGGTCCCTTCCAACTTTATTACTATTATTAAGTTTCAGAGGACAAGGTGAATGGTCGAGTCCACCTGTTGAAGCAAAAAGTAGGGGTAACTTTTTATCAAATCTCAATCTAGTGTCTCCCAGGGCTGTATTTAGACAAATGGAAAATATGTTTCTACATGATGGGAAACAGGAAGGTGGGAAATGACAGGTGACAAAGACCACAGAAGCCTAGAACTGGTTTCCACCAGAGGCACCTTTTGCTTCAGTCTGATGAAGTTGAGGGTCTTTCCTTCGTAAGGGTCCAAGTTGGGGTAGGTCAGACACCTAGATTGCGACACGGCACTTGTTCAAATTAGAAGATCATTTAAAGGCAACATTAATCTCACAAGGAGGTTTCTCTTAATGAAAAGAGGAGCACAGGACACAAACAGTAGAAAAAGTACAAAAGAACAGTTGATTGGACAGAAGAAATCCTGTTAATCAGAAACGTGGACAGTAAGTTAAATATCCCATAACATAACATAACCATTTAAAACCAATGTATTAAAAGGAGAACGTTTGCATGGGAAAAGGCATCATGAGCATCATGAGCCACAGAAATCTGTTGTGAAAAGTTAAAATTTCGGCCAGCTGAAACTTTAGCATGTACAAATGAAAAAGTCCTTTGCTATTCAGCCTGAGAGAGTGCCTTGTTTTGCAGTTAGAAAGTTACAGGCACCTAGAATATTACAAGGTTATCATAAAAATATTAAAGTTACAAGAAAGCACAACCAAGTTCAAGAAACCCGTTGCTTGGCCTTCAGCAAGGACTGTATTCCTGCAACACAGAGGTCTTCAGAGGAGGCAAAGGTTATGGCCCGCATAAGGAGAGACAAGGGTAAATTGACTCATTAATTGATTCAGTAATAATTAACTGATTCAGTAATAAGAGTGGTTTGTTCTCTGTGTGGAAGGAGGGAGTGTGCCAAAAGGTACGGAAGAGGCGAGAGTCCTATTTCAAGGGGAAAATTAACCCAGAAGGGTCTGATTTCCAGGCCCATGGAAAGAACCGTGGGCACAATGGAAATTGCTAAGTTTCTTCAGAACATTCCAGTAGCAGCTTCTGAATCTCAAAATGAAATCTCACCAATGAGAAGAAATTGTGATACGGGTTTGTGGAATTGAATACACTTCTACTCATAAGATTAAGTACCCCTTTGAAAAGTGTGTAAGATTCAAATTCAACTATTAGACATCGCAGAATAGCAAAATCATTAAACAGAGTAGCAATAAAGGGAACAGTAAAATGGTGAAACACAAAGGATGAGTTGGCAATGAAGGGTAAGTGTTCAAACCTTCCAAACTCTAGACATATGGTTTCTCTCCTGTGTGAATTCTTTGATGTCTACGAAGACCCCTATTTTCAGTAAAGCTCTTTTCCCCCTGAATGGATCCTTTGATGTACATAAAGGTTGCTCCTCCGACTGAAGCAATTTCCACACTCCAGGCATTTATGTGGTTTCTCTCCTGAGTGGATCCTTTGATGTACATACAGGCTTCCCCTCAGACTGAAGGTCTTTCCACACTCCAGGCATTTAAATGGTTTTTCTCCTGAGTGGATCCTTTGATGTGTATAAAGGCTTCCCCTCAGACTGAAGGTCTTTCCACACTCCAGGCATTTAAATGGTTTTTCTCCAGTGTGGATCCTTTGATGTACATAAAGGCTTCCCCTCTGACTGAAGGTCTTTCCACACTCCAGGCATTTAAATGGTTTTTCTCCATTGTGGATCCTTTGATGTACATAAAGGCTTCCCCTCTGACTGAAGCTCTTTTCACAGTCAGGGCATTTATGTGGTTTGTCTCCAGTGTGAATTCTTTGATGATTATAAAGTTTTCCCCTCACACTGAAGCTCTTTCCACATTCCAGGCATTTATGTGGTTTTTCTCCTGAGTGGATCCTTTGATGTACATAAAGACTTCCCCTCACACTGAAGCTCTTTCCACATTCCAGGCATTTATGTGGTTTTTCTCCTGTGTGGATGCTTTGATGTCTATAAAGGTTTCCCCTCTGACTGAAGCTCTTTCCACACTCCAGGCATTTATGTGGTTTCTCTCCTGAGTGGAGCCTTTCATGTACATACAGGCTTCTCCTCTGACTGAAGCTCTTTCCACATTCCAGGCATTTATGTGGTTTCTCTCCTGTGTGGATCCTTTGATGTCTATAAAGGTTTCCCCTCAGACTGAAGCTCTTTCCACATTCCAGGCATTTATGTGGTTTCTCTCCTGAGTGGAGCCTTTCATGTACATACAGGCTTCTCCTCTGACTGAAGCTCTTTCCACATTCCAGGCATTTATGTGGTTTCTCTCCTGAGTGGATTGTTTGATGTCTATAAAAGCTTCCCCTCTGACTGAAGCTCTTTCCACATTCCAGGCATTTATGTGGTTTCTCTCCTGAGTGGATTGTTTGATGTCTATAAAGGCTTCCCCTCAGACTGAAGCTCTTTCCACACTCAGAACATTTAAATGGTTTCTCTCCTGTGTGGATTCTTTGATGACTATAAAGGTGTTCCCTCCGACTGAAGCTCTTTCCACACTCCAGGCATTTATGTGGTTTTCCTCCTGAGTGGATTCTTTGATGTACATAAAGGTTTCCCCTCAGACTGAAGCTCTTTCCACACTCCAGGCATTTATGCGGTTTATTTCCTGAGTGGATACTTTGATGTGCATAAAGGCTTCCACTCTGACTGAAGCTCTTTCCACACTCCAGGCAGTTAAATGGTTTTTCTCCTGTGTGGATTCTTAGATGCCTTTCGAGATCTCGGTTTTTTTTAAAGGATTTTCCACATTCCGGGCACTGATATTTCTTTCCTCTCTCCTGGATTCTGTGGCGTTTCTCGAGTCTCCCGCCTCTTCTGAAGGCCCCTCCGCCCTCCAGGCCCGTCTCGGGGTCTCCGCCAGTTTCCCGCTCCCCGCTTCGCCCTCCAGGCGGCCTCCTTTCCCGGAGTCCCCTTCGGCCCATCCCTTTTGGGCCTTCCCCGCAGTCTCCTCCAGGGGCTGCTCCGCGGGGCCTCCTTCCTTCCTTCCTCCGCCGGGCTCGCCCGAAGTCCTGCAGGGGTGAAGGGGGAGAGGCGGGTCACGGCTTCGTCCCTTCCCCGGAGGGGAGTCCCAGCCCCGCCCGGGGAAGAAGGCCGAAGCCTCGGCCTCTCAGTGAGACTTTCCGGGCAGGCCTCCCTCCCAACGCCCCTCCCGCCAGACCAGGCCTCGGGCTCCCCCTCCCCCCTTTCTCCACCAGAGAAGGGCTCGGACTGCGACTCCCGGCATCCCTTGCGCCCTACCTGGCTCTGAGCCAGTCGCGGCTAGTCAATTAAGCGCCTCAGTTCTATTCATTCCCGGAAGTGGAGGCGAGAGTTCCCTGCGCGCCCTTTTCCTGGTTGCTCTTCCTCTTTCTCCTGAAGGGACCGCCCCTACGAGTCCTCCTTCCAATAGCCGCTCTCGCCAGAGCGACCAATCGGTGTCCTTCCATCCATCAGCTACATGGCGCCTGCGTAGTAGCGAAGTCAGTCTTCGTCCCGCCGCAAAGGGGAATTCTGCTACAATTCTGGGGTCCCGTCTTCCCCCCTTCGCCCCCCCGCATCCAGGCCGGCGGAGCTGACGGGCCTCCCGGGCTGCGTCTGCGTCCCTCCCTCCCCCTCCGGGGTCTCTCCCCAGGCAGGGCGGGGGAGAGTTGGGGGGGCGCTTCCTCCCTTATTCCTCCGGGGGGGCCCCCAGGGAGCCCCTTATTTCTTCTTTTCACTAGATTAGCCAAAGCCAAATCTTGCAACCTTCTCTCAAAGAAGCCCCAAAGGGGCAGCAGCGTTAGATGTTATACGGCACCCCAAATCTACCCCATTCCGACGCACCCCGAGAGGCTGGGAAGGTGGTCCTTGGGGCCATTTTCTGGCAGCGTCTCCTCCCCTTCGTCCTCCCCCCTTTCCTCCCTCCACTTTGCGAGGGCAGAACAGGGGAAAAACATTTCGAAAAAACATCATTGGAGTAGAAATCTTCAAAATCAAACAGTGCCTGCGACTCCATCTTCTCCTGCCCCCCCTCCCTTGCATGGAGGTTCCAGTGTGAATGCAGAGGAAGGGAATGGACAGGCAGAGTTTGACATGCCTGCTCTAGAGCATGTTGGGCAGACTACCTGGGCAGGTGGTTGTGAGGCATTAATCTGGGGAGACCCAGCGCCCCTCCTCCTTGGCAGGAAGGCAGGCTAGGAGTGGCCCTTCAAAGAAAACTTGGGGCTGAGCATCTCAGGGAGGGCCAGCAGATGGCGCAAAGTCTGGTCCTTTGCTGCCCCCTGATGGCTGTTAGCAGAGCTGCTACTCTGATCTAATTCCATCTCAAGAACCCAGGCAGCATTGGCAGCTCCCACAGTAAGGATGGCAGTTGGGTCCTTCAAAGCGCTCCCCTGACCTCTCTGGTGGTTCCTCAGCAGGTGCAAGGGCCCTTGGACCATGGGGGCCAGAACACAGGAGCTGGTGCGGAGGGAAATAGCTCCAAAGTCCCCATCTGTGCCTTCCTGGCCAAGAATCGCTTTGTTTGCCTAAAGTCACTTGCATCAGCTATATTATATGCCTAGGCAAAAAAGAAGTTTTCAGTGCCAGAGAAATGCTGTTCTCCAATTTCCGCTGCTTTCTATCAAACGCCAGGAACACTGGTGGTGTGTTCGTGGCCCCCTGAGGTTTTTTTTCTTTTTTCATATAGTCAAATCCAAGATTGCTCCACCACCACCACCCCTGCTGGATACCCCGGGAAAAGTTCCTCCTTTACCCAGGAAATCAGTTCCAACAACCTGCTGTGCAGCTTCCAAGCAACAGCCTGGCTGACCTGATCAGGTGTCAGGACCCACGCCGGTCCACATCTTAGGAAACCCTAACCCTAACCCTAACCCCCCCCACTCCCTTGCATGGAGGATCCAATGTGAATGCAGAGGAAGGGAATGGAGAGGCAGAAGCTCCGATGAGCCAAACCCCCAAGAAAGGCGGGATCATTCATTAGATCAGTATCACAAGAGCTTGGAAGGACCTTGTAAGTTGTATGTATGTATAAATGAGTAAGTTAGAAGGGAACTTGGAGGTCTTCTAGTCCAACCCCCTGCTCAGGCAGGAAGCCCTACACCATTTCAGACAAATGGCTGTCCAGTCTCTTCTTTAAAACCTCCAGTGTTGGAGCACGTTCAGCTTCTGGTGGCAGGTAGTTCCACTGGTTAATTCTTCTCCCTGTCAGGAAATTCTTCCTTCCTCCCTGCTCGCTTTCCCTCCGTCCTTCTCCCGCCTTCGGGGGGGCTTTGGGGAAGAGCTCGGCTCCCTCCTCCTCGGGGCGCCCCCCCAGATATGGGAAGGCTGCTCTGCCACCTCCCCCGCCCTTTTCCCCATTTGCTCTGACCCCCGCCCGGGAGGGCGGCTGCCTGGGGGCTGCAGGGGGGCCTGGCCGGAGGGCCCCCGGAGGAATAAGGGAGGAAGCGCCCCCCCAACTCCCTCCTGCCCTGCCTGGGGAGAGACACAGCCCGGGAGGCCCGTCAGCTCCGCCGGCCTGGATGCGGGGTAGGGAAGGCTGCTCTGCCACCTCCCCCGCCCTTTTCCCCATTTGCTCTGACCCCCGCCCGGGAGGGCGGCTGCCTGGGGGCTGCAGGGGGGCCTGGCCGGAGGGCCCCCGGAGGAATAAGGGAGGAAGCGCCCCCCCAACTCCCTCCTGCCCTGCCTGGGGAGAGACACAGCCCGGGAGGCCCGTCAGCTCCGCCGGCCTGGATGCGGGGTAGGGGGGTGGGAATATGGAACCCCAAAGATCAAAGGGAGCCCCTCGCTCCCCTTCCAAAAGAAAACCTTCGCTACTGCGGAGACGCCAAATGGATTATGGATGGAAGGACGAGGCCGATTGGTCGCTCTGGCGAGGGCGGCGATTACCATAACAACTCCTAGGGGCGGTCCCTTCAAGCGAAAGAGCTCCCAGGAAAAGGGCGCGCAGAGAAGTCCGGCCTTCACCTTCCGGGATCAAACAGAACTGGGGCACTTAATTCCTGTCTCAGGACTTCTGGGAGTTGAAGTCCACAAGCCATAAAGGGGCCAAAGTTCCCCTATGCTGGCTCAGGAATTTTGGAGTTGAAGTCCGCGAGTCATGAAGGGGCCAAAGTTTCCTCCATGCTGGCTGAGGAATTCTGGGAGTTGAAGTCCACAAGTCATGAGGGGGCCATAGTTCCCCCATGCTGGCTCAGGAATTCTGGGAGTTGAAGTGCACAAGACATAAAGGGGGTGTTAGAATATGTTGTTGAAAAAATGATTTGTTTAACAGAGTATTATTAATACACAGTGGAAGTTGTACTGGGACTTTTAGGCAAACAGTAATGCACTAACACGAGTTTTATAACATATTTTTACTCAGACAACAAAAAGAAACACAGTAAGAAATAGCCCAAGTATCAATCCAGTATCATGCACATAAAAGTCAGTCCATAAAAACATAGTATCAAAATACAAAAGCTGCTTACCAATATCAAAAACAATATACACTGTAGCAAGCAGTTGATTCTTGAGAGAATAAATATCAAGTTAGCAAACAAGAGAACAAGAGGTATCCAAACACTAACATCAAACACATATACAAGAGCAACTATGTGTAACATCTAACTCTCTTTTATGTGGAATAATTACAGCCACACCCTTAGGCCGTTTAACTCCTTAAAGGTGCTTTTACTCCATTATATAATATTGTCACCCAAATCAAGTTTAATCTCTAACAATCTCCCCTTTTGGGTGGCATATTATACATATATTTTTACAATCTCAAATTACACATATCACAAACAGATTTATGCTTTATAGCACCCTGAGCTTTAGTAAACTGGTCAGCAATATTATCTTCAGTTGCACAATATTCCAGTTTAATCAAATTATCTTTAACACATTGTCTGACATTTAGATACCGTAGATCCGTATGTTTTGATCTAGTTTTCACTGCAGCATTAGTTGCTAATTTTATAGCTGCTTGATTGTCTTCATACACTTTTATTGGTTCATTACAATTTAAACCCATATCAAACAATAATTGTTTCCATACCAATAGCTCAGTACATAATAAAGATAGACAAGAAAATTCGGATTCAGTTGTTGATAAGCTTATATGCTTCTGTCTGTTAGACCTCCATCCTACTAAAGCATTTCCCAATAATACAACCAATCCTGAAGTGGATTTCCTGGTTACAGTATCAGATGCAAAACTAGCATCTGCAAATGCTTTTAGTTCTAATTCCTTTGTTGGCTCTAGATATAGAGAATAATGTATGGTGTGTTTCAAATATCTTAAAACTCTTTTCGCACCTTGCCAACATCTGGTTGTAGGATTCTCACAATATCTAGCTAAATGATTAACTGTAAATGCTATGTCAGGTCTTGACCAATTACATAAATACATCAAGCTGCCTATTAATGATTGATATATCTTTTTATCAAAGACATTGCTGTTATCTGCTGAACTCTCAAAACCTTGAACCATAGGTGTTTTTACTGGTTTACAGTTTTCCATATTATAACGTTTCAGCAAACCATTAATTTTCTTAGCTTGAGACAGTTTAAATCCTTTACTAGTCCTGACAATATCCAGCCCTAGATAATGACTAATAGCTCCTAGATCTTTTACTCTAAATTTTCTTTTTAACCCTGAAATTATTCTTTCAGTTTCTGTTTCATCTTTTGCTATAATAGCAATATCATCAGTGAATAATAATAACAATGATAATTCACTATTTTGCTGTTTTATAAATAAACAAGGATCTGCAATACTAGCTTTAAATCCCAAACTATTTAACTCTTTTACTAAACATCTATTCCACTCATAACCTGACTGTTTTAAACCATACAAACTCTTATTCAGTTTCCAACAGTACCCTACCTTACTTTCTATTCCTGATGGAACTTTCATATATATATCATGGTTTAATGTTGCATGCAAATAAGCAGTTTCAATATCTACATGTTTTATACTATAATTCTTATTTGCTGCCCAAACTAAAGCAGCCCTAAGAGTGGAAGCTCTTAACGTTGGGGAAAATACTACATCATAATCACTATTATTCTGTGCAAATCCTTGAGCAACTAATCTTGCTTTATGTATTACCTCTCCTGTAACACTTTCTTTCAGTTTAAAAACCCATTTACATCCAATTAACTTTTCTGTTTTAGGTATTTTAACCTCTTGATAAACATTAAGATCTTGCAAAGACTTTATTTCTTTATCCATAGCTACTTTCCAATTCTTTCTTTCATTCTCAGGATACATTTTTATTTCTTCAACATTAGAAGGTTCAATGTCTATTTGACAAATTAAACCTGCCTCAAAACGATCAGGCTGTCGTCTTTCCCTGTTAGACCTTCTGAGAATTATTGGACTTATAGGTACATTTACATTATTATCTTCTTCCTCTCCTGTCTCCACTATCAGTGGTTCTTGTTTGATCTCTCTAGCAGGTTCCTCCTCTTCTTTATCACTTTCATTTGAGGAGTTAGTTAAATCTTGTTGAGGAATATATACAATATCTTCTACCCTTTCCCAGCCTGACTGTTCTTGAAAAACAGCGCTAGAACTACAATAAATGTTTTTAGTACCTTTCTCCCAGAACCGATAAGACTTATGGTTTAACTCATAGCCAACAAAAAATAATTGTTTAGCTCTATGTTCTCCTTTATTTCTTATTGAACTTGGAATATGTACCCAAGCAGGTGTCCCAAATGTGTGAATATAACTAAGATTTGGTTTTCTCTTATACCATAAGGTATAAGGAATTTTACCTGTAGCTGAACTAACCACATTGTTTAAAATATGATTAGCACATTTTGCTGCTTCTCCCCATAAGCTATCAGGTAAACCAGAATCTTCAATCATAGATCTAATCATAGCTTGCAATGTTTGGCCCCTCCGTTCAACAAATGCATTATGCTGAGGTCTATAAGGAGCTGTACGTCTATGCTCTATTCCCTCTGAAACTAACAGCTCATTGAACTGTTTATTAACAAACTCAGTTCCATTGTCTGTTATTATGGTTTTTACATTTAACTGAGTTTTCCTTTGTACAAACTTGAGCCAATTAGATATTGTTTGTATAGTTTCAGTTTTTGACGTAAGGAGATAACAGAACCCATATCTGCTATAATGGTCTAGAATATTTAATATGTAGCAAGCACCCCCTAAACTGGGTTTCATAGGACCTATCAAATCCATAAATACCAGTTCTAATGGAGTTGTGGTTTTAAATCCATCTAACCTATTAGCTGGTGCTGCCCTGCTCTTTTCTCTACCACATACGTTACACTGTAGATATTTCTTACAAGCCTTTAACTTAAACCCATTAGACAAAGCTACAGTTCTTTTTAGTGTATTAAAATTCACATGACCCAATCTTCTATGTAATAAATGAATACATTCATCATGTGGTTTTTGATTTGTACAAGTAGTAGCCATTATTATAGGATCATTGCTAATTACAAACAAACCATCTTTCATATTAGCTATTAAGTTCACTTCATTCTTTTGAATAAGACATTCCTCCCCTTGGAAAGTAACTTTAAAACCTGCTTCCAATAATGCCTTAACTGATAATAGATTATAATCACATCTGGGAACATATAGCATTTCCAAATTTTGTTTTAAAAATGAACAGTAAACCTTACCCTCTCCAGAGACCTTGACTCTCCAGCCATTAGCCATAGAAATATATTTTTTACTAGACCTTATATTCTCAAAATCCCTTTTTATTTTTGAAATACAGTGTGTAGCTCCACTATCTACCACCCACCAATTGTGGTTATTAGTAGTTCTATTAGCTACAGCTACATTAATCAGCTTTTTATTCTTTCTATGGCTTTCCTTTCTATGACAATTACTATTCTGACAAAACTTAGCAATATGTCCCTTTAACCCACAATTAAAGCATTTCCTTAAAATATAAGCAGATTCAGTCTTCTTTATTTCTTGTTGCAATGGCTCTCTCAACTGTTTTCTCTCCATACGACATCTTGATTCTTCCAACAACCTTCCAGTTATTGAAGAAACAGTTAGGTCTTCTTTGGACAAAACCTCCAAGGACGATACAAAGGCATCGTAGCTCTCATCCAATGATGATAAAATGATGTAAACCTGGTGAAGCTCTGAGAAAATAAGTTCTTTTTCTTGCAGTTCCAACAAAGTTGCTTTTATAAAGTTAAGGTGAGCTAACATATCGCCATTCTTTTCCAGTCTAGCTCTAAATAGCTTTCTGGTAAGATTTATATGAGCACCAACACTGTCCCGAACAAAAATCTTTTTCAACTTAGCCCAACATTTAGCAGCAGATTCTTCTCCACGCACATGGACAAGCTGTTGGTCTCCTAATGTTAGTCCAATGATAGATAAAGCCTTATCATTGTCTTTATTGAAGTCTACAATCTTCTTGTTATCTTCTTCATTAGTTGGATCCCAGGCAGTTACATCAGGAGGATTATGGACTATTTTCCAAAGACCTTGATTTTGTAATAGCAAACTACATTGTGTAGACCAGGATACGTAGTTTGACCCATTAAGCCGGGTAATGCAGAATGGATTGAATAGTCCTTGTGCCATTGTCTGAATTTAAAAAAAACTCAGTTAGGAAATATAAATACAATACTGTGCCTGTCCTCAGCACCACACTGGATCTGGGCCCATAACCATTGTTAGAATATGTTGTTGAAAAAATGATTTGTTTAACAGAGTATTATTAATACACAGTGGAAGTTGTACTGGGACTTTTAGGCAAACAGTAATGCACTAACACGAGTTTTATAACATATTTTTACTCAGACAACAAAAAGAAACACAGTAAGAAATAGTCCAAGTATCAATCCAGTATCATGCACATAAAAGTCAGTCCATAAAAACATAGTATCAAAATACAAAAGCTGCTTACCAATATCAAAAACAATATACACTGTAGCAAGCAGTTGATTCTTGAGAGAATAAATATCAAGTTAGCAAACAAGAGAACAAGAGGTATCCAAACACTAACATCAAACACATATACAAGAGCAACTATGTGTAACATCTAACTCTCTTTTATGTGGAATAATTACAGCCACACCCTTAGGCCGTTTAACTCCTTAAAGGTGCTTTTACTCCATTATATAATATTGTCACCCAAATCAAGTTTAATCTCTAACAGGGGGCAAAATTTCCTCCATGCTGGCTGAGGAATTCTGGGAGTTGAAGTCTGTGAGTCATGAGGGGGCCATAGTTCCCCCATGCTGGCTCAGGAGTTCTGGGAGTTGAAGTGCACAAGACATAAAGGGGTCAAAATTTCCTCCATGCTGGCTGAAGAATTCTGGGAGTTGAAGTCCACGAGTCATAAAAGAGCCAAAGTTGCCTACCCCTGGTATAGGATGTCCTGCTCAGGCAGGGGGCTGGACTAGAAGACCTCCAAGGTCCCTTCCAGGTCTGATTGCAAACCTCCCACCACTGTGCTTGGGGTCTCACCTCAGCCATGGCTTCAGGGCTACTGGGATTCTTCTCATGCGCAGTTTGTGGTAATCCCAGAGAGCAGAAAGGCCCATCTTGGCCTTGCCTTCTGACGGGGAGAGAGGAGCTAAAAAGCTGCTCTTCCTCTCTTCTGTCCCTGAATAGTCAGTCAGTGGATAGAGCCACCTAACCATCTCGTTGCTTGATGTGGCGTCGGGAAATTAAGCCCCTTCACACAATGCAATTCAAGAGAGGGGAGTGTGGAACAAGAGGGGGCTCCCCACAGTTTATTGGCTCACACCACCCCCTACAACTTGATTGACATTTAAAGGTGCTCTGTTAAAAGCAGAATTTGTGACCCTGAAAATTCTTTAGGGACATTTAATCAGAAGCTGTGGGTAGCCGAAAGCAGTTACACCCTCATTGTTGGTGTCTTCCAGGTTACCTGTCCTACCAGACTATTGCATTTTTCAGAAAATAAGATTGGAAAAATTAAAGATTTGCAAAGGAAACCAACTTAGTAATATTGGTGGTGACAGGATGGGCACCAAATGGGCCAAAGATGCATTCTTAGAAAAGAAAAGAATCCCCTTTGCTCTGCGCTGGCTTTCCAGACTTCGCCTTGCCCTGCCGCAATAAACTGTTTCTTCCTTAGAAAGCCATAACAGAAGGGCACCAAAAAGAGTAAGTCTTATTGTAGGAAACCTGTCATATTTCCACCTTAGGCTCACATAAAATGGCGCAGGTCTGGCTCAGGGCAGAAATAAGTTTCGTTTCTGTGTATAAGTTGCAGTTTACCAAAAATCAGATGACCTTGCTACGTGCAGACGGACACCCGTTGGAACACGTACAAGAAAGTAACACATACAAGATAGTTACAAGAACAAAGACAGTCCATACAGATATGTAGCTGATTTATAACCTTAAGATAATTGCTTAGTGCATGGCTGAGATGTAACCATTCGTAATCTTAAGATAACTGCTTCATGGATAGCTGAACGCTTAGATAATTGTTTGTTGCTAATTGCTTGTTGCTGATGCGTTGCTGGTATCTCAATAAAAGAGAGCTTGGGACTTCGGTCTGGGCCCTCATCCCGAGAAAGCTCAGACACGTGTCCTCATTCATCGGCAAGTTCATGAGGAGCCCGCAGGGTGCGAAAAACCCACAACTGGTGACCCCGACATGATTCTGCGGAATACGTCTTCAGCCGTCCATCCTCATTCACCCGATGGTGGCCGTGCTCAACCTGGCTGTTCACTAGCAGCAGGTTCCCAGCAACAGGTTCCCAGCACCCCGACGTGATCTGCTGCGAGTGGATATGTCTGACGGTCTCCATACTCATCGCCTGGAATAGGCTGTGCACACGATCTCGCCTCGTGAAGACGACAATCCATTCATGAGTATGGGGAACAAATTTTCTAAGCAACAGGCAGCGCACCTGAAAGAGCTTGAGGAAATAGTCAGAACTTCTAATATTTTACTTAAAAGTAGTGGCAAACAATTACCAGCAGTTTCAAAAAAGGAGTTGATTGCTTTAATGGAATATATTTGGGAAAATACTCCGGCTTATCCGGAAAAGGGCTCGTTGAAAACAGGGACTTGGAGAAAAATTGGAGAATGGCTCCACGAACCTCCTCGAGCACCTCCAAAAATGTTAACAGCCTGGCGAGTCTTAATGGAAAGTTTGTGGATTCACGAAAAGGGACTTAAAGAAGCCTTTTCCGTTTCTCCGGCTCCCCCTCCTTATGAGGAACCTACTCAGCCGGGAGAAACTCAGCAGGGCACCTCAGCTGCGGCTCCCAGTGCCCCTCAGGCTCAGCCAGAAGTAATTAACAATTGTCCTAAAGAAGGAATGGTGGCAAATGCTGTTAGACAAGCCCCCCGATCAGGACAGCTAACATTGGAAGATTTGTCTTGCTATCCAGTAAACATCTAACCAGCTCCGGCAGCTGGAGGAACTGGAAGTCCATTGCACACATGATACTGACACCTTCACAATATGTAGTTTGGGAATCTGAGTATAAAAAAGAAATAGAGAAAAAAATTCTTGCTGGATTACCTCAAGGGGTAGATAGGGATCAATTATTTGGCACAGGACAATTCGTTACAAATGACCAACAGGCTCAAAGCCCAAGGGAGGCTTTTAATTTGATACAGGAAGGGGCTTTAGCAGCTTTCCGCAAGATAGATGATCCTCACGGAAAAGCCAAAATGTCTTTTGCAAAAGTTTATCAAGGTCCCAATCAGGCTTATTCAGACTTTGTGGATAGACTGCAGGAAGAAATAACAAGACAAATAGACAATGAATATGCCCGAAATGAACTCCTGTTAAAATTGGCTTATGAAAATGCTAATGAAGACTGTAAAAAATTGTTAAAATCAATTATTGCCATGCCAAATGCCACTCTTGCTGACTATTTAAACGCATGTTGCATAGTAGGCACAACGGCATATTCTATGGATGCCCTGGCTATGGCACTAAATAATGGAGGACAAATAAAACCAATGGGAAATTGTTTTAACTGTGGCAAGCCTGGACATTTTAAAGCACAATGCCGGGCACCCGGGGGAGGAGCAAATCGGCTTCAAAATAGCTCCTCCACGAAACCAAAAACAGTCTGTCCTCGCTGTAAAAAGGGATTTCATTGGGCAAATCAATGCCGCAGCTCTTTTTCATCTGCTCCCCAAGATCAATTCCAGGGAAACTAGAGGGGGGGCGGTCAGCTAGCCCAACACCAAAGGCTGACTTTTCACAATCACATCCTGATGTTTTTAATATTGTTACATCAGAAGCCCTGGAAATCAATGTGCCTGGGATGGTTTATTTTTTGCCAACTCAGCCCGACCCTCAGGGTCCCCAACCACCAAATGCTCCTTTGTTAGTATTTCCGGTGCGAGACCTCATGGCTCGGGGAATTTTGGCCTCGCCTTTTTTGCGAGATTCAAACGATTTTTCATCTGTTGCAATGGCGGTTACCGGAAACACACCCACTTCTTTTCAACAGGGAGAACTCGTGGCAACGGCTATTTTGATTTTGCCTGCCACACCCTTCCCCTCCTTTCAAATGGCAGATGCACTTGCCATTGAAAAAACGGTTCAGGATGACCGCCCTATGATGACATTTAAAATTCATAACCGGAACTTTTCTGGTTTATTGGACACAGGGGCTGATGTTAGTGTCATTCGAACAGAAGAGTGGCCAGAAAATTGGGAAACAGAAAGTGCTCCGGCAGTGAGAGGAGTGGGGGGAATTCAACACGCTGTCCGCAGCAAGCGGTGGCTTCCGGTAACTTCCTCTGCTGTGTCTTCTATTGCCTATTTTCAACCTGTGATTTTGCCCATTCACACAAACTTGTGGGGAAGGGATTTGATGTCACAATTTCAAGCAAAATTGACTCTTGAGTAACATGTTTCAGACCATTCAACCTTTAAAGCTTCATTTGAAAACTACGCCCGTCTGGGTAGATCAATGGCCATTAACTCAGGAAAAATTAAAAGCTTTAAAGCAATTAGTAAATGAGCAATTGGACAATGATCACATTGAGCCTTCACACAGCCCTTATAACACTCCAGTGTTTGTCATCAAAAAGAAATCAGGCAAATGGAGATTTCTTCACGATCTCAGAGCCATCAATTTGATTTTAAAACCAATGGGGGCGCTACAACTTGGTTTGCCAAATCCAAATTTAATTCCTCACAATTATGATTTACTGATAATTGATTTAAAGGATGCATTTTTTTCTATCCCATTGTGTAAAGAAGACAGACAACTTTTTGCTTTTACATTGCCTGTTTTTAACAATTTAGAGCCTGCCCAAAGATATCAATGGAAAGTTTTGCCTCAAGGCATGCTTAATAGCCCCACCATGTGTCAATGGTACGTGGCAAAAGTGCTGCAGCCGTATCGTGATAGGCATCCACATTTTTTGGTTTATCACTATATAGACGATATTTTAATTGCAGCACCAGGCCCCAAAGGAACTGTTATGGCCACTTTTGATTTTTTAACAAAAACTTTAAATCAGTTTGGATTTTTTGTCAGTCCACAAAAAGTTCAACACATGTCGCCTTATTCCTATTTAGGCCATAAACTTTTGTCCACAGCAGCTTTTCCTCATATTCCAAACTTATTTTTGCCATCAGAACCAACATTGGTACAATTGCAGCAATATCTAGGAACCATTAATTGGGCACGACCATATCTGTCCTTAACAACATCAGATTTGTCTCCTTTGTTTCATGCTTTAACGTTAGGAAAGCATCCAGCAGACAAAATTTGTTTTTCAGAACAACATATTAAAACTTTGCAGTTGGTAAATGATGCACTAAAAAAGATCTGGGTAGATCGTATGGTTATTAATGTTCCTTTTGCTGCTATTATTTTAAACACGCCTGGACTATTTACTGCTGCTATTGTTCAAGGTGCTAACCAATTGAAAATTTTGGAGTGGATTCATTTATCCCACACGCCCAAAGTTTCTGTTTTAACCAGAGAAGCACAATTGGCTCAACTGATTTTTAAAATTCGTCACTGAACGAAAGCCTTGATTGGGCTGGAGAAAGACACTCTTTTTGTGCCTATGTCTTTGCAAATTTGGGAATCATTTTTTCAAACCTCCAGTGAATTGCAATTTTCCTTAGCTGATTGGCATGGCAAGGTTTCTTGCCACCCACCACCCGATTATCGTTTGCAAATTGTTCGTACTGTACCCATTGACTGGTTGTCACCCTTGTCTCCTCACCCCCTACATTCGGCTGTTACAGTTTTTGCAGATGGGAGCAAGGAGTGTGGCGCCTGTGCCTGGTTGGAAAATGGTCAATGGAGAACCAAGCAAACAACACCCCAGCGGTCAGCTCAAAAAGCTGAACTGGCTGCTTCAATTTTGGCTTGTCAACTTTTTTCCTTTCAACCTTTGAATCTTATTGTGGATAGCTTTTATGTTTATCACACAATTCAAGTGATTTATGGATCTTATTTATCCCCATCCGTTCAACCAGATTTGTTACAACTTTTTTTAACCTTGCAAAATTTGCTTTTTGAACGCCAACATCCTATTTTTGTTGCTCACATTCGTAGTCATCAGCCTTTTCCAGGTTTTTTGCAAGAGGGAAACAATGTTGCAGATCAGGCTGCCTCCGGACCTTCAGCCTGTTCTTTGCAACCCCTCACCCCCTGGGAAAGTCATTCATATTTTCATCAAAATTCCAAAGCTTTGCAAAAGCAGTTTGGCATCACCGCTGCAGAAGCTATTGCAATTCGCCAGCAGTGTCCAACCTGCAGTAAACAAGCAACTGCAATCCCTATGGGTGTCAATCCCAGGGGATTGGAGCCTTGCCAAATTTGGCAAATGGATGTCACACAATATGCACCATTTGCCCCATGGAAGTATTTGCATGTTTCAATTGATACCTTTTCAGGATTCATCATGGCTACCCCCCAAAGGGGAGAAGCCACCAAACATGTCATTAATCATTGTATTCGGACCTTTGCAGTGCTGGGATGTCCAAAAGAACTCAAAACAGATAATGGCCCTGCTTATAGCAGTCAAGCCATGGCAGAATTTTGTCATCATTGGCAAATCACACACAAATTTGGAATTCCATATAATAGCCAAGGCCAAGCCTTGGTGGAAAGAGCTAACCAAACCTTGAAACATGCTTTAGATTGCTATAAAAATCAGAACGGGGGAAAACGAAACCCCAACCTCCCGGCAGTGCAAGAAACTCTTAACCTTTGCCTCTACACTCTGAACTTTTCAAACTTGACTGGCCATCCCTTAACCACAGCTGCAGAGCGGCATTTTTCTTCTTCTTCTTCTTCAGATCTCCCTAAGCCACAGGTTTGGTACCGACAACTTCCAGACCTGACTTGGCAAGGCCCCGCAGACCTTATCACCTGGGGCAGAGGCTATGCAGCTGTTCAACTGCCAGACAAAGTGCTGTGGATCCCCGGTCGTCATGTTCGCCCATATCATGCCTCCACAAAAACAACTATGGACCCCGCTAAAGACGACAATATGGTTTGTGACTCTTATCGGTTTTTCATTAACATTACCAACTCATGCGACCACGGTGCTTCAGACTAAAGGACAATGTGAACTTTGCATGGCAACCACCAAACAAGGCACCCTCATAACTAGAACATTGATTTTTCACACTCACCTATCTTGCAAAACCTAACTTTCACATCAATGCACCTATAATGGTACATCATACTCCATCTGTACTGATGCTGGTAAGATTCAATGTTTCAATCCAAAGGGACCCACTCATCGATACACAATTAAAATTGAAGCAGGGTCAGCTCTCCTGGTTAGTCATGATTTTTATAACAAAGAGGTTTCTCAATCTGTCATCTTTGATGCGTGCAGAGCCATGGACGAAGGGGCCAGTACATGCGGATCCTTAGAATGGCGGCGAACTTACTCCAACAATGAAAAGTATCTATGCGCCCGACGATCCGACTACCGTGACTCTTGCGGCAGAGGCACCTATTGTGGGGACTGGAAATGTGTGGATTTTCAGTCCCGAGGAATGACTGTCCATCCAGATACCATACCCAGGTATAATCAGCATAAAACACTTTATATTACCAGGTTGCCAGCAAACTCCTCCTGCCACCGGCATAATTGCAACTTAATAAATTTGACATTCCCGGTCCCACAAAATTGGTTGGGATCGCATTCCTGGAAAGGGGTCAACAATCAATATGGGCTAGGTATCGACGGAACAGGCTCAGACCCCAGTGTAATCTTAACAATCCAGATTATTCAGCACAATTTAGATCCCCTTAGTCAGTCACTTTTTCATTCTTATTATCAAGAAAGCCAACAAATGGAGGGGTTGGTACTTCCCCCTAGAGCTCACAACATGTTTTTGGCCTTGGCAGAAACTATTGCAAAGGAGCTCACGGTACAAAATTGTTTTTTGTGTGGGGGCACTAACATGGGTGATCAATGGCCATGGGAAGCCCATGAACTCAATTACACTCAAATGTTAGAAAATCAGGCCAATTACACCTTTAATCAGAAAGGACAAGAAATTTGGGCTATAACTACCAAATTGGTAGGCAACATTTGTTACCAACGTAAAAAGACTGATTTTCGCCATAGTAACGTGGGCTCACTAAGATGCAAAGGGACTTGGGAGAACAATACTTGGTGGTCAGGTTCTTCGGACTCACAGCCCAACAACGCATTGGCACAAATGACAAACATGGCCTTCCTGTTAGATCCAGAAAACAACACCTTGCAATGGAAAGCTCCTACCGGCCTATATTGGATTTGTGGACGTTTTGCTTATAATTTTCTTCCCAAGGACTGGTATGGTTCTTGTGTTCTAGGAGCCATCAGGCCTAGCTTTTTCCTTTTGCCCCTCCAACAGCGACAAGTGTTGGGTGTTCCAGTTTATGAAGAAATTGGTAACATCCGTAGTGAAAGAGACACAAAAAACATTCATCGGGGTGTTTGGAAGGACAATGAATGGCCCCCCGACCGTATAATCCATTATTATGGACCTGCAACTTGGGCAGAAGATGGGACCTATGGCTATAGGACCCCAATTTACTTACTTAATCGTCTGATTCGGCTGCAAGCAGTTGTAAAAATTGTCACTAATGAAACAGTTTCAGCCATGACCCATTTAGCAAAAGAAAGTGCTAAATCAAGAACTTATATTATGCAAAATCGATTGGCCCTGGACTATCTCTTAGCTAAAGAAGGGGGGGGGTATGTGGAAAATTTAATCTTACAAATTGTTGTATTGAAATTGATGACAGTGGGAAAGTAATTCAGGAGATCACAGATAGAATGATTAAAGTAGCTCATGTTCCTGTTCAAACATGGAATGGTTTTAACTTTCAGGAATTATTTGTCTCCTGGTTTCCCAAATTACCTGGTTTGCAAGCTATTGTAGCTTTAATTAGTATGATTGCTTTAGGATGTATTATTTTGCCTTGTATTTTACCTATTTTTGTTAGAACTATTTCTAATAGCATTTCATTTATAGCAGAGCAACGTGCCATCAAGCATGTAAATGCCTTGTGGGAAAAGAAATATCAGTTATTGCCTCAAGAAGACCTTGAGTCAAATGCTACAGACCGTGCCATTGAAAAGGCCTCCTTAGTATTAGACACAGATGGCGAGGAGGGCCAAAAGAAAGCCTTATGCTTATCACCGGAATGCACCACATCTCTGTCCTACTGAGCCCTTTGGGTCAAAAAACAAAAAGGGAGGAGATGTAGGAAACCTGTCATATTTCCACCTTAGGCTCACATAAAATGGCGCAGGTCTGGCTCAGGGCAGAAATAAGTTTCGTTTCTGTGTATAAGTTGCAGTTTACCAAAAATCAGATGACCTTGCTACGTGCAGACGGACACCCCCGTTGGAACACGTACAAGAAAGTAACAAGAACAAAGACATTCCATACAGATATGTAGCTGATTTATAACCTTAAGATAATTGCTTAGTGCATGGCTGAGATGTAACCATTCGTAATCTTAAGATAACTGCTTCATGGATAGCTGAACGCTTAGATAATTGTTTGTTGCTAATTGCTTGTTGCTGATGCGTTGCTGGTATCTCAATAAAAGAGAGCTTGGGACTTCGGTCTGGGCCCTCATCCCGAGAAAGCTCAGACACATGTCCTCATTCATCGGCAAGTTCATGAGGAGCCCGCAGGGTGCGAAAAACCCACATCTTATTGCTTTAAAGCCCTCTATGGACAGGGTTATCGAATCAAAGGGTCTAGAGAGCTTCAGAGAATAACAGCAGTTCTTCCACTGTTTATTAAACTCAGCCTTTTTCTTTGATCAGAACTGATGATAAAAATCTTAGGAGAGTTCTACCGAATAACAGGTGCTAGCCAGGGGCAGGTAGGCATGCATTACATTCATACAACCACACTCTTTAATAAAAGCAGAACGTAGAAGCCAGTAAAGAACCTCCCAGCTCCTCCATACCCAGCGTATCCCCCCTTGTCTGGAATCACTGAGGGTCTCCTGCTGGAGCTGGGGCTCGACTAGAAGACCTCCAAGGTCCCTTCCAGCTCGGTTGTTCTGTTGGCCGGTAAGAGAACGTCCTGCCTACGTCTAAAAGCACCTGGAGGGCGTCGCTGGGCTCCGGCATCGGATCTCGCAGCCAAGGAGAAGCTGGCTGGAGCCTGAGAGCAGCAGGAGCAGGAATCCCTCCAGCTTTTGGGGAGTGCATGAAATGCGGGGAGCCCCCCAAGGCCGAGGGTCCCGGGCCAGGCTTCCCGGGGGAGAGGGGCGCACTTGGGGGGGCGACGGAGGAAAAGGTTTCCCTTTCTGGAGGCTTCGACCTCCCCTCATCTCCGCCCCAGCAATAAAACTCCCACCGCTTCTGCGCAGGCGCCATCTGATTCAAGGAGGGAGGAGGCCGATTGCTCGCTCTGGCGATGGCAGCGATTGGCAGGAGGACAGCTCGGGGTGGTCCCTGTAGAGAAATAGGCGGAGCTTCCAGGAAAAGGGCGTGCACATCTGGGATTAAACTGAGGCGCTTAATTGATTCAGCGCCGAGTCTAGCACGCCCCTCGATACTGCGCAGGCGCCTTCTGGCTGATACCAGGAAGAAGGGCGCAGATTGGTCACTCGGGGGCGGATGGTGATTGGCAAGAGGACTCCTAAGAGGAACAGGCGGAGCTTATAGAGGAAAGGGCACTCAGAGGTTCCGCTTCCACTTCCGTAAAGGGAAAGAACTAGGGCGGCCTAATTAACTCGCCGGGAGCGCAAGGGATGACGGGAGTCGCAGTACAAGAGGCTCTGTGGCAAAGAAGGGAGGGAGGGAGAGGGGAGGCTGAGGCCTGGTCTGGCGGGAGGGGCGCTGGGAGGGAGGCCTGCCCAGAAAGTCTTACTGAGAGGCTGAGACTTCGGCCTTCCTCCCCGGGCGGGGCTGGGGCTCCCCTCCGGGGAAGGGACAAAGCCGTGACCCGCCTCTCCCCCTTCACTTTTGCAGGAGGACGGGTGAGCCCGGCGGAGAAAGGAAGGAGGCCCAGCGGAGGAGCCCCAGGAGGAGACGGCGGGGAAGGTCCGGAAGGGATGGGCCGAAGGGGACTCCGTGAAAGGAGGCCACTTGGAGGGTGAAGCGTGGAGCAGGAAACGGGTGGAGACCCCAAAACGATCCTGGAGGGCGGAGGGTCCCTCAGAAGAGGCGGGAGACTCAGGAAACACCACAGAATCCAGGAGGGAGGAGAGAAATATCGGTGCCCAGAATGTGGAAAATGTAATATATGAGTTAAAAGAGCATTTAATGATTAACGCAAGTTTGACAGTTCTTTGACAGCTGACAGCTCCACAGGCGGTTTCTGCTGACAGCTTCACATGTGGCTACCGATAAACAGCTGCGAGCTGACAGCTCCGCATGCACTCACTGCGGATTGGTGAAAGTCAAAAGCGGCAGGAGAATCCACAGGCGGGGATTGGCTGAAGGCTCGCCAGCTCAGCTATAAAAGGGGGGGGTGGTTAACAGCGGGCTACGTTTTTCCTGTGGAGATGTAATAAACCAGCTGATCACATCCCTGGCTGCTGTCCTTATTCGATCGGGAACTCGCCGAGAACACTACATCTGGCGACAAGGATGGTACTGCTTCATGGAGCTACCTATTGAGCTGAAGTCACGAGCTGACTGTCACTGGCTGAAGTCACTGGGGATAATCAACCCCAAAGAATCCACGAAGCAGTACTTGACCTCATTGGGACAGATCAGAGAATTTGACATCAAATACCCAGAGCGATGGGAATCACACTTGGGGCAGGTAGAAGGCTACCTACTATTCAACAAAATAGTGAAAGACCGCTCGAAGGCTGCTGCTTTACTCTGCCTCAGCGGACCAGCTGTCTACATCGCCGCTGGACTGTGTAACCCGGTCCCAGTAAACTTCGTCCCATATGCGGAGCTGACCGACTTACTGAACAAACATTTCATACCGGTGCGCTTTGAATTATACTGGAGACTGTGGTTCGCCCAGCGGACCCAACGTCCCGGCGAAGCCACAACCGACTTCGTCGCAGCTGTGCGACATGCCACTCGCTTGTGCCATTTTCCAGACCTGGAAGACAGGCTCCGGGACCAGATCGTCCTAGGACTCCTGTACAAGCGGCTACAAAGGAAAATTGTTGCCAAACCAACAATGAGCCTAACAAAGGTCGTAAGTGAAATCTGAGCGCACGACACTACTCACGAAGAGACCCTAGATCAGCCCACCAACGGGCCCAACGGGTCAATCCACCACAATAATTCTACAGAAAGCGACGAAGAGGCCACTGAACCCGACAACGGAGTCGATGTAATCCAACAAAATTTCAAAAAAACCCAGGCACAGTGCAGCGCCAGAAGAAGACCAAACAGGCCGCAGACACCGAACTACCCAAGCCCCCATACAACAAGTTCAGGACAGAGATGCGCCAGTTGTGGGGCAGCCCACCCACGGGCATCATGCAGGTTCAGAAATGCCACAAGTGCGGCAAGACCAGGCATATCCGCACCGTCTGTCAAAGCCGGAACCGAGGGAACATCAATGACCTAGAATCATCCCTGCCAGGTACGACAAAACCCTACCCCCCCATGCGTCGAGCCCCCCTGGCCCTTAGTCCAGACCACTCATTGGCTTGGGAAACCAGACAGCCGATTAAATATCCACCAGTTGCTGAGGCCCAAGATAAAAATAGTAGTCCCATTTGCAAGGAGTCCCTTGTGAAATGGAGGTCGACTCTGGGTCCTCGGTCTCCATAATTTCAACGGAGACATATAACACAATCTGTGGCCACAGCAAGCAGAGGATTCCCCTAAAATTCACCAATATGAAATTAGCTGACTTTCAGCAGGTTCTGATTAAATTGAAGGGGATTGCTACACTAACAGCTAGCTTCAAGGGATTCCAGGGACCATTAGAAGTATTAGTCACCCAAGGGAAAGGGGCCAGTTTAGTAGGACTCAATTGGTTTCAGGCTCTGGGGATATGGCTGGGTGGAGTCCATTTTGCCCAGGCCAAAAGCCTCGAATCCGTCTGCAAACAATTTGCAGACGTGTTCGATGGCTCCCTGTGGAAATACAGCTAAAATTAAAGCCCGACGTCCTCCCAGTTAGAATTAAGGCCAGAAGGGTTCCATTCGCCCTCAAACAAAAAATTGAGGACGAACTGGAACGCCTTGTAAAACTAGGAGTTCTGGAACCCATGGAAGGGGGAACCTGGGAGACCCCAATTGTCACCCATGTTAAACCTAATGGGGAGGTGCGGATCTGCGCGAACTATAAGGCCACCCTCAACTGCGCCCTGAACCCCCATGCTTACCCTGTCCCCACAGTGAAGCATGTCCTCTCCGTGATTCAGTCCGGTGCCATCTTTGCAAAATTAGATCTCGCGCATGCTTACTTGCAGCTCCCTGTTACCAGGGAGACGGCGGATGCGCAGACGATTGTGACACACCGTGGGGCTTTCAAAGTACACAGACTGCAGTTTGGCATTTCTGTTGGTCCTGGTATCTTCCAGGAAATCATGGAGCGAACTTTGAAAGGCATCCCAGGGGTGTGTCCTTACTTTGACGACATTAGGATCGCAGGTGAAGACGAAGGGGCATTAGCAGAAAGATTGAAAAGGGTGCTCAGCAGATTTCGTGCTGCTGGATTAAAGCTTAAAAAAGAAAAATGTTCAATAGGAGTGACATCCACTGAATTCCTGGGGTATAGGATAGATGCTCAAGGAATCCATCCGACTGAATCTAAGGTATTAGCTATCAAAAGGGCCCCAACACCTAAAAATAAAGCAGAACTACAAGCTTTCTTGGGGCTCTTGAATTTTTATCACACCTTCCTCCCCATGAAATCAGCTAGAGCAGTGCCCCTACATAGACTATTGGATAAAAAAACCCCTTGGAAGTGGACACCTCTCCATGAAAGCTGTTTCAGGGACCTAAAAAAATTATTATCCAATAATTCAACAATCACCCATTATAATGATCACAAACCAGTCTGTGTAGCTTGTGACGCCTCCCCTTACGGGGTTGGTGCTGTACTAAGCCATTTAGAAGAAGGAGTCCAGAAACCAATTGCATACTACTCCAGGACATTATCTAAGGCAGAAAGGAATTACGCCCAGATTGACAAGGAGGCATTAGCCATTGTTGCAGGGGTAAAAAAATTCCACGATTATTTATATGGCAGGGAATTCACGATCTTTACAGATCTCAAACCCTTATTGGGACTATTTACCATAGATAAACAGACTCCTCAAATTCTGTCCCCAAGGGTCCTGCGCTGGTCTACATTTTTATCAGCATATTCCTTCAAATTACTTTACAAACCAGGCAAGGAAATGTGTCATGCTGACGGTTTAAGCAGGCTGCCCTTACCCAATATTGACCCAGACCCGACACCTGGGGGACAAATTTTGGCCATAGAAGAACTGCCTGATTGCCCCCTGCAAGTAAAGGACATTGCCTCAGCAAAAATCAAAGACAAAATCCTTAGCAGGGTATTAGCATGGACAACCTTTGGCTGGTAAGGCCAGAGTCCAGGGCCTGAATTCCAGGCCTATTTCATTAGGAAAAATGATCTATCCACACACCTTGGGTGTGTCTTATGGGGGATCAGGGTGGTCATTCTGGAAAAACACAGAGCCAAAGCCCTCTTAGCATTGCACGAAGGTCATCCAAGCATAGTAAAAATGAAGGCGTTAGCATGTAGCTACCTTTGGTGGCCTGGGTTGGACAAACATAGAGGAACACGTAGCCGGATGTCACCCTTGTCAACGGTCCAGACCAGCCCCACCACATGCACCCCTGCATAAGTGGGAAGCAGCTCAAAACCCCTGGTCAAGGATCCACGTTGATTTTGCTAGACCCTTCCAGGGACAACTATTCCTCATCATAGTAGATAGTTACTCAAGGTGGCTAGAGGTCATCCCAGTCAAAAGCCTAACCACAGCTAGCACTGTACAAGCGCTAAGGGGGCTCTTCGCTACGCACGGTCTCCCTGATATCATAGTCTCTGACAATGGGCCACAATTTACGTCTGCCGATTTCCAGATCTTTACCAGGGGCAACTTGATTAAACATATCACTTCAGCTCCCTTCCGGCCATCCACTAACGGCCTGGCAGAAGTCATGGTCAGGACAATGAAAGACGCATTACGACGTATCATCTCCGGCAACTGGCACCAACGTCTGGCACAGTTCCTATTAGCCCAGCACTCTACCCCCTGCACAGCCACTGGCAAAAGCCCCACTGAATTATGTTGGGGCCGCCGCCTGGTCACAAAACTGGACAGGCTGCACCCAGACAGGGTGGCAGCTGAGACAGAGCTCCCAGTCCCTTCCAGACATTTTAACACTGGGGATTATGTGTGGGCCAGAAATTTTGGACTTGGAAACAAATGGCTACCTGCGGTGGTTGTTCTTCACACAGGGCCTATCTCATATCTGGTTGAGGTGGAAGGGGGCCGTCAGCTTAGACGATATTTAGATCAGTTAAGGAAAAGAGGATCAAATAACCATCCTACTGCCCCTGAGGAGCAACTAGTCTCACGAGAGCCAGACGCCCTTAACCCCAGCACCCAGGAGATGTTCCAGCAAGAGGAACCGGAAAATCCCCCAGACCTTGAGGAAACCCCTCTCTTAGGAGCCGAACCCAGGGCTGCTCCAAACCACCAAAGCAATAAAGACTCCGGGGGAAATACTGTTGACATTTCCCTAAGACGCTCCATCAGAGCAAAAAAACCACCTGCATATCTAAAAGACTATGTATTGCCCGGGAGCCAAGAGTCCGGCTAAAAAAGAACATTGTACAATAGACCTTGTAAATAAGTTAACTGTTTAATTATTTTTTTGGGGGGGGGGAAGGGATGTAATATATGAGTTAAAAGAGCATTTAATGATTAACGCAAGTTTGACAGTTCCTTGACAGCTGACAGCTCCGCACGCAGTTTCCGCTGACAGCTCCACATGCAGCTACCGATAAACAGCTGTGAGCTGACAGCTCCGCATGTGCTCACTGCGGATTGGTCAAAGTCAGAAGCGGCAGAAGAATCCTCAGGCGGGGATTGGCTGAAGGCTCGCCAGCTCAGATATAAAAGGGAGGTTTGACAGCGGGCTAAGTTGTTCCTGTGGAGATGTAATAAAACAGCTGATCACATCCCTGGCTGCTGTCCTTATTCGATCGGGAACCCGCCGAGAACGCTACAGAAAATCCTTTTTTAAAAAAGGAGATCTTGAAAGGCATCTAAGAATCCACACAGGAGAAAAACCATTTAAATGCCTGGAGTGTGGAAAGAGCTTCAGTGTGAGGGGTACCATTTATAGACATCAAAGGATCCACACTGGAGAAAAACCGTATAAATGCCTGGAGTGTGGAAAGAGCTTTTCTGATAATGGAAACCTTCATATTCATCAAAGGATCCACACTGTAGAAAAACCTTATGAATGCTTTGAGTGTGCAAAGAGGTTGAGTGATAGGAGCACCTTTCGTGTTCATCAAATCCACTCAGGAGAGACACAGCATAAATGCCTGGAGTGTGGAAAGAACGTCAGTCAGAGGAGCAGCCTTTATCAACATCAAAGGATCCACACAGGAGAAAAACCATATAAATGCCTGGAGTGTGGAAGGAGATTCACTCAGATGGGACATCTCTATAGACATCGAAGGATTCACACAGGAGAAAAACCACATAAATGCCTGGAGTGTGGAAGAAGGTTCAGTCAGGCAGGACACCTTCATAACTGTATGAATGCCCAGAGTGTGGAAAGAGCTTCACTCGGACAGGACATCCTTTATGTACATCAAAGGATCCATTCAGGGGAGAAAGCATATAAATGCCTCCAGTGTGGAAAGAGCTTTATTGAAAATAGTGGTCTTCGTAAACAACAAAGAATTCACATGGGAGAAAAACCATATGTCTAGCGTTTGGAAGGTGTAAACACTTACGGTACCCTTCATTGCCATCTCATCCTTTGTGTGTCAACATTTTACTGTTCCGTTTATTGCTACTCTCTGTTTAATAATTCTACTATTCTGCAATGCCTAATAGTTGAATTTGAATCTTACACACTTTTCAAGGGGTATGTAATCTTATGAGTAGAAGTGTATTCAGTTCCAGCAACTCGTATCACAATTTCTTCTCATTGGTGAGATTTCATTTTGTGTGAATCATATCGAGAAACTTAAGGTCTCCAAATTACAGCCCGGCAGACCTTTGACAGTTGACAGCTGTCAAATGGCTGCCAAAAGCATCTGCGCATGCGCGCCGCCCCGCCGGCCGCCATTCCCGATGACAGCTGTCAAAAGAGCTGCCGGGACCAAACACGCACGCGCCGGATTTGACAGTTCTCGGAACTGTCAAAATCCGCAGTCTACAATTTGGTCCTCGAACTGAGCTAAGCGCTCAGCTGAGGGGAATTCCCCGGCAGCCGCCGAGCTGTCAAAATGCCGCTCGTCGATTGGCTGTTCTCCGAGCGGCGGGAAAGATACTGTTACCTGATTGGTTATGATGTTTTACAGTTCTCTATATAAGCCTGGATTGTTTGAACAATCAGCTGCCAGGAGCTGAACCGAATAAACTTCTGAAACCTTGCCAATGGTCTCGCTTGTGTCTTTGTAAAGACAATTCACCTGGCGACGAGGATGGGATCCCAGTACTAGAGAGCTGCCGCTGAGCTAAGTCACACCGCGAAGGAGTTCCGATCCCTCTCGCTGACAAGTCACTGCTGAAGCCACTTGAGGGTAAAGGAACCCTTCGGCAGTTTGGACAGTACTGTGGACCCAGACCATGGCGAATTTAGGTCACGTCAGAGAATTCGACGTCCGTCACCCCGAGGGATGGGAGTCGCACTGGGGACAAATCGAAGGCTACCTCGTTGTCAACAAGATAACGGAGGACCGCCACAAAGCCGCAGCTCTTCTCTGTCTCAGCGGGCCCGCCGTTTACGACATCGCTGTTGGGCTCTGCAGCCCAGACCCCGTCGCGACCGTCCCCTACGCTGTGCTGACCGACCGCCTTAGCAAGCATTTCATGCCCCGTCGGTCTGAGCTGTATTGGCGCCTCCACTTCGCCCGCCGCCGCCAGCAACCCGGCGAAACGTCCACAGCCTTCGTCGCGGGGGTTCGTCACGCCGCCCGCAGGTGCCAATTTCCAGACCTGGAAGACCGCATCAGAGACCAGGTTATCGCCGGTCTCTCCAATGAGCGGCTCCAGCGGAAATTGGTAGCCAAGGCCACGATGGACCTCGCTCAACTCATACTAGAAATTATGGCCTACGAAGACAGCCACCGTGAGGGCTCCCCAGTGTTCAGAAGCAGCCCGGCCGGGTCAGTCCATCACACCTGGGAGCCGGACAACGAGCAACCAGAGGCCTACAACGGCGTCGACGACATCATGTCCCGTTTCAACAAAATGAGCGCCGACTATGGAAGAAACCGCAAGCCATTCAAACCAGCCGGTCCAGGCCAAAGACCCACCTCCACCGGCCCCAAGCCGAAGTGTGCCAGCTGCGGCGGGGCTCACGCCAGAGCCACATGCCGTTTCAGAAATGCAAAATGCCACGGATGTGGGAAGACCGGGCACATTCGCTCTGCGTGCCGCAGCCTGAACCGGGAAACCCTCCACGAACTTGAGGAAATTCCGGCAGGTAGGACAAAAATCCATTCCCCTGCCACTAAAACCCCCCAGTCCTCAGTATTGTCAATTAGGGCCAAACAAAAAAACTTCACCATCCACCATTTACAACCTAAAATTAAGATTTGGGTTAAGATTCAAGGGGTGCCCTGCGAAATGGAGGTCGACTCCGGGTCCTCTGTTTCAATAATGTCTTGGGATACCCTCAAAAAAATCAGTTTTAAAAGCAGACGCCGAATTTCCATACAACCCTCTAAAATACTCCTCGCAGACTTCCAGGGGGGCGCTATCCAGTTAAAGGGACAAGCACAAGTTAAAGTAGAATACAAAAAATTCCTGGGGCACTTAACGGTCCAAATTACAGAGGCACCCAGAACCACCCTCATCGGTTTAGACTGGTTCGAGGCTCTGGGCATCCACCTGGAAGGCACCAACCGCATACAATCCCAAACACTAGAACAGGTCTGCCAAGCGTTCGCAGATGTTTTCGACGGAACGCTTGGCAAATATACTGGCACCCCTATAGACCTCAAACTAAAACCTGAGGTGGGTCCTATCCGCATTAAGGCAAGAAGGGTCCCCTTCGCGCTAAAAGAAAGAATCGAGACCGAATTAGACCGTCTAGTCAGCCTAGGGGTCCTAGAACCTACAGATGGGGGAACCTGGGAAACTCCCATTGTGACACCAGTTAAACCGAATGGTGATGTGAGAATATGCGCGGACTATAAAGCAACTCTAAACCGCGCATTAAATCCCCATGCATACCCAGTACCTGCAGTCAGAGACGTGCTATCAGAAATAGGGTCCGGCTCAATATTCGCCAAACTCGACCTGGCGCATGCCTTCCTCCAGCTACCTGTCACCCGAGAAACAGCTGAAGCCCAAACCATTGTCACACACCGTGGCGCTTTTAAGGTAAACCGCCTACAATTCGGCATCTCAGTGGCTCCTGGTATCTTCCAGGAGGTTATGGAAAAAACCTTAAAGGGAATACCAGGCGTCTGCCCCTATTTCGATGATATACTCATCGCAGGGGAATCAGAAAACAACTTAGCAGACAGGCTACAAGAAGTACTATCAAGATTTAGGAAAGCGGGGCTAAAACTCAAACGCGAAAAATGTTCCATAGGCGTCCCATCCGCAGATTTCTTAGGCTACAAAATTGATTCGCAAGGAATCCACCCCACCAACTCAAAAATCCTCGCTATCAAAGCTGCCCCAACCCCTAAAAATAAAACTGAGCTCCAGGCTTTCCTTGGGCTTTTAAACTTTTATCATGCCTTCCTGCCAGGGAAGGCAACCGTAGCGGAGCCTCTCCACAGGTTGCTCGACAAAGGGGCAGCCTGGCAATGGACATCAGCCCACGAAAACAGTTTCAAATCACTCAAACAAATGCTTTCCAGCAACACCACCATTTCCCACTACAAAGAAGACAAACCTCTCTGCATAGCCTGCGACGCATCCCCATACGGGATCGGAGCAGTTTTAAGCCATATAGACAGCAATGGCACTCAAGCCCCAGTGGCCTATTATTCCAGAACTCTTTCCAAGACGGAAAGAAATTATGCCCAGATTGACAAGGAAGCCCTGGCAATAGTGGCGGGAATAAAAAAGTTTCACGACTACCTTTACGGCCGCCCCTTTGTGATCTACACAGATCACAAGCCACTGTTAGGACTGTTCACCTGGGACCGCCAAACCCCCCAAATCTTGTCACCCAGGATGTTGCGCTGGACAACATTCCTCGCAGCATATTCCTACCAACTAGTATACAAGCCAGGAAACCAAATGTGTCACGCTGACGCCCTCAGCAGGTTGCCTCTGCCCCACTCGGAGCCAGACCCTGCCCCAGCTAGCAACATCTTAGCTATCCAAGAACTCCTGGAATGCCCACTGACAGCGAACGATGTTGCTGCCGCAACATCCCAAGACAAAACACTTAGCAGAGTGTTAGCGTGGGTACACTCTGGCTGGCAATCCTCCTGTCCAAGCACAGAATTTCAACCATACTTCTCAAAGCAAAACGAATTAACTTCGCACTTGGGATGTTTACTCTGGGGGTGCAGGGTAATCGTGCCGCCCAAACACAGACCCAAGGTACTGCACACATTACACGAGGGCCACCCTGGCATCGTAAAAACAAAAGCCTTGGCCCGCAGCTACGTTTGGTGGCCGGGAATAGACCAGGACATAGAAAAGCACATTGCTGGCTGTTACTTGTGCCAGGAATCCCGCCCACTCCAACCCAGAGCTCCAATCCACAAGTGGGAACTCACAAAAAATCCCTGGTCTCGCATCCACATCGATTATGCCGGACCTTTCCAAGGGCAGGTCTTCCTAATAGTTGTGGATAGTTATTCCAAGTGGCTGGAGGTTCTCCCGGTTCACAGCACAACGTCCGCCGCAACCATCCAAGCCCTCAGGGGAATCTTCGCAACACACGGTCTCCCCGACGTTATTATATCTGACAATGGCCCTCAATTTACTTCTCATGACTTTCAGATCTTCACGAGGAGCAATTGTATTAGGCACTCGACATCGGCTCCCTTCCACCCATCGTCCAATGGCCTTGCAGAGGTTATGGTGAGGACCACCAAAGACGCCCTCAAAAGAATCATCACAGGGAACTGGCACCGTCGCTTGGCACAATTCCTTTTAGCCCACCATGCAACGCCCTGCTCCTCCACTGGCAAAAGTCCAGCCGAACTCCGATGGGGTCGCCGCCTGGTGACAAGGCTCGACAGACTCCACCCCGACAGACCTGCAGCCGAATTGTCACCCAATACCCAGCCAAAAACATTCTCCAGGGGTCAAAATGTTTGGTCTCGAGATTATGGGGGAAGGGATAAGTGGGTTCAGGGGGTTATCCTGGACCAAACAGGACCGCTGTCATATACAGTGGACACTGGGACAGGACTTACGCAACGCAGACACGCAGACCAGCTCCGACCCAGGTCACCCCCCAACCCCCTTCCGCAACCAATTCTAGGCGAGCCTGCGCCATCCGACACCCATGGACCCAACGAACCTTCCCCTCTCCAGGACCCACAACCGCCTGCAGAATTCCCTTCAGAAACAACTCCACCGGCTCCGCAACCCGAAAATAGCACCCCCTGCCTCCGACGGTCCAGCCGAGCCAGAAGACCCCCCGCATACCTCGCGGACTTTGAATGGAAGGGAAACCCGCCAACAGCAAAAGACCCCGTTAATAATACTTATTTAAAAAGTTTAAATGTTGTTAATAACGTACCAGTTCTGGGGGGGGGAAAGGGGGTGAATCATATCGAGAAACTTAAGGTCTCCAAATTACAGCCCGGCAGACCTTTGACAGTTGACAGCTGTCAAATGGCTGCCAAAAGCATCTGCGCATGCGCGCCGCCCCGCCGGCCGCCATTCCCGATGACAGCTGTCAAAAGAGCTGCCGGGACCAAACACGCACGCGCCGGATTTGACAGTTCTCGGAACTGTCAAAATCCGCAGTCTACAATTTGGTCCTCGAACTGAGCTAAGCGCTCAGCTGAGGGGAATTCCCCGGCAGCCGCCGAGCTGTCAAAATGCCGCTCGTCGATTGGCTGTTCTCCGAGCGGCGGGAAAGATACTGTTACCTGATTGGTTATGATGTTTTACAGTTCTCTATATAAGCCTGGATTGTTTGAACAATCAGCTGCCAGGAGCTGAACCGAATAAACTTCTGAAACCTTGCCAATGGTCTCGCTTGTGTCTTTGTAAAGACAATTCATTGTGATTCAGAAGCTGCTACTGGAATGTTCTGAAGAAACAGCAATTTCCATTGTGCCCACGGTTCTTTCCATAGGCCTGGAAATAATTTTCCCCTTGAAATTGGACTCTCGCCTCTTCCATACCTTTTGGCACACTCCATCCTTCAACATAGAGAACAAAGTGCACTATTAGTTATTACTGAGTCAATGAGTCAATTTACCATTTTCTCTCCTTATGTGGGCTGTAACCTTTGCCTCCTGCGAAGACCTCTGTGTTGCAGGAATACAGTCCTTCCTGAGGGCCAAGCAACAGGTTTCTTGCACTTGGTTGTTCTTTCTCGTAACTTTAATATTTTTATGATAACCTTGTAATATTCTAGGTGCCTGTAACTTTCTAACTGCAAAACAAGGCACTCTCAGGCTGAATAGCAAAGGACTTTTTCAATTGTACATGCTAAAGTTTCAGCTGGCCGAAATTGTATCTTTTCACAACAGATTTCTGTGGCTCATGATGCTCAGGATGCCTTTTCCCATGCGAACATTCTCCTTTTAATGCAATGGTTTTAAATGGTTATATTATTATGGTATGTTTAACTTACTGTCCATGTTTTTTTGTTTTGTTTTTATCCCATTTATATCCCACCCTTCTCCGAAGACTCAAGGCGGCTTACAATCTAAGAAGCACAAATCAATGTGCTTAGTAATGTGATTAACAGGATTTGTTCCGTCCAATCAACTGTTCTTTTGTACTTTTTCTTCTGTATGTGTCCTGTGCTCCTCTTTTCATTAAGGGAAACCTCCTTGTGAGATTAATAAGTTCCCTTTAAATGATCTAATTGGGACAAGTGTGCCATGGCACAATCTAGGTGTCTGACCTACCTCAATTGGGTTCCTTAGGAAGGAAAGATCCTCAACTTCATCAGATTGAAGCAAAAGGTGCCTGTAGTAGAAACAAATTCTGGGCTTCTGGGCTTTTCGTCATCTGTCATTTCGCCCTCCCTGTTTCCCATCACGTAGAAACATATTTTCCATTTGTCTAAATACAGCCCTGGGAGACTGAAGAGGTACCAGGTTGATTAGCACATTTCATGCAAATGCTGAGTGAGAAAAAGTAACATCCCTTTGTACTGTATTCTCCATGTTTGTAGAGATGGAGGTCAAGGATATGAAGGGATGTGCGCAGAACACTGCCTGCGTCAGTATCTTGTTATTCCCATGTCTATGAGCTCATTCCAATTAGCCTTGCCAAGGACTAGCTAGATAAGGAAGACTCTGCCCTGGCTTGGGAAGTTTTGATGTTCTCTAAGATTGACTGGGGAGTACAGCAATAAACAATGCTTTTGCTGTGTGTAATTTCCTGCTTGTTAACTATATAAATACAATAAACTCTGCGTAGGCAGAAAGACATATTTGGGACAACCTGCGCTGACTGGTCTCTGAATGCCACATCTGGCCCCCCAAACAGGGACAATAAATCTTTAAAAACAGATTTGGAATAGGAACCTCCCTCCGGGGGGAGTAACTTTCAACATATTTACCTTCGTCTGGAATAGACCCCAAAGGTACCTTCGTCCTACGGGACTCCACAGAGGTAAGTACGGGTTGCAATCTATCTCATTAGCAGCAACAATGTGTAGAGGAATTTACCTTCCTGCTACAAAATTCAGGGCTTAAAGCACCTGTGGCAGAGATAAGGAAGCTCATAGGAGAGATAGGGAAAAATTGTCTTTGGTATCCGGAGTGAGGGACGCTCCGTTTACAGGACTGGGTAAAGATACGGCATACTTTACATCTTGAACCCCGGGCTCCAGTTGAGATATTACATCTATGGTTTCAATGCCGTCAAGCAGTGGAAAAATTTGGCTCTGATGCTTTAGCAGGACAGCAATTGACTGCAACTGCTAAGCTTGTAAGCCGCCCTGAGTCTTCGGAGAAGGGCGGGATATAAATGGAATTAAAATAAATAAATAAAATAAACACCTCCACCTAATTATGATTAAATAATTTTTTTCCTCCAAAGTTATCTTTAATTGGATCTTCAGCTCCTCATGAAGAGGTTAATTCTTCTGCTTCTTCACAGCCATTGTATACCCCCAAGAGGCAAATTTTAAAGGAACAATTAGCAAAAGGGGGGGGGGAATGTAGAAGAAATTGCTGACGGGTCTGGTCCCTTTGTTCCATTGATGCTGAAGTTGTTTTACCAGCTGCTACTTTACAAATTTCTTACCAAGCATTTGGAAAAGTATCTGTTTTTGGCAAACTTCATCAAGCCTTCTCTAACATCAGGCAGAAGGCTACTGAGCCGTATTCTGATTTTGTTAACAGATTACAGGATATAGGAACAGCCTTTTATCAAACCAATTTATTGGCAACTGCTTTATCACAAAGCAGCAAGCCTCAAGGAAAGTGTTATAACTGTGGAAAACCCGGTCATTTTAAAAGGGAATGTCGAAATCCAAAGTGGGGGGATGTCTGCAGCATCTCGCAGCCCTTTCTATCAGAGGTTGAAACCAAAAGCAAGTTTTTTCTTCTTTTTCTTTTAATCTGGCTCTTTGGATTATATGATTCTTTTGTCAGAGTTGAGGACACCTCCCACTTCACACCTACAAAAGATCCCAGGTTCAATTTTCCTTTTAGTCTTTCCCCACTGTCTTTTGAAGTTGGTGGAATAAATTGTAAGTAACTATAAAAGTTCCTCTTTTAATTAAAAAAGGGGAAGATTGTTTTGGCTTCAAACTCCAAATTGATGTGTGTTTTGTTTTGTTATATATATATATCTCTACATTTGGAACATTAAGCTTGGACTTGGAATGGTGAGAAAAATGGGAGATGGTTAAAGGGCCCTATAAAACTCTCTTGGTTGGAGTCAACTCCTGATTTCCTCGCTTCTTGTGAGACAAGCCATATGTCTAAATGAATGTTTTACTAGTATCTGTGTATATACGTCTATGTTCTGTGTTATTCCAAGACTTGGAAGAGGGTATAAATCCCTTCTGATAACAATAAACAAAAAGGACATCTTTATTTACATCAAAGGATCCACACAGGAGAAAAACCAAATAAATGCCTGGAGTGTGGAAAGTGCTTCAGTCGGAGGAGCAACCTTTATGTACATCAAAGGATCCATTCAGGGGAAAAAGCATATAAATGCCTCCAGTGTGGAAAGAGCTTTACTGAGAATAGGGGTCTTCGTAAACATCAAAGAATTCATACAGGAGAAAAACCATATGTCTAGAGCAGGGGTGTCAAACTCAATTTCATGGAGGGCCGCATCAGCATTGCGGTTGCCCTCAGGGGGCTGGGTGGGTGTGGCCTAGGTGGGTGTGGCCTACCAGGTGGGTGTGGCTAGAGTGCGCATGGCCTACTGGGTGGGCGTGGCCAGCTCTACATCGTTCGCATCAAGGGTGCCTATGGGGGCCTGGGCAGGAGTGGGACAGATCTGGGGGTCTCTGGCAGAAGGAAGGTCTCTGGGCCAGGGCCAAGGCAGTGGGGGCCGTTCCCTCACTGTTTCCAGGATGGCTTCGCGGGCCGCATGAAACCACTTCACGGGCCGGATCTGGCCCCCGGGCCTTGTGTTTGACATGTCTGGTCTAGAGTTTGGAAGATGTGAACACTTACCCTTCATTGCCATCTCATCCTTTGTGTGACAACATTGTACTGCTCCCTTTATTGTTACTCTCTATTTAATAATTCTGCTATTCTGTGATGCCCAATAGTTGAATTTGAATCTTACACACTTTTCAAGGAGTACAAAATCTTATGAGTAGAAGTGTATTCAATTCCACAAACTCATATCACAATGTCTTCTCATTGCTGAGATTTCATTTTGAGATTCAGAAGCTACTACTGAAATGGGCCTAGAAATCAGAGCATTCTCTCCTGGGTTAATTTTCCCCTTGAAATAGTGCTGTACCTTTTGGCACACTCCCTCCTTCTACACAGAGAACAAGCTGCACTCTTGGTTATTACTGAATCAATTAATGAGTCAATTTACCCTTGTCTCTCCTTATGCGGGCCATAACCTTTGCCTCTTGTGAAGACCTCTGTGTTGCAGGAATACAGTCCTTCCTGAGGGCCAAGCAACGGGTTTCTTGCACTTGGTTGCTCTTTCTCATAACTTTAATATTTTTATGATAACCTTGTAATATTCTAGGTGCTTGTGACTTTCTAACTGCAAAACAAGGCACTCTCTCAGGCTGAATAGCAAAGGACTTTTTCTGTTGTGACTCAGGGTCAGCCTGTGGGTCCGGCAGCCGGCTCGGATGTCTCGGATGACTCAGACGAGGGGGAGGAGGAGGGTGTTGAAGACGAACTTGCTGATGATGGCTTGGAGGCTTCGCAGAGCCCCCAGCCAGGCCCCTCTTACTTGGTGGAGACTCAGCTGCGTGAGGCTGACAGTGCAGATGATGATGACCCACAGCTGGCCCTGTTCAAGGACGCCCGACGCAGGAGGCAGTCGAGCAGGAGCAAGCAGAGAAAGGCTGTGGGACTTCTCGGGAGGAGGCACAGGGAGGCCACGCCCTGAACTCTAATAAAGGGAGTGTTTGGGGATGGGCTGGTTGCTGAAAGCAACCGCTCCGTTTGAGGATCAAAGTTCCGGTATCTTGTTTCTTGTTCTGTTGTTTGCTTGTGAATTAAACTTGGCAGACGTTTTCCAGCCTCAGACGCTTTCCAGCCTCTGCCGTTTGTACAGGGGTTGCCTTTCTGCAAGGCCGGTAGCAGGCTGGTACAGAACATTTTCAATTGTACATGCTAAAGTTTCAGCTGGCCGAAATTGTATCTTTTCACAACAGATTTATATGGCTCAGGATGCTCAGGATCCCTTTTCCCATGCGAAGGTTCTCCTTTTAATACAATGGATTTAAATGGTTATGTTATTATGGGCTGTTTCACTTACTGTCCACGTTTGTGATTAACAGGATTCCTTCAGTCCAATCATCTATTCCTTTGTACTTTTTCTACTCCAAGCCCGTCTCAGGGTCTCCGTCCGTTTCCTCCCCCCCCTTCGCCCTCCAGGCGGCCTCCTTTCGCGGAGTCCCCGTGGGGACATCCCTTCCCCGCCGTCTCCACCCAGGGCTCCTCCGCGGGGCCTCCATCCTTCCTCCTCGGCCTCCCCCGGCTTCCTTCTGAGGGACCCTCCACCCTCCAGACCCGCCTCCTGCTCCCCGCTTTGCCCTCCAAGCGGCCTCCTTTCCCGGAGTCCCCGTCGGCTCATCCCTTCCAAGTATTCCTCGCCCTCTCCTCCCGGGGCTCCTGCGCAGGGCCTCCTTCCTTCCTCCGCCGGGTTCGCCCGAAGTCCTGCAGGGGCAAATGGGGAGAGGCGGGTCATGGCTTCGTCCCTTCCCCGGAGGGGAGTCCCAGCCCCGCCTGGGGAGGAAGGCCGAAGCCTCGGCCTCTCAGTGAGACTTTCTGGGCAGGCCTCCCTCCCACCACCCGTCCCGCCAGACCAGGCCTCGGGCTCCCCCCACCCCCCTTTCTCCGCCAGAGAAGGGCTCAGACTGCGACTCCCGGCATCTCTTGCGCCATACTTGGCTCCAAGCCAGTCCGCGGCCGAGTCAATTGAGCACCTCAGTTCAGTTTGATCCCGGAAGTGGAGGCGGGACTTCCCTGCATGCCCTTTTACTGGGAGCTCTTTCTCTTTCGCTTGAAGGGACTCCCCATAGGAGTCTTGTTGTGAATCGCCGCCCTCGCCAGAGCGACCAATCGGCGTCCTCCTTCCCTCCATCAGTCAGATGGCGCCTGCGCAGTAGCGAAGGTCGTCTTTGTCCAGCCAGGGGTGGGGCGAGATTTGGGGTGCCGTACGACATCTAACGCTGCTGCCCCTTTGGGGGGGTCCATTCCGCCGCCCCCCCCTGCCAGGGTGGCAGCTGCGTCTCTTCCTCAGTCTGACTCTTCCATAGCAGGACCGGGAGATTGACGCTTCTGTGGAGGATCTTGGCCCTTCCTAGCACTGCCTTTCTCTGGGCAGAGGGAGCTCGGAGTCAGCTTCCATTTATAATACAATGTGTTTTGCCCACAAGTGTATGTTCTTTTTGTTTTCTTTTTCTCATCCATGAGAAGATCCTTAAAAACCTCCGTTAATGAATCACCCATGACTTAGGAAGGCAAGCTGTTCCACTGGTTAATGCTCTTATTGTTGGGAAATTGCTCCTTAATTCCTGATTGCTTCTCTCTCTGATTAGTTTCCATCCAGTTTCTTATCTTGCCTTTTGATGCTTTGGAAGTAGGTCGACCCCATCTTCTTTGTGGCACCCCCTCAAATACTGAAATGCTGCTATCAGGTCACCCTTATTCTTTTCACTAGACTAGCCAAAGCCAAATCTTGCAACCTTCTCTCAAAGAAGCCCCAAAGGGGCAGCAGCGTTAGATGTTATATAGCACCCCAAATCTACCCCAGTCCGACGCACCCCGAGAGGCTGGGAAAAGTGGTCCTCGGGGCCAGTTTCTGACAGCATCTCCTCCCCTTCATCCTCCCCCCTTTCCTCCCTCCACTTTGCGAGGGCAGAACAGGGGAAAAACATTTTGAAAAAACATCATTGGAATAGAAGTCTTTAAAATCAAACACTGCCTGCGACTCCATCTTCTCCTGCTCCCTCCCTCCCTTGCATGGAGGTTCCAGTGTGAATGCAGAGGAAGGGAATGGAGAGGCAGAAGCTCCGAAGAGCCAAACCCCAAGAAAGGCGGGATCATTAATTAGATCAGTATCACAAGAGCTTGGAGGGACCTTGTAGGTTGTATGTATGTATAAATGAGTAAGAGAAGGAAACTTGGGAGGTCTTCTACTCCAATCCCCTGCTTAGGCAGGAGACCCTATACCATTTCAGACAAATGGCTGTCCAGTCTCTTCTTTAAAACCTCCAGTGTTGGAGCACATTCAGCTTCTGGTGGCAAGCTGTTCCACTGGTTAATTCTTCTCCCTGTCAGGAAATTCCTCCTTCCTGCCTGGCTGCTGCCTTCCCCGCTCAGTTTCCCTCCGTCGCTGCTTCTCACGCCTTCGGAGGGGCTTCGGGGAAGAGCTCGGCTCCCTCCTCCTCGGGGCGCCCCCCCAGATATGGGAAGGCTGCTCTGCCGCCTCCCCCTCCCTTCTCCCCACCCGCGCGGGATAGGGGCTGCCTAGGGGCCGCGGGGGGAGCTTGGCCGGAGCATCCCCCGGAGGAAGAAGGGAGGAAGCGCCCCCCAACTCCCCTCCCACCCTGCCTAGGAAGAGACACAGCCGGCCTGGATGCGGGAGGGCGGGGCGAGAAGACGGGACCCCAGAATTCTACGAGAATTCACCTTCGTGGTGGGACGAAGAAAGACTTCACTACTACGCAGGTGCCATGTAGCTGATGGATGGAAGGAGGGCGGTGATTACCAAAAGCACTCGTAGTGGCGGTCTCTTCAAGCGAAAGAGGAACAGCAACCAGGAAAATGGCTCGCAGGAAACTCTCGCCTCCAATTCCGGAAACGAGTCGAACTGAGGCGCTTAATTGACTAGGCCGCGGACTGGCTCGGAGTCAGGTAGGGCGCAAGGGATGCAGTCCGAGCAGCCCCGGGAGGAGACGGCGGGGAAGGCCCGGAAGGGATGAGCCGAGGGGGACTCCGGGAAAGGAGGCCACCTGGAGGGCGAAGCAAGGAGCGGGAAACGGGCGGAGACCCCAAGACGGGCCTGGAGGGCGGGAAACTCGGGAAACGTCACAGAATCCAGGAGGGAGGAGAGAAATATCAGTGCCCATAATGTGGAAAATCCTTCAAATCAAATGGAGATCTAAAAAGGCATCTAAGAATCCACACAGGAGAAAAACCATTTAAATGTATGGAGTGTGGAAAGAGCTTCACTCAGAAGGGAAACCTTTATGTACATCTAACGATCCACTCAGGAGAGAAACCACATAAATGCCTGGAGTGTGGAAAGAGCTTTGATCGGAGGTCCACCCTTTATAGACATCAAAGCATCCACAGAGGAGAAAAACCACATAAATGCCTGGAGTGTAAAAAGAGCTTCACTCAGAGGAGCAACCTTTATGTACATCAAAGGATCCATTCAGGAGAGAAACTGTATAAATGCCTCCAGCATGGAAAGAGCTTCAGTCAGAGGGGAAGCCTTTATGTACATCAAAGGATCCATTCAGGAGAGAAGGCACATAAATGCCTGGAGTGTGGAAAGAGCTTTGATCGAAGGTCCACCCTTTATAGACATCAAAGCATCCACACAGGAGAAAAACCACATAAATGCCTGGAGTGTAAAAAGAGCTTCACTCAGAGGAGCAACCTTTATGTACATCAAAGGATCCATTCAGGAGAGAAACCGTATAAATGCCTCCAGTGTGGAAATAGCTTCAGTTGGAGGGAAAACCTTTATAAACATCAAAGGATCCATTCAGGGGAGAAAGCATATAAATGCCTCCAGTGTGGAAAGAGCTTTACTGAAAATAGTGGTATTCGTAATCATCAAATTATTCACACAGTAGAAAAACCGTATGTCTAGAGCTTGGAAGGTGTGAACATGTACCCTTCATTGCCATCTCATCCTTTGTGTGTCACCATTTTACTGTTCTGTTTGTTGCTACTCTCTGTTTAATGATTCTGCCATTCTGTGATTTCTAATAGTTGAATTTGAATCTTACACATGTTTCAAGGTAAAGGAAAATAAATAAAGGTTATTCTTTTATAAATTGTATAAAATGTAACACTAAGATGTGGGGCCATCTATTTCCTGCTTAGAGAATTCACACATGGTAATAATAATAATAATAATAATAATAATAATAATAATAATAATAATAATAATAATAATAATAATAATAATAATAATAATAATAATAATAATAATAATAATAATAATAAATTTAATTTCTATACCGCCCTTCTCCCGAAGGACTCAGGGCGGTGTACAGGGCAGATACAGTAAAAATACAATGTACAACAGTTAAAAAGAATTAAATAATACAGCCCAATTCCAATAAAATTAATACAGTTAATATTAAAATACCCCAACCCTTCAGACCAGGCCGGCTTGTTCAAATAAATATGTTTTTAGGTCACGTCGGAAGGAGCGAAGGTCGGGAGCCATCCGGAGCTCCACCGGTAAATGGTTCCAAAGGTCTGGCAGGCCCACAGAGAACGCCCTCCCCCTGGGGGTCGCCAGTCGACACTCTGACCGACGGCACCCTGAGGAGGCCCTCTGTGGGAGCGCACTGGACGAAGGGAAGTTGATGCCGGCATCAGGTGCTCCCGTAAGTAATCAACAAAGCTCTTTTGAAATGTTAAGGATAGGAACATCTCAAAGGTGGTTGTTCTGTACCAGCCTGCTACCGGCCCTGCAGAAAAGGCAGGGACAAACCCTTTACAAACGGCAAGAGGCTGGAATAAAGCCTGCCAAATTTATTAACATAAAACAGACACCAACCATGAAACAGGAGCTATGAAACAGGAACTATTCAAGCGGTTGCCTTCAGCAAACCAGCCCTCCCACGCATTCCCCCTTAAATACAGTTCAGGGCGTGGCTTCTCTCTGCCTCCTTCCGAGGAGCCCCATTGCCTTCCTCTGTTTACTCCTGATTGACTGCCTCCTGCGTCAGGCGTCCTTGAACAGGGCCAGCTGTGGGTCATCTTCATCCATGCTGTCAGGCTCACACAGCTGGGTCTGCTTCGTGACCAGGTGAGAGGGGCCTGGCTGAGGGCTCTCATCAAGCTGTCCAATCCCCTCAGCAAGTTCTTCAACACCCCCCTCCTCCTCCTCTGAGTCACCCGACCCAACTGCCGAACCCACAGGCTGACCCTGAATCACAACAGTGGTGAGTAAAACAAGATAATGTAGTGATGGATGTAAGGAAGTTGGTTTTTTTAGGAGTAACATATATCAAGAAGAGAAAGTATAAGTGCCTGGTTTGAAACTTGTTCAGTGTGCTCTTTGAACCCAATCCAATTTGGCAAACGCTTTCTTTCTTTATTCTTTTCTTTATTCTTTTCAATTTTCTTTTCAATAAATCTTTGCCTTTGTTAACCAGACTTGTCTTCGAGTTGTGAGTATCAGATTTTGGGCTTTTAAATCTCACAATCTTAGCAACCAAACGTGGGGCTTGAAAGAGCCTCTAGGGGAGAGCTGTTCTCAGGAAAGCCCAGGGGCGCGCCTGTTGATTTCAACTGCCTGGAATTGTCTGAGATCTAGCTTCCCATTGCAGGCTCCGAGCCAAACTAAATTAACAATTCTGGTTTACAAAATCAAAGAATAGGAAAAAGGAAGAGAGTCAACAACTGAGGCCCAGGACCAGGTAACCCAGTGCACTGGCCCAGGTAAGAAACTTTTGCCCCAAAGGAGGGAAACACGCAATTGTACCTGAGTGGTCAGGAGAGCGATTGTGGGAGGTTTCTGCGATAATGGCTGTGTGAGTGTGATGGGCTGTGTTCTGGGAACACTGGTAAGTCCAAAGCGAGTGTGGACCTCAAAGGTTGCATTTCCTTAACCCGTGAGGGGAAAGGACAGCCTGAAGGGAAGCGAACTGGTATTGAAAATTTTGAGTGGCCATAGAATCGAGAACCTCAGGGAACCATAATCAGGGAAACTCTCAAAGAAGATGGGCAATTGTTGTAGTTGTTGTTGTAAACCTAAAGAAAAAATTCAAAGAAATAAAAGCAAGTTTTTCTTCTATCTTTTTCTTTTAATCTAGCTCTTTGGACTATTCAATTCCCTTTGTCAAAGGTGAGGTGGGTGCTACTTTTCCCCTCCCCCTTTACACCTGCAAAAGACCCCAGGTTCAAAATTCCTTTTAGTCTTTCCCCACTGTCTTTTGAAGTTGGTGGGATAAATTGGAGGTAACCATAAATGTTTTTCCCCCTTTTTAATTAAAAGGGAAGACCTGTTTTGGCCTAAAACCCCAAATTGATATGTGTGTTTTGTTTTGTTATATATATTTTTGGACATTTGGAACATTAAGCTTGGACTTGGAATGGTGAGAAAAATAGGAGATGTTTAAAGGGCCCTATAGAAACCATGTTCGGTTGGAATCACCTCATGATTTTTCTCACGGACAAGCCATATGTCTAAATAAATGTTTTAATAGTATCTGTGTATATATGTCTGTCTGTGTTGTTCTGTGTTATTTCCAAGACTTGGAAGAGGGTCAAAATCTTCTCTGATAACACCAAACAAATTTATTTAACTTATTTAACAATATATGGTTTGTCTGGAGAAAGTATGAAATGAAATTTTTGTATGTGAAATTGTTTATGCAAGCAGTCAGAATGGAAGTGAATGAGTTAATTTGTTGATATATAAATGTGTGTTAGCCTTCAAACATCACTCACCCCCACCAGTCCCAGGCTGTGAAAGGAATAGTAAATTGCAGATTTTATTGTTGTAAAAGTAAATGAAAAAAAAAACCAATGAGACAAGTTTCATGGACAATGTGTGAGAGAATTTATGGAAAATGCATGTGAAGGAGAGCAAAAAAAATTTTTAGTGGTGAGATTTTTGTAAAATTTGTTTTACTCTTTTTCTCCTGTCTCTTTCTCTTCCCCCCTCCCCTGTTACTTTAAGAGAGAGAGAGAGAGAGAGAGAAAAGAAAGGCCGGCTGGTCATTTTAACCATTTTTTTTCTCTGCTTAGAATTCCAGTATGAGGAAGTGGGGGTGGATGTGAAATTTAATGCCCACTCTTGCAGTTTCAGCTTGCAATTTTTTTTTACTTGAAAGAGGAGAGATTAATTGTTAGACAATCTTTTTTGGAAATTGTGTTTTAATTAGACGTATATGTATATGTATATGTATATATGTATATGTTAAATGCTTGTTAACTATTTAGATTACCTTGCTAGGCCCCAAACATGGGACAAATCTTTATTTCCTGTTTCGGCCTAACCGAAGGCCATCCACAGGCAGTAGAGCTTGTGGCCTAGAGGTTAAAACAACTGCCTAATGTGCAATCAGCCCAGGTTCGAATCTTAGAAGGGTATGGCTGACTGATGAAAACAAATAAGTTTGAAATGCATATCAGTCTCCCTTTAATTCTTTGTTAGCAATCTAAAAATTTACACATATATGTATGTATGTATGTGTGTATATGTATGTGTGTATATGTATGTATGTATGTGTGTATATGTATATATATATATATATATATATATATATATATATATATATATATATATATATATATATATATATATATATATATATATATATATATATATATATATATATATATATATATATATATATATATATATATATATATATATATATATATATATATATATATATATATATATATATATATATATATATATATATATATATATATATATATATATATATATATATATTTTCGTAGATTCTTGCGGGTGTCTGTATGTGTAGATCTAGCCAACCTTTTCATGGAAGAATTTGAAACTAACGCTCTGGAAAAGACTACAAACAAACCAAAACTGTGGCTCAGATATGTGGATGACACCTTCGTGATCTGGCCCCACGGAAGAAAGGAGCTAGAAAACTTCCTGACACACCTGAACAGCCTACATCCCAAAATAAAATTCACCATGGAGATTGAAACAAACAACCAGTTACCTTTCCTGGATGTACTTATATACAAAAAACAAAACGGCACCCTAGGACACACAGTCTACTGAAAGAAAGCACACACCAACCGTTACCTCAATGCGCAATCACATCATCACCCAGCACAAATAAATTCAGTAGCCAAAACACTAATAACAAGAACCAGACGCCTTGCAGATGAAACACATATACAAACAGAACTACACACCCTGACAGACATATTGACAGCAAACAAGTTCCAAAAAAACAAAATCACCAATATGATTCAGCAGGGGACTCCGAAACAGAAAAACATCCAAGAAGAAGAACAGAACAACGGACGAGCCATCTTGCCCTACATAAAAGGAACAACCGACAAAATCAGTAAAGTACTACGCAAACATAACATCAAAACCGCATTTAACACTGACAGAAAGATATCAACCATCCTGAGAAACCCCAAAGACAAAATAGAACTGGAAAACCAGGGCATATACCAAATCCCATGCGCCTCCTGTCAAGCAACATACATCGGACAGACTAACAGAAGAATAGAGGTACATGTAGAAGAACATAAGAACTCAGTACAGAAGAAAGATCACACATCTTCACTAGTACAACACATAAACACTACGGGACACAACATCAATTTTGAAGGTACAAAAACAATCGCCAAAATAGAACATCTCAATAGCAGAATAATCAGAGAAGCCATTGAAATAGAAAAACACCCAGACAGTATGAACAAGCGAGACGACACCTCCCGCCTACATGCCATTTGGAAACCAGCATTGATAGAGAAACGAATTTCAGCAAACAAGGATTTAAAAAACCAACAAACAACCCCAAATGCCACCAGCCCCAGCAAGACTCATCCACACCCAGAACAAAAACTCTCCCACACAAAAGACAGAACAAGTCAAGCAAAAGTGCCATCACCCAAACAGAAGAACGCACACACGAACCTGACTGACCCATACCAGAGATACATAGCAGGTCCTCGAACTCGGAGCCAAACCAAAGCTCTGGAGGCCACTACACAGCCCACTCCTCAGGACACCAAATCACAACACTCAGGATATTACAACACAACAAAAAACCCCACCCATTCAGAACACACCCCACCCAACCAGAAGACAGCCACGCCTCCAACCAATCAGAAGACAACCACGCATCCACCCAATCAGAAGACAGCCACGCCTCAGAACACAGCCCCACCGGCAGTTGGAAGGAAAGGAACAGACAGACCACGCATTGCTCCTGAAAGCAGCAGGAGGAACACTCCGGCCTGATGATGACGGATGGGATTTCGTCGAAACGTCGCCACAACTTTCTGAAGATGAAAGGAACGCGGGAAGAAACCCGAGACTCTAGATCTACATATATATATATATATATATATATATATATATATATATATATATATATATATATATATATATATATATATATATATATATATATATATATATATATATATATATATATATATATATATATATATATATATATATATATATATATATATATATATATATATATATATATATATATATATATATATATATATATATATATATATATATATATATATATATATATATATATATATATATATATATATGGATCTTTGGTTATTCAAAAAGCAAATCCGAACCCACAATGATAACAAGGCACAACCACAAAACAGAAACCTAACTACAGCTGCAACATCAGCCACTTTAAACCCCTCCAAACCACACAATAAGCAAACTGACACCCACTATAAAAACATGGCACCACCACAAACACGAAGCCAAACAAAAGCAGCACAACTCACCAGCTCAGGTCTAAGGCTGGCAGCTGAGACCAGCCCATACACTCAAAACACACCTCCACCCAATCAGAACACACCTACCATTCAAAACACACTCCCACCCAATCAGAACACACTTAAACTCCCACCCAATCAGAGCACACCTCCACCCACAGAACACACCCCCTCTGGCAGTTTAAAAAAAGAGGAACAAACAGCCACATGCTTCTCCCAGAAGAAGGAAGCATAAGCCACCAGCCTGATGATGACGGATGGGATTCCGTCGAAATGTCGCTCCTACACCTTTAGTTCTATGCGGGGAAAAACCCGAATAACCAAAGATCCACATAGGAACACCTGCGAAAACCTCAGAAAACATATATATATATATATATATATATATATATATATATATATATATATATATATATATATATATATATATATATATATATATATATATATATATATATATATATATATATATATATATATATATATATATATATATATATATATATATATATATATATATATATATATATATATATATATATATATATATATATATATATATATATATATATATATATATATATATATATATATATATATATTTGTGTGTGTGTTTGTGTGTGTGTGTGTGTGTGTGTGTGTATTCATCAACCAAAAGAAATTACTTTGAATTGTTTTGCTTAGATTTGTAAGTTTTAACCTACTTGATGGAAATTTGTTTCCATCTGATTGGAATAGGATTAAATTGGAATCTGACTAACTTTATATTAAAAAGCAATATTAAAGCTTGGTATAGGACTATTTCAGTAACTCAGAAAATGTTATTAAGCTTATTTTTTGTAGAGTTGCTTTTTGTTGTTTTTATTTTTATGTTTTTATGTCTGTGTGCAGGACACACTGATAGAAAATAATACCTAAGAGCATTGAAGGAATTGTAATTCAACCCTTGTTTAAAACAAAGGAGTTGAGAAAATTTTGGGGATTGTATATGAGCTATGCTGTTTTGATTAAAGATTTGTATTGAAAACTGTTAGAAAAGGAGCCTAATGTTAACAAGCTCTAACAGTTTGGTGAGCGCTCCTTTGTTGGCTCTTCACTAGGTAATTTGTTTGTAAATATAGGCAAAGAAATGGCTTGGAGGAGGTTTTGACCCAGAAGTGGGGGGAAAGAGGCAGCCAGTGGCATTTTTGTCTAAAATTGACATTTGGGGAAGTCTTGGTGGTTAGCCTTTCTTGTTAAGTGTGGGTAATTTTAAATCAGAAAGCTGAAAGGAGGTATCCACTTGCTCATAGCAAAGTAGTTGGGAAAACAAAAAGAAAAAGAAGAAAAAAAAGACACAATGAAGGTGGGATACTAAATGGAAAGAAAATGGAAGTGGAAGCTGGGAGAATTTCCCTCCCTTAATCAGCACTAACCTGTGGATTTTATGCCTTGCAACAGGCTCTGAGATTGTTAATAAAGGAAAAGGGGAACATATATACTGACTCCAAATAGGATTATGGAATCTTCAATACTGTTGGAGAAGAGAAATGTAGAGGACTGATTAATAGCTAATGGAAACAGTTGGCTCTTGCAAAAGTTGATAGAAGCTGTGGAAGCAGAAAAGACAGAAGTTAGGCCAGAGTGCCAGAAGGGCAGTGAATGAATGGATAATAGAAGGGAGAAACAGAAAAGTTGTTTTTAAGTTGGTTTGCACAGATTTGTGAATTGCATGCATTAAAATTGTTGGAAACAAGGGGATTGCCACTAACGGGGTCATCCTAAACGTGTGAATTGTATGCCTTAACACAAGCCTTAGAATGCTGAAGGAACAAGAATGTACTATAGAAATATGGAAAGAGAGAAATATGGGAAGTACAAGAAAGTGAGAGGTGGATATTGCCAGATGGGAGAAAGATGTTAAATAAACCGATCATGAGAAATCTGGTTGAGAGGTTACATGAAGAGACATACTGGGGGGCACAGGCTTTAATAGATTTGATACACAGATGTAAAGGAATATTTAGCCTGGCCTTACAAATGGTTAGAAATTGTATGGTCTGTCTAAAAACAAATAAAGCAGCGCTAAGAAAACCAATGGGGGGAAGGGAGTTGGGAATACAACCTTTTCAGAGAATTCAAATTGACTATACTGAATTACCAAAAGCAGGAAAGATAAGGTTTTTGCTTGTCATAGTGGATCATTTAACTCGATGGGTGGAAGCTTTTCCATGTGTGAATGCAAATGCTAGCACCACGGGCAGAATATTGTTAGAAAACATAATACCCAGGTATGGTTTTCCTGAAGTAATAGATAGTGACCAGGGGACGCATTTTACGGCAAGGGTAGTAAAATTAATTAATGAGGCCATAGGAATTAAATGGGATTGTCACACAGCTTGGCACCCCAGTAGTACTGGGATTTTTTTATTTATTTATTGAAAAGTTTTACAAAATTTTAATAATAAACACCCCCACTCCCCATCAACCCTCCCCCCTTCCCTCCCCCCCTCCCGGACTTCCCAAAGCAGAATACAGGGTATTACATATAGCAATCTTATGCAAACATATGCTAAATATCTATTGCAACATTAACAAACCTTCCACCCTTTAACTCCCTTATAACAAATCTAAAGTAATTATAACACTTCTATAATTGTAAAAATTGTTCATACTGTATGCTATTTGAAACTTTTTAGTCCCATATTTGTTCTGAATATAATCAATCCATCTTTTTCATTCCAAAATATTTTTTTCTTGTGACTGTAGTTCTGGGATTTCTGAACGTGCAAATCAAAAATTAAAACAAACTTTGATTAAATTAATGGAGGAAACAAATTTACCCTGGAATAAATGCCTCCCCTTGGCTTTATTAAGGATACGAACACAACCACATAAAGATTTTGGATTGTCATCATTTAAACTCATGTTTGGAGTACCTTATATGGGGAAGGAGGGATTGCCACGAGTTGAACTCAAAGATAAAATAATAAGAAAATATGTACTTGAGCTGTCCAGATGTTTTTCTCTCTTGCGACAGAAAGGCATTCTTGCTTAAAGTCCACCCTTGGACTTTGCAGTACACCGATACAAAGCAGGGCAGTGGGCGTTGATAAAAGCCTGGAGAGATGAAAAACTAATTCCACTAAAGTAAAACCAATACGCAAAAGTATCTTTTGGTCATATCAGGAATTTGAAAAATTAGAATTACCTGAATTTCCTAAGAAAACAGTGAATATGTACAATTGGCTGAAGAAATTGCTAAGACTCTAACACTGAGTAATTGCTTTGTTTGTGCAGGAACAAATATGGGAGAACAATGGCCATGGGAGGCTGAAGAGTTAAAAGATAACATTGTGGTGGAAACGTGGAAAAATAAAACTCAAGTTCACAAAAGGAAAAGAGGGAACATGAGCATTAACTACAAATTTAGTAGGGAAAGTATGTTATGAAAGACAAAAGAATAGAAAAGTAGCAGTAGGAGACATGATTTGCTTGTCTGTATGGAACGACAGTTGGTGTGGAGGAAGTGGAATATCAAAGAGACATTAATTGAAATGACTGAGATGGCTTATTTAAAAGATCCTGAAAATGACACCCTGGACTGGTGTCCACCCTGCCCCAGTGGAAAATATGCCTATGGGTATCTACCCAAGGCAGGGGTGTCAAACTCAATTTCATTGAGGGCTGCATCAGCATTGCGGTTGCCCTCAAGGGGCCGGGTGGGTATGGCCAGGGTGGGTGTGGCCTACTGGGTGGGCGTGGCTAGAGTGTATATGGCCTACTGGGTGGGCATGGCCAGCTCTACATCGTTCGTATCAAGGGTGCCTATGGGGGCCTGGGCAGGAGTGGGACAGATCTGAGGGTCTCTGGCAGAAGGAGGGTCTCTGGGCCAGGGCCAAGGCAGTGGGGGCCGTTCCCTCACTGTTTCCAGGATGGCTTCACGGGCCACATGAAACCAGCCCCCGGACCTTGTGTTTGACATGTCTGACCCAAGGGGTGGTATGGATCTTGTATTTTAGGAATAATAAAGCCAGGCTTTTTCCTTCTCCCCATCTGTCTCTGCATTCTTTTGTGCTTGTCAGCTAAGCACGACTCAGTCTGTTTTTCTGCCAGCTGTAACCAAGGTGATTGTCACATGTCCAGCCATGTTTTGGTTTCATATCTTTGCTCTACTACTATCTGCGCAAGTCTAAGAAGTTAGTTTAAGTTTTTTTTTCTTTCCTTTTCTCTGTGCAAGAACATGTAGGTGGTTAGGAATTTTTCTTTGCTTTCTAATTAAAGTGTTTTTTACAGTAGAATATGCTTCGGGCTTTCTTTATCTCCATCGACCTCTGATAGGGAGTATTTCTTTGATTTACTCTCTGACAATGGTAGCAGAGGATGGTTTATTTTTACTTTCAAGAGAGAAGTGTTTTTGATGCTGATAAGCGTATAGGCTATTTGTCAGTTAGTTCAGCGACTGAGGAACACTGATTAATTACTGCAATATGCTGAAAAAGAAGGGCAAGAATAAGAAAGCTCGTTATCAGTCTGCTGAAGAGGAGACGGTTATTTCACAGAGGCATCTCCCTTCCAGTTTGCAGACCCCGCTCGCATCTGCTACACATCATGGAGAAGGTGATGATTTAAGGTCAGTTACACCATCTTCTGATTTTACAAGCTCTCAAGCAGCCACCCCAGAAAGAGTTCACACTCAAGGGGCCCATGCAGATTTTGAGTGGCTCGGTGCCAGACCTAAAGTTTCACTAGGGAAGGAAGTAATTTATTACCCCCCCTAGTCCTGAACAAACTCTGCATGAGAAGGCCATGCAAAGTTATTTTGATCAAATAGAGACATTTGAACGGAGACTACAACAGGCAAAGGTACATGCATCATTGATTAAGCAGACTAAGAGGGACTGCTGTGATTCAAATCCCAGATTCAGCCATATTGCCTTCTTCTTCCAAGCCAAAGCCACTCCCACAAGTGGGTGTTGTGCCAGACAAATGGGAACAGAAAGCACCTACATCACAGTCCCATGATGTTGTGCAGGAACACATGACATACAAGACTACAGTGATGCCTGAATCTAATGTTATAACACCATCTGCTGGTGAATCTGTTCTACAAGAAGGAAATGAATTACTGTCTGTATTGCAGGAGCTTATACAGAGATTGCAGCTCTCTTTTTCACAGATGTCTATTAATGAATTATTGCTCCAAGCTGCAACACCTCCTATTGATACTGCTGCTATCCAAGCTCCAGCCCCTGATGGAGCACAGCAGCACCTGGCCCAAGTGCAGCCACCACTGGGCTCTCAAATACAAAGGCCAGCACCCTCTGCAGGCCAACTTAATGTTTACAAGGCATGGGTCAGTGAAGTTGGACTTTTGCTCCGCAGAGAAGGTACCCATTGCATGGTTTTTAATCCTCCTGACCAGTCATGGACTCCTGACATATGGGACTTAAATACTAAAGCATGCACAACATTATTGATGTCAATGGACACTGAATTGCAGCTCATTTTTTCACAAGATGCAACTGCTCAATCTGGGCCCAATTAGAAGCATGCTATCGGCCTACTTCAATTGAGTCTACATGTGTGCTTTTGTCTGAGTTCCATGGTTCAAGATTAAAACCTGGTGAACATATTGGAGAACATTTAACTAAAATGAAAGAAATAAGAAAAGAACTGGGTGAAAAAGGCTATCCTATTGATGATTTTCAAATGACCAGTATTATTATTAACTCATTGAATTATGAATGGAAAGATGCCATTACCAAAATTAATCAGGGGCCCATTGCTCAATGCACAGTGGATCATGTATGCAGAATTTTAACCAAAGAAGAGGCACATAATCAAGCCGCGCCACATTTAAGAGGACCACCTGCATCAAGAGCTCCAGCGAGGCATTCTTTCCGTGGAAGAGCCTACATTCCAAGGATGCCAAGATGCCACCCGGGATTGTCCCCAACGGTTTCCAGCCCCCGCCACGTACCAGCCCAGAGGAACAGATTCCAGAGGGGGCAGAGTAGAGGCAGACGACAAGGTTGTCATGGTCCCAGGCATGATCTGCAAGCTCCACTTGCCACATTGGCTTTAACCAACGATCCACAACCTCAACCAGAGTATGACAGATGACTTCTTTGGACTTTGGACAGTGGAGCAGCATTACATGTTACCTACAGAAAGGAGCTTTATACAGAGATGCACGAGCCTGAACCTGAACTTCGTGAACTTTACTCTTTTTCAAATCATTCTGTTCAGAAAAGGAACTGTTTATATCAGGGGTGTCAAACTCAATTTCATTGAGGGCCGCATCAGCATTGCGGTTGCCCTCAGGGGGCCGGGTGGGTATGGTCTGGGTGGGCGTGGCTAGAGTGCGTATGGCCTACTGGGTGGGCATGGCCAGCTCTACATTGTTCACATCAAGGGTGCCTATGAGGCCCTGGGCAGGAGTGGGACAGATCTGAGGGTCTCTGGCAGAAGGAGGGTCTCTGGGCCAGGGCCAAGGCAGTGGAGGCCGTTCCCTCACTGTTTCCAGGATGGCTTCGCGGGGCACATGAAACCACTTCGCGGGCCGGATCTGGCCCCCGGGCCTTGTGTTTGACATGTCTGGTTTATATTGAAGAGCTCGATGCATTTATTCCTGATGTTTATTATGTACCATCAGCAAATAATAGTTTACTTAGTCCAGGGGTGTCAAACTCAATTTCATTGAGGGCCGCATCAGCATTGCGGTTGCCCTCAGGGGGCCAGGTGGGCATGGCTAAAGTGCGTATGGCCTACTGGGTGGGCGTGGCCAGCTCTACATCATTCTTATCAAGGGTGCCTACGGGGGCCTGGGCAGGAGTGGGCAGGAGTGGGACAGATCTGAGGGTCTCTGGCAGAAGGAGGGTCTCTGGGCCAGGGCCAAGGCAGTGGGGGGCCATTCCCTGTGTCAAACTCAATTTCATTGAGGGCCGCATCAGCATTGCGGTTGCCCTCAGGGGGCCAGGTGGGCGTGGCCAGCTCTACATCGTTCTTATCAAGGGTGCCTACGGGGGCCTGGGCAGGAGTTGGACAGATCTGAGGGTCTCTGGCAGAAGGAGGGTCTCTGGGCCAGGGACAAGGCAGTGGGGGGCCGTTCCCTCACTGTTTCCAGGATGGCTTCGCGGGCCACATGAAACCACTTCGCGGGCCGGATCTGGCCCCCGGGCCTTGTGTTTGACATGTCTGACTTAGTCAGAGTCACTTGTCTAGAGTATCAAAATTCCAGGTCCACCACCTTGAAAAAGCAAGAATGGCATACTACACCAGACCTCAGCTCCTTACACTCCGGCTGAACATGGAGTTGCAGAATGCAGAAATGGGGTACTGCAAACCATGATGCGTTGCCTTCTTGAAGACGCTAACCTCAGTCTCCCATACTGGGGTGAGGCTATTAAATATTTTTTTTATTCCATTTATATCCCGCCCTTCTCCGAAGACTCAGGGCGGCTTACAAGCTTAGCAGTAGCCTTCATTCTATGTATATGCCTGCTTATTAGGGCTTTCACACACACACACCCAAGCGGCATTATTACAAAGTCAGCTTAATTGCCCCCAACAATCTGGGTCCTCATTTTACCTACCTCGGAAGGATGGAAGGCTGAGTCAACCTTGAGCCTGGTGGGATGCGAACCTGCACTAATTGCAGGCAGTTGGTGTTACTTAAGGAGGCATTAGCCCACTGCTCCACCAAGGCTCTAATATGCCAATCATATTATCAACCGTACTTGGAGTAGTGTAATAAATCAGACCCCTTACTTCATGTTATATGGACACAAGCCTGACCTCTCGCATCTCCATATTTTTGGTTCATACGCTATGGTGAACATTCCTTTAGCTCAAAGAAAGAAAGGAGGTCCTGTGGCAAAAAGAATGAGATTTATGGGTATTGATGATAATTCAAAATGGAGAAAATATATTGACTCCCATCATGTAATAGTGATTTCCCAATTCGCTACTTTTGAGGAAGATGCTGACTGGTCCAGGATTCATTCTAACGATCCTGGAATTTATTTTCCTAGACATGATGCTGCTAATGCCATGCATCCTGATGATCAAGATTCACAGGCGAATGTTCCTTCCATGAGTTCTTCTCAACCCACTGTTCCATCTTCGCAAGCTGCCGATGCTGATGCTAGCGACGATGATGAAGATGAGGACGAAATGGAAGAAGAATGGACAGTTGTTCGCAAACGTTCCAAGAGGGCCACAAAGGGGATCCCTCCAAAATGGTATTTGTGGCAAGTAACGAAAGCACCTTTACCTTTGAATTGTAATGTTACACTTCCTCCTGATAAGTTCACACAAATCAAACATCTTCCTGAATCAGAGCAAGATAAATGGTTTGAGGCAATGCAAGCTGAAATGGACAGTCTAAAGAAACTTCAAGTGTTTACGCCTGCAAGCCCTCCAGCAAACAAGAAAGTTATTGGCACTCAGTGGGTCTACAGAATTAAAAAGAAGCCAAATGGTAAGTCGTTGTACAAAGCCAGACTTGTAACTCAGGGTTTCACTCAACGTTATCCTGAGGACCATACAAATACTTACTGACAGTTCGGACTGAGAGTGTGAAAATTGCCTTAGCCACTGCAACTATTCTTGGTTTAGAAGCTTTCCAGTTCGATGTTGAAACGGTTTATCTACATCCTGACCTAGATGAAGAAATCTATGTGAAAGGTCCTCCAGGGTTCCGACAGCAAGAAGGGGATACTTGGTTTCAACACAAAAGTCTTTATGGTGTGAAACAGTCCGGTTTAATGTGGTACTTATGTCTTACTGACAAACTAAATTCAATGGGCTTTATTAAGTCCGAAACAGATGAATGCGTGTTTACTAAAATATCTGATAATAGGTATGAGATTGTTCTTGTTTATGTTGATGATATTGTTTATATTGGTCCAAATAAGCAGATGAATGAGAACTTTGCTAAAGCTTTACAAAAGTATTTCACATTGAAGTCTTTAGGATATATTAATACTTATTTGGGTGTTCAGGTTGTCAAAATTCAGAAGGGGTTTAGTCTCTCACAAGAAGATAAGATTGAACAACTTTTGCATCACTGCAACATGAAGGATGCTAAGACAGTGAGTATACCCATGCAAACCGATTTTCACAACTTGGCACATGAACCAAGTCCTGAGTTCGAAGATCAAACACTATGGCTCAGTAATTGGGTTGCTGCTGTATAATTAGTAGTTGGACTAGACCCGACATTGCACTTAGTGTTAATCTCTTATCACGACACGTAGGCAAGGCAAAACAGTTTCATTGGACATGTGTTAAGAAATTATGGAGATATCTAAAACACACTAAAAACATGAATTTATTGCTAGAACCCACACATACTGATTATGCAGTTATGTTGTTATGCAGATTCTGATTGGGCGAGTGATAAGAAATCATGTAAAAGTACTTCAGGTTATATGATGTTTCTAAATGGCATGTGCGTAAACAGAATTTTGTGTCTTGTTCATCTACTGAAGCTAAATATGCTTGTGTTTCAGATGCATGTAATTCTCTAGCATGGTTTGATGCTTTAGTCACAGATATTTGGACACACCCAATTCGACCGATCACTGTGATGGAAGACAAGAAATCTGTGGTTTATATATCTGAGAATCGTTTTACAGGTTCTAGGTCTAGACACATGGACATAAAAATATAAAACAAGTTGTTAAACAGGGTTTTGTGAAATTGCAATATGTGCCTACACATGATCAGATTGCTGATATGCTTAACAAGCCACTTCCTGCAGCTCAGCACAAGTATTTGTGTAAGAAGATGTGCCTTATCTGAGTTCTGCTTAACTGACAAAGAAGGGGTTGTCACTGCGTTCTTTTGTGCTTGTCAGCTAAGCACGTCTGTTTGTTTTTATTCCAGCTGTATTGTAATCTTATCATGGTAACCAAGGTGATTGTCACATGTCCAGCCATGTTTTGGTTTCATATCTTTGCTCTACTACTATGTGCGCAAGTCTAAGAGGTTAGTTTAAGTTTTTTTCTTTCCTTTTCTTTATCTCCATCGACCTCTGATAGGGAGTATTTCTTTGATTTACTCTCTGACACCATCGAACAAAAACAACTGCTGGGACTACAGTTGAACCCAATCCAAAAAGGGAAGGGTCTGAGAGGCCGCGTTTGCAAACGCTTTTATTTTTTTATTTTCAATTTTCTTTTCAATAAATTTTTGCCTTTGTTATCCAGACTTGTCTTTGAGTTGTGAGTATCAAATTTTGGGCTTTTAAATCTCACATCACCATTCCAAGTCCAAGCTTAATGTTCCAAATGTACAAATATAAGTAACAAAACACACATCAGAAACAAGTTCTCCTTTTAATTAAAAGGAGAGGAACTTTTATGGTTACTTATGTGAGATTTAAAAGCCCAAAATTTGATACTCACAACTCAAAGACAAGTCTGTTTAACAAAGGCAAAAAATTATTGAAAAGAAAATTGAAAATAAAAAATAAAAGCGTTTGCAAAGGCGGCCTCTTAAGACCCTTACCAAATTGGATTGTGTTCCAAGAGCGCACTGGGCAAGTTTCAACCCAGGCATTTATACTTTCTTTTCCCGATACATGCCCCCTAAGAAACTTAAGTTAGTCTTTGAAGTCATTTACATTTCTAAAAGATTTTCTTTGAAGCTTTTCACACTCAAAATGACTTATTGTAACAACTTCCTTACATCCCTCACTATCTTGTTTACTTGCAACCTCCTATCTTCTTTGAAGCTTTTCAAAAGAACTTTGTTGATTACCATTTGTGAGTTTTCTGTCTGAGCAGGAAACAGCCCCACATCTTAGTGTTACATTTGATACAATTCATTGGTGTTACATTTTATACAATTTATAAAAGAATAACCTTTATTTTTTTCCCTTTACTTACCATTTATCCCACCAACTTAAAAAGACAGTGGGGAAAGACTAAAAGGAATATTGAACCTGAGATTTTTTGTGAAGTGGGAGGTGTCCTCACCTCCGACAAAAGAATCAAATAGTCCAAAGAGCCAGATTAAAAGAAAAAGACAGAAGAAAAAACTTGCTTTTGGTTTTGACCTCTGATAGAAAGGGCTGCGAGATGCTGCAGACATCCCCCCTCCCCCTGGGTTTCGACATTCCCCTTTAAAATGACCAGGTTTTCCACAGTTATAACACTTTCCTTGGGGCTTGCTGCCTTGTGATAAAGCGGCTGCCAATAAATTGGTTTGATAAAAGGCTGTTCCGATATCCTGTAATCTGATAACAAAATCAGGATACGGCTCAGTAGCCTTCTGCCTGATGTTAGAGAAGGCTTGATGAGGTTTGCCAGAAACAGATACTTTTCCAAACGCTTGGTAAATGTATTCAGAAGAAACCTGTAGAATGGCCGCTGGTAAAACAATTTCAGCATCAACTGGAACAAAGGGACCAGACCCGTCAGCAATTTCTTCTACATTCCCCCCTTCTTTTGCTAATTGTTCCTCTAAAATTTGCCTCTTGGCGGTATACAATGGCTGTGAAGAAGCAGAAAAATTAACCTCTTCATGAGAAGCTGAAGGTCCAATTAAAGATAACTCTGGAGGGAAGTTTTTTTTTTGATCATAATTAGGTGGAGGTGTTGCGGTCAATTGGTGTCCAGCCAAAGCATCAGAGCCAAATTTTTCCACTGCTTGACGGCATTGAAGCCATAGATGTAATATCTCAACTGGAGCCCGGGGTTCAAGATGTAAAGTATGCCGTATCTTTACCCAGTCCTGTAAACGGAGCGTCCCTCACTCCGGATACCAAAGACAATTTTTCCCTATCTCTCCTATGAGCTTCCTTATCTCTGCCACAGGTGCTTTAAGCCCTGAATTTTGTAGCAGGAAGGTAAATTCCTCTACACATTGTTGCTGCTGATGAGATAGATTGCAACCCGTACTTACCTCTGCGGAGTCCCGTAGGACAAAGGGACCTTTGGGGTCTATTCCAGACAAAGGTAAATATGTTGAAGGTAAATATGTTGCTCCCCCGGAGGGAGGGCTCCCTGTTCCAAATCTCTTTTTGTTGGTTTGTTTGTTTTTAAAGATTTATTGTCCCTGTTCGGGCGCCATAATGTGGGGATTCAGAGACCAGTCAACGCAGGGTGTCCCAAATATGTCTGTCTGCCTACACAGGGTTTATTGTATTTATACAGTTAACAAGCAGGAAATTACGCACAGCAAAAGTATTGTTTATTGGTGTACTCCCTAGTCAATCTTAGAGAACATCCAAACTTCCCAAGCCAGGGCAGAGTCTTCCTTATCTTAGCTGGTTCCTTGCAGTCCTTGGCAAGGCTAATTGGAATGAGCTCATAGACATGTGGATAACAGATACTGGGCAGGCAGTATTCTTCACATGGTCCCTTCATATCCTTTTTTTAAAAAAAATATTGAATTTATTATTTAAAACATTGGACACGGTGAGAACGGACTGACATACCTTCTTGTCTACATTATTTTTAAAATTTACATATATATATATACACATAAGATACACTTAAAATACATATCAGTTATATATAATAATACAATATCTAGAGCAATCAAGCAATCTATAAATTCTAATGGAGACTTTCCTTTTGTTCCCACCAGAAATAAAACTTATTCCAGACTTTATAGTAGCCTGATTGATTTTTATTCTTAATTTCCAGAGTTAATTTGTCCATTTCTGTGCACTCCCAAATTTTCTTTATTACCTCGTTTTCTACCGGTATTTCACTCCTTTTCCAATTCTGGGCAAACGACATTCTTGCTGCCGTAATAATATGAATCATCAGATACAACTCTTCTTTGGAGTATTTCTCTTTTATTATGCCCAATAAGAAAAATTCTAGACTAAACTCAACTTTTCGTCTTAGTATTTCTTTTAGCCAAGTCCAAATCATTTGCCAATATCTTTGAGTCTTGCTGCAAGATCACCATGTACGAAAATATGTGCCTATTTCTTCGGAGCAGTTCCAACATTTAGGAGATACTGTCTTATACATTTTGACTAAGCGTGCTGGGGGAAGATGCCATCAATAGAACATTTTAAATAAATTTTCTTTGTAGGCTGAGGCCAGAGTTATTCTTTTATTTCTGTCCCAAAGCGTTTGCCATGTGTCAAGATCAATGCCATGTCCCAAATTTTTGGCCCAAGTCAACATAGGGTCCTTCACTTGTTCCTCAAACAATTTATACCACAAGAGCAAATTATATAATTTCTTTATCTGTTTATTATCTGGCCCCAATAATATTTTATCCAAAGCAGTTTCCTGGGTAATCCCCCATTCTTTTTTATCTTTCCCGAATCTTGATTGAATCTGTAAATAGGCCCACCAATCTAGTTTTATCCCTTGTAATTCTAATTCATTTCTGGATTTCAATTCCCCCTCATTATTCATGATGTCCTTATATGAAATTTTGTTATCCAAGTTAAATAGATTTAGATAGACAATCACTTTGAGGGTGGATAGCCAGACCTGTACTTTAGTATAGTTATAATTTCTGATTTTATTCCAAATGTTAAATAGTGCTTGCCTAATCCAATGTTTTTGAAAATGTTAAAATAATCCTTGTTTTTCATTCCATAAAAAAGCATGCCAACCAAATTGTAAGTCATGGCCTTCTAAAGTCAGTAATCTTGTATTTTTCAGAATTATCCATTCTCTAATCCAATTTAACGCCGCGGCATGGTAATATAATTCCCAGACTGGCAATCCAAATCCCCCGGTTTTCTTTGTGTCCTGCAAATATTTCATTTTAATTCTTGGTTTTTTCCCTTGCCAAATAAAATTTAATGACAGTTTGTTCAAGTTTTGGAAAAATTTTGAATCAAGTTGGAACAAGAACAAGATTTTAGGCAAGACATTCATCTTAATCACCACAATTCTCCCCAATAATGAAAGGTTCAAGTTTCTCCATCTTTCCAAATCACCTTTTATTTGTTTCACTATTTTATCGTAGTTATCTTCTTTAAGTGAAGTGCATCTAGCCATGATATTGATTCCTAAGTATTTTTTTTACTATTTCTGTGTCCATAATTCTAGCCAAGTTTTCTTTCTGTTAGTCATATTTTTAGCAATCATCTTAGTCTTATGTCTATTTATTTTCAACCCAGCGACTTCACCATATTTAACTAATTCTTCCAATAATTTTGGTCCTGAATGTTGTGGGTCCTCCATGATAAAGACCAGATTGTCCGCAAATGCTTGAAATTTAAAAGTTTCCTTTTTAATATCTAATCCTTTTATCTGTGGTTCATTTCTAATTATTCTCGTTAGAACTTCATGTCAATATGAACAGCAGTGGAGATAAGAGGCAACCTTGCCGTGTTCCCTTTTGTATTTGAAATTTCCTAGATGTTTCCCCATTAATAATTACTTTTGCTTCCTGGTTAGTATAGATTGCCCTTATTGTATTTATAAATTTTTCACCCATAGCCATATAATTAAGTTGTTGATATAAAAATGACCATTTAACATTATCAAAGGCCTTCTGGGCATCTAAGAATAGTAACGCCAACTGTTGTCCACTGTGTAGTTCATAATATTCTAACTTCTCCCTTCTCCCCATCTAGTCCAACCCCTGCATGGGATGGGGGCTGCCTGGGGGCCACAGGGGGAGCCTGCCCAGAGCCCCCCTGGATGAAAAAGGCAGGAAACACCCCCCCCAAACTCCCCCCTGACCTGCCTGGGGAGAGACACAGCCTGGGAGGCCCGTCAGCTCCACTGGCCTGGATGCGGGGTGGGGGGGAGGAAGACGGGACTGCTCGCTCCCCTTCCAAAAGAAAACCTTCGCTACTGCACAGACGCCAAATGGATTATAGATGGAAGGACGACACCAATCGGTCGCTCTGGCGAGGACGGCGATTCACAACAGGACTCTTAGGGGCGGTCACTTCAAGAAAAGAGAAAGAGCTCCCAGGAAAAGGGTGTGCAGAGAAGTCCCGCCTCCACTTCTGGGAACAAATAGAACTGAGGCACCTATTAGACACGGCCGCGGATGGGCTGGGAGCCAGGTAGGGCGCAAGGGATGCTGGGAGTTGCAGTCTGAGAGGCTCTCTGGTGCAGGAAGGGGGTAGGGGGAGCCCGAGGCTTGGTCTGGTGGGACGGGCTCTGGGAAGGAGGCCTGCTTGGAAAGTCTCACTGAGAGGCCGAGGCTTCGGCCGTCTTCCCCGGGCGGGCTGTGACTCTCCTCTGGGAAGGGACGAAGCCGTGACCCACCTCTCCTCCTCCCCATTCCCCCCTGCAGGAGTTCAGGCGAGCCCAGCAGAGGAAGGAAGGTGGCCCCACGGAGCAGCCCCGGGAGGAGACAGCAGGCAAGGCCCGAAGGGATGAGCCAAGGGGGACTCCGCGAAAGGAGGATGGCTGGAAGGTGAAGCAGGGACCAGGAAACGAGCAGAGACTTCGAGACGGGCCTGGAGGGCAAAGGGTCCTTTTGGACAGGCGGGAAAAGCCACAGAATCCAGGAGAGAGGAGAGAAATATCAGTGCCCGGAATGTGGAAAATCCTTCAAAAGAAATGGAGATATTAAACAGCATCTAAGAATCCACACTGGAGACAGACCTGGAGTGTGGAAAGACCTTTACTAAGAACAGTACCCTTTATATACATCAAAGAATCAACACAGGAGAAAAACTACATAAATGCCTGGAGTGTGGAAGGAGCTTCAGGCAGGCAGGACACCTTGATAGACATCAAAGTATCCACTCAGGAGACAAACCACATAAATGCCCGGAATGTGAAGAATCCTTCAAAAGGAGATCTTAAAAAGCATCTAAGAATCTACAGTGGAGAGAAAGTGTATGAATGTCCAGAGTGTGGAAAGAGCTTCAGTTGGAGGAGCAGCCTTTATATACATCAAAGGATCCACACAGGAGAAAAACCTTATGAATGCTTTGAGTGTGGAAAGAGCTTCAGGGATAGTAGCACCTTTTGTGTTCATCAAAGAATCCACTCAGGAGAGACACAGCATAAATACCTGGAGTGTGGAAAGAACTTCATAGGACCACCCTTTATAGACATCAAAAGATCCACTCAGGTGAAAAACTACATAAATGCCTGGAGTGTGGAAAGAGTTTTACTGAAAGTGGTGGTCTTTGTAAACATCAAAGAATTCACATAGGAGAAAAACCATATTTCTAGAGTTCGTGTGTCAACATTTTACTGTTCCCTTTATTGCTAATCTCTGTTTAATGATTCTACTATTCTGCGATGCCTAATAGTTGAATTTGAATCTTACACACTTTTCAAGGGGTACGTAATCTTATGAGTAGAAGTGTATTCAATTCCACAAACTCGTATCACAATTTCTTCTCATTGGTGAGATTTCATTTTGAGATTCAGAAGCTGCTACTGGAATGTTCTGAAGAAATTTAGCAATTTCCATTGTGCCCACGGTTCTTTCCATGGGCCTGGAAATCAGACCCTTCTGGGTTAATTTTCCCCTTGAAATAGGACTCTCGCCTCTTCCGTACCTTTTGGCACATTCCCTCCTTCCACACAGAGAACAAACTACACTCTTGGCTATAATTTACCCTTTTCTGTCCTTATGTGGGCCGTAACCTTTGCCTCATGTGAAGACCTCTGTGTTGCAGGAATACACTCTTTGCTGAGGACCAAGCAACGAGTTTCTTGCACTTGGTTGCACTTTCTTGTAACTTTAATTTTTTTTTTGATAACCTTCTAATATTCTAGGTGCCTGTAACTTTCTAACTGCAAAACAAGGCACTCTCTCAGGCTGAATAGCAAAGGACTTTTTCAATTGTACATGCTAAAGTTTCAGCTGGCCAAAATGGTATCTTTTCACAACAGATTTCTGTGGCTCATGATGCTAATGATGTCTTTTCCCATGCAAACGTTCTCCTTTTAATACAATGTGTACCGTGGCAGAATTTAGGTACCTGACCTGCCCCAACTGGCTCCCTTATGAAGGAAAGACCATCAACGAAGCAAAAGCTGCCTCTGGTAGAAACCAGTTCTGGGCTGCTGTGGTCTTCGTTACCTGTCATTTCCCCCTCCCTGTTTCCCATCACATAGAAACATATTTTCCATTTGTCTAAATACAGCTCTGGGAGACTGAAGAGGTACCAGGTTGATTAGCACATTTCATGCAAATGCTGAATGAGAAAAAGTAACATCCCTTTGTACTGTATTCTCCATGTTCATCCAGATTTTTCTCAAATGGAGTCAAATGTAGGTTTAAAATCTACAAAGCCTTCATGCAGTGATTTTGTCCATGCCATTTTTTTTACTTTGAAGAATGCTAGTCATAAATCAAAATTTACACCCGATGCATTATGCAAGGAACTATCAATGCTGTTTCATTGCATCAGTTTCAACTGATTTCACACTAGATTGAGATTTGATAAAAAGATACCCCTACTTTTTGCTTCAACAGGCGGACTCGACCATTCACCTTGTCCTCTGAAACTTAATAGTAATAAAGTTGGAAGGGACCTTGCAGGTCATCTAGTCCAACCCCCCTGCTCAGGCAGGAAACCCTATACCATTTCAGACAAATGGCTGTGTAAAGTATTTAAGGGGCTCAAACTGGGCAAAGTATTTATGCTGGTGGTTGACTGGAGCAGAACCAGGTAGAAGAATTCTTGGTCTCTGTTTTGTGTCTGCAATCTGTGTATTTATGAGGGGCAGTTTCGGGCTCCTTATCTCTCCTTCCAGAAAGGTTTCAGCTGGAACCTGGATTGCCACCGAGATGGGGCAACTGAGAGACCGACTTGAACTCAGCCAGGAAGTAATGAAGGCTGGACATAGACAACAGGTAACGCCCCACAAATCCAGCTCAACACTGCCATGCTTAGGAAATGCAGGTGTTAGATCCTATGGAGAGAATAGTGTTGCGTGAATTAAATCAAAATTTACTGGACTGGCCAGGATATGTCTAGCTCTGGAGCAGACATGTCAAACACAAGACCACATCCAGCCCGCCATGTTCTCCGTCTGTCCCAGGACCTGCTCTGGAACAAGAAAGGACCAGCCTGAGGCATCTTGACCCAGCCCAGGCCAACCAGATGCTTATGTACAACCTGGTTGCATCCACCAAAGTCGGAACCTGCTCAGCTTTAGATCCACAGGGCAGCCCTGGAATCAGCAACGTGCCCCTGCCCTGCCCTGCCGTCCCCTGGGCACAGCGGAGTATGTTGACCCTGCTGCCTGTCTTGCTCCATAGGCTGACATCACCCAGGGTGCTGGCCATCTCCTGTATGCACACCCTGGTGGCGAGGCTTGCTGGTTCCAGGGCGGCCCCGTGGATCTAAGGCTGAGCTTGTTCTGACTTGGTGAATGCAACCAGGTTGTAGATGAGCGCCATCCCCCACCAACACCTCCATGGCCCCCTTGCTGAACTAGCCTTGCAGCCACAAGTCTTCCCTTTCATCAGGACCAGCCCCATCCACCCATGAGGGATAGCAATGACCAGTGGCAGCATGGAGACCAGTAGCACTGGCAATCACCGATCATATCTGGGCTGCAGGGCTGCCGAGGGGTGGCAGGTGGCGCCAATAGCCATCCTTTGCTGTCCCCTGATGGCCGGTGGGGGAGTTGCTGCTCGGCTGTACTTCATCTCGAAGGCCGGGAAAGGCTGCAGTGCCCCCCAGCAAAGACCTCAGTGGGTCCCTCAAAGATCCCTTTGTTGGCGCTTCCTGCGGTCCGGGGGTTGGAGGTGGGAGGCTGCCCGGGCGACCAGGACAAGTGGTGCGGCCTTCATCATCCAAGACTGCAGCGGAGAAGACCTGTGAGTGAAAGTGCTGGACGAGGCCATATTTGTGATGGGTGGAAGCGCTGCAGGTGCCATCTTTGGAGCAGGTGGAAGCAAAAGTTAACTGAGCTCTTCTCCAGGCAGGTGACTCTCAGTCTGTACCTGGGCAGCCTTGGCTGACTTGGGAAGGAAAGCTTGCTTAGGCTTGGATGGGGGACCACCAGGAAATGCAAGAGATGATGTCTAGCACTACAAAGCTTAAAAAAGAAGCAGCCCCATCTGATGCAGCCCAGAAAATGCCTTGAAGTGTCTGGGATTGACCCAAGGATGGTTTGCCTGCTCAGTTGACTAATGGCTGGTTTGGAAAAAGGTTAATTGAGGTCCAGCCTCTTTAGCACTTGGAGCATGGCAGGGACTGGAATTGGAAAGGCAGCAATGGCCGCTTGTTTGTGCTTTTCTCCCAAGAGAGCTGCAGATCCTCCCCCGCTCTCTCTATACACACACACACACACTGTTGTGACTCAGGGCCGGCCTGTGGGTCCGACAGCCGGGTCCGATGTATCGGATGACTCAGATGAGGGGGAGGAGGGTGACGAACCGGCTGATGATGGTTTGGAGGCTTTGCAGAGCCCTCATCCGGGGACCTCTTCTCAGCTGCGTGAGCCTGATAGTGCGGAAGATGATGACCCACAGCTGGCCCTGTTCAAGGACGCCCGACGCAGGAGTCAGTCGAGCAGGAACAAACAAAGAAAGGCTGTGGGACTCCTCGGGAGGAGGCACAGGGAGACCACGCCCTGAGCTCTCAATATAAGGAGTGTTTGGGGAGGGGCTGGTTGCTGAAAGCAACTCTTCCGCTTGAGAAGACAAGCTCTAGTGTTTTTGTTAACTGCGTAATAAATCTTGGCAGACGCCTTTTAGCCTTGAACGCTCTCCAGTCTCTTCTATCTGAATAGGGGTTTGCCTTACTACAAGGCTTGAAGAGGGCTGGTTCAGAACAGTTTGCTTTCAGCCTCCCACCCCTTACTACTACGATGGAGCAGCTTCTTGCTGAGAATGCTCAGTTCACCCAGCAACTCACTTTGCTGGCAGCTCAAGTGGCTCAACTACAAGCCCAGGTACATGCCGCACCCCCACCCAGGAGGAAATGTCAGATAGCTATGCCGGATAAATTTGCTGGCAATCCAGAACTGTTTCCTGCCTTCCTGGGACAATGCCAGCTTTTTATCAGCGTAAGAGCAGCTGATTTCCCCACTGACCGGGATAAGGTGGGATTCGTGTTGAGTCTTCTGTCGGGGGATGCAGCTCGTTGGGGCACGCCTCTGCTGGCACAACCCAGCCCTTTGTTGGATAACTTTGGGGGGTTTTGTGACCATATGCGCCTCATGTACGAGGACCCAATTAAGGCGCAGACCGCCACCCGACGCCTGAAAGCTTTGAGGCAGGGTCAGCGCCCCCTACAGGCCTATATCAGTGATTTCCGGCTGCTTAGCCAGGATTCCGCCTGGAATGAGGCTGCGCTCGTGGATGCCCTCCAGGATGGCTTGTCGGAGGAGATGTTGGATGAGCTGGCCCGCGTGGACATTCCCTCAGACCTGAATGGGCTGATCCATCTTTGTCTGCGGATCGATGCCCGGCTGCAGCAGCGAAAGAGTCGCCGTGCCACCCCACAGTCCCCTGCCGCCCCTGTTGTGCGTGAGCCCCCAGTCCAGAGGGAGGAGCCTATGGAGCTGGGTGCCGCCAGTTCCCGTCTATCGGAGACGGAAATGGACAGACGACGATCGGGGGGGTTGTGTTTTTACTGTGGGGACCCTGGACATTTGGCTGCTTCTTGTCCGAAGAAGCGTCAGCGGGCGTCAGTGATCAAGCCTGCCCCGAGAAAGTCCCCTGCTTTGCTGTCGGGAAACGGCCCGAGCCCGATCTAGACGGTGTGAAGGATCGGGCGACCCATAACGACCACGCCGAGCGACGCCGTTCCGACGGTGTCTGTGAACCTCCACGGCATTTGATTCTGGAGGCACGTCTGATCCTTCCTGGCAAGCCAGAGGGGATTCCGGTCCATGCCTTAATTGACTCTGGGGCTACCACTAACTTTATGGATTCGGCCTTTGTGGCCAAATGGGCTGTTCCCCAGTGTCCGGTGGATCCGCCCATGCTTGTGGAGACCATCGATGGTCGAGTGCTCCTGTCCGGGCCTATTACGGCCGCCACGCAACCCGTGTGTATGGCCATCAGTACCCATGTGGAGGCCATTCAGTTCTACGTCACTTCGGATCTGCACTTCCCCGTGGTCTTGGGACTGGCGTGGCTCCGGGCGCATGATCCACAGATCTACTGGTCTCAGAACTTGGTCACCTTCCCAAGTTTGCAGTGCGTGGACCACACCCGCCATATCTGTGCCGGCCAGGTGGAGGGTTCCCCAGGGGTTTCCTTGCCTCCCGAACTGTCCGACTTTGCTGACGTGTTCAGCGAGTCAGAGGCGGACCAATTACCCCCGCACAGGCCCTACGACTGCTCCATTGATCTAGTCCCTGATGCGCCTCTCCCAGTGGGGCGTTTGTATTCCATGTCGGAGCCCGAGTTGGCTGCATTGCGGGACTTCCTGACGAAGAATTTGGCTCGTGGTTTCATCCGGCCCTCGTCCTCGCCAGTGTCTGCGCCCGTGCTCTTCGTCAAAAAGAAGTCGGGCGAGTTACGGCTTTGCTGTGACTACCGGAAACTCAACGCCATCACGGTGCGTAACCGCTACCCGCTGCCCCTCATCCCCGAGCTCTTGGACCGACTCTGGGAGGCTAAGATCTTCACGAAACTGGACCTGCGTGGAGCTTACAACCTCGTCAGGGTTCGGCCGGGTGATGAGTGGAAGACGGCGTTTGGTACTCGCTATGGACACTTCGAGTACACGGTGATGCCATTTGGCCTGACCAACGCCCCCGCTGTGTTTCAGCATTTTATGAACGATATCTTTCGGGATCTGTTGGACCAGTTTGTCGTGATTTACCTGGACGACATCCTGATTTACTCCCCGTCGCGTGAAGCGCATCATCAGCATCTCCGTCAGGTCCTGCAGCGCCTCCGGAAACATCGGCTGTTTGCCAAGTTGGAGAAGTGCCAGTTCTACCAGGTGACCATCGATTTCCTGGGTCACCGCATTTCTCCTGAGGGCATCGCCATGGAGCCGAGTAAAGTCGAGTCGTTGCAGAGTTGGCAACCCCCGCGTCGCGTGAAGGACGTTCAGCGACTCCTTGGATTTGCCAACTACTATCGGACATTCATCCCTGGCTTTGCTGCCTTGACAGCCCCCCCTCACCCGGCTCCTGCAGAAGAAGACTCGGTTCCAGTGGAACGCCCCCGAACAACAGGCGTTCCAGGCTTTGAAGGACGCCTTCATGAAGGAGCCCATCTTGAAACATCCCGACCCGCAACGGCCGTTTGTCGTGGAGGCGGACGCCTCCGACATTGCCATTGGGGCCGTGTTACTCCAGGCAACGACGCCCAGCGGTACCCTTTTCCCTTGCGCGTATCACTCTCGGAAATTGAACCCCTCGGAGCGCAACTATACCATCTGGGAGAAGGAGCTGCTGGCCATTAAGGCGGCGTTCGAGGCTTGGAGGCATCTTCTGGAGGGGGCGCGGCATCAGATCGAGGTCCGGACGGACCACAAGAATCTGGAAAGCCTGCAGACCGCTCGGAATTTGAATCAACGCCAGATCCGGTGGTCCCTCTTCTTTGCGAGGTTTGACTTCCGGGTGCGGTACATACCAAGCGGGCACAATCAGAGAGCGGATGCTCTGTCCAGAAAGCCCAAGTACACCCGAGCGGAAGACAAGCTTCCGCCCAGGACCATGATCCCCGTCGAGTCTTTTGCTGCGGTGCGGGAACCGGTGGATATACGGGCTCGGATCCGGGAGGCGCAGCAGCAGGAGGCGTGGGTGGCTCAGCGGAAGGAAGAGGTGGGGCCAGATTCGCCTTGGTCGGTCGCGGATGAACTCCTGTATTATCGTGACCGGCTCTATGTTCCGGGAGGGCCACTCAGGGGACTCGTCCTCAGCCAGTGTCATGATAACCCGGCTGCGGGGCATTTTGGCCTGTTCAAGACTCTGAACTTGGTCTCCCGTACTTTCTGGTGGCCCCGAGTCCGACACGATGTCCAGTCTTATGTCACCTCCTGCATTCCTTGCAGGCAGGCCAAGTCAGCGACAGGGGCCCCGCCTGGTTTACTGCAGCCCTTGCCAACACCCAAGAGACCCTGGGGGGCTGTGTCCATGGACTTTTTGACGGATCTACCCCCATCCTCCGGCTTCACGACAGTGTTTGTGGTGGTGGACATGCTGACCAAGATGGCGCACTTCATCCCTTGTCGCGGCTTACCGTCAGCTCGCGCCACTAGTCGCATGTTCCTCCAACAGGTGTTCCGGCTGCACGGCCTTCCCGATAGAGTCGTCTCCGATAGGGGGGCCCAGTTTACAGCCCGCTTCTGGCAGGAGTTGATGCGGGCGTTGGACATTAAGGTTTGCCTCTCGTCCGCGCATCATCCACAAACCGACGGGGGTACCGAGAAGGTCATCGGCATCTTAGAGCAGTATCTGCGCTGCTACGTTAACCTGCAGCAGGACAATTGGGTGGACTATTTGGCCATAGCCGAGTTTGCCTTTAACAACTCGCAGCACACCTCCACGCAGATGACACCGTTCTTGGCCAACGTGGGTTATCACCCCCGGTTTTTCCCCCTTTCTCCCGTGGACTCATCGGAGCCGGCAGCGAACGAATTTATGGCGGAGTTACAGGCGATCCATCGGTTGGTGCGACGACAGCTGGAGAAGGCCAAGGCCGACTACAAGAGGTTCGCCGATCGGTCGAGAAGGGATACGCCTCCACTATCGGTGGGGGATCGGGTCTGGCTGTCCACCAGGAACCTACCATCCACTCGGCCGGCGAGGAAGCTGGACCACCGTTACCTTGGACCGTTCCCAGTCGAGGCCGTCATCAATCCGGTCGCCTACCGTTTAACTCTGCCACGTTCCCTGCGCGTGCACCCCGTCTTCCATCGGTCCTTGTTGGTCCCCGAACAACCGGCCTGTCCACTTCGCCAAGCGGAACCTCCCCCATCAGGAACTCGTGATGGAGGCAGCACCCCCGAGTACGAGGTCGCCAGCATCAGGGATTCCCGCTGGCTGAAAGGTCGCTTCCAGTACCTGATCGAGTGGAAAGGGTACGGGCCGGAGGACTTCACATGGGAAGACGCGACCGCCGTTCATGCCCCTGCGTTGGTGACTGCTTTTCACGAACAGTTCCCATCCCGACCGCATCCGGATCGGCAGACCCGGGGGAAGGGCCCTGCGGTGCGGGATAGTGTTGTGACTCAGGGCCGGCCTGTGGGTCCGACAGCCGGGTCCGATGTATCGGATGACTCAGATGAGGGGGAGGAGGGTGACGAACCAGCTGATGATGGTTTGGAGGCTTTGCAGAGCCCTCAGCCGGGGACCTCTTCTCAGCTGCGTGAGCCCGATAGTGCGGAAGATGATGACCCACAGCTGGCCCTGTTCAAGGACGCCCGACGCAGGAGTCAGTCGAGCAGGAACAAACAAAGAAAGGCTGTGGGACTCCTCGGGAGGAGGCACAGGGAGACCACGCCCTGAGCTCTCAATATAAGGAGTGTTTGGGGAGGGGCTGGTTGCTGAAAGCAACTCTTCCGCTTGAGAAGACAAGCTCTAGTGTTTTTGTTAACTGCGTAATAAATCTTGGCAGACGCCTTTTAGCCTTGAACGCTCTCCAGTCTCTTCTATCTGAATAGGGGTTTGCCTTACTACAAGGCTTGAAGAGGGCTGGTTCAGAACACACACACACACACACACATATACATATACATATACATATACATATACATATACATATACATATACATATACATATACATATACATACATACATACACACACACACACACACACACACACACACACACATATATATATATATATATATATATATATATGTGTGTGTGTGTGTGTGTGTGTGTGTGTGTGTGTGTGTGTTTAAGTATTTGTCAAGGCTTTTTGAATGGACCTTGCTAATTAACTCTTTCATTCCTGTTTTGGCCCGGCTCAGGGCTTATCCACAGGATATAGTCAACTATGACAGCTCATTATTTGTGCAAATTATTCAAATTGCTAATAAAGAATTTGGGAGGCTAAGATGATCATTTCGAACTTTTTATGTTCTCATCAGTTAGTCATACCCTTTATCTGAGATTCGAACCCGGGCTGATTATATATCAGGCAGTGTTTTAACCTCCTGAGTATATATATATATATAGACACACATTTAAGTATAAAATCTTCGAACACCAGGATGGATAAAAACAGTTGTTTATTGCTAAAAGATCATAATAAGCAATAAAAAGTAACTGTTTAAAGTATATCTACCTAATCTAAGCTTTCGCTGGTCCTCTGCCAGCATCATCAGAGAAAGCATTGAAGGTTTGAAAAAACCGTTGGTAAGCCTGTTTGGTTCCGTGCTCTGCTCATTGGCCGTGTGATGGACCTTGCTCTAGCCAATTGCAATTGTTCTGACTGTCTCACATCGCTTCCCTTGCAATCTGGTCTTGTTGTTGTTGTTGTTAGTTGCGAAGTCGTGTCCGACCCATCGCGACCCTATGGACAATGTTCCTCCAGGCCTTCCTGTCCTCTACCATCTTCTGGAGTCCATTTAAGCTCATGCCTACTGCTTCAGTGACTCCATCCAGCCACTTCATTCTCTGTCGTCGCCTTCTTTTATTGCCCTCCATCTTTCCCAGCATTAGGCTCTTCTCCAGTGAGTCCTTCCTTCTCGTTAGGTGGCCAAAGTATTTGAGTTTTAGCTTCAGGATCTGGCCTTCTAAAGAGCAGTCAGGATTGATCTCCTCTAGGACTGACCGGTTTGATCGCCTTGCAGTCCAAGGGACTCGCAGGAGTCTTCTCCAGCACCATAGTTCAAAGGCTTCAATTCTTTGGTGCTCAGCCTTTCTTATGGTCCAGCTTTCACTGTCATACATTGCAACTGGGAAGACCATGGCCTTACTGTCCGGTCTTACTGTCCCCTTTTTAAAAAATTTCTCCTCCCTATCTGTTTTGGTTTGACTACCTTAACTGATCTTGTTTTCTTTTGCTGTTTCTCATCCAATGTCATAGCTGTTTGTATTTGTACTTCCTTGTTCTCTGTGTCCTCCTTCTTTACCCTCCTTGCCTGTGATTGGCCATTCTGTGCTATGCCTGGGTTTCCCTCTTGACTCCCTTCCGTGATTTCTGCAAATAGCTCCCCGCCCTGATTCACTTGGACGTATGACTTTTTTCAGTGTTTATCCACTGATCTTTATCTGATCCCTGGACTAGCCACCCCAATGTTTTTTGTTTATTTATATGCTGCCCTTGCTTTCTGCTATTTTTTTTATTTTTTATTTTATTTTAATCCCATTTATATCCCGCCCTTCTCCGAAGACTCAGGGCAGCTTACAATCTAAGCACAAATCAAATGTGCTTAGCAATATTTTGATTTAGTTGATCTTGCTGTATTTGGATGTTCTTTGTGTGTTGGTGTGTATGTGTGTTGCGGCGCTCTCTTTCCTTGGTTCACCCATATCTGTTCAATTAGGGTTGTTTTCAGATCATTCCTTGTCTTCTCGGCTAGTTGTTGCATGATCAGTATCTTCTTTTTTATGAGACATGTTATCCTCTGTTTGCTGTATTTCTTTCAATGGGTCACGTGTTCGCTGGTTATTTTCCTTGCCTTGGGATGGTCGCTTTTGTCTGTTCATTGTGCCTGTCCGTCCATCCATTCCTGTTAAGCTCCTGTCTTCCAGGTGCTCTCCATCTGTTTGTGCATGCGCGTGACATTGTCTTCTCTTCCATTGCTCTATCCACCTCCGATCTTCGGGAGTTATTGCATGATTGTTAGTCGTCTGTTCCTGTTTTTCGGGTTCGGTGGGTCGTTGTGTTTTAGATATCTCTTCCAGTGTCCTGGTTGGCCAACTTTGATTTCTTTTGGTTTCTCTCCTTTTTATCGTGGGTAGGCCTTTCTGTTGCTGTTGATGTGCCTTCAACGCCTGGTAGGCGGGTGGCAATTCTAAGTGGCGATTAATTGTAAATTTATCTGAGAACCAGGCTTCCTTAAGTAATCTGCCGATATAGCTATAATCTCCGATATAGCTATAATGGCAGTCATTGCATCTCACCCTATAGATTACTGATGATTTTTCTTTTTCAGATAGATGTTCTTTTGGATGCATCAACTTGGTACGGAGTGTCTGGTTTGGCCGGTGTGTCACATTAATGTTAAGTGGTGCCAATATTCTTGCCATTGCCTCTGAAACCCCATTTATGTATGGAATTGTCATCCAAGTTGTATTTGCCAAGCCATTTTCTGTCAAGCGTGGTTCTTGGTGCCTACTGTAACGCCAAATAAAATTTGCTGGGTAGCCGTTACATCTGCATACCCGATATAGATGATCACGTTCCTTGTCCTTGGCTCTTTTCGTGTTACAGTGTGTGTCTACACGTTTGAATAATGTGCGGATGCAGGAGATCTTGTGGGATGTGGGGTGATTACTTTTATAATTAAGCATCCTATCTGTGTGTGTCCTTTTTCTATAAACAGATGTGTGGAGGGTGCCATTTGTTTGGCGACTGATTGACACATTGAGGAAAGCTAAGGTGCCATTGGCTTTCTCTTCTGCTGTAAACTGGATATCCGGAAATATTGAATTTAGTTGTCTCATGAAATCAATCTTATCCTTACATTTGATGATGGTGAATGTGTCATCAACATATCTTGCCCAAAATTTGGGTTGATAGCTGGCCATTACTTTGCATTCAAGTTGTTGTAAGACTGCTTCTGCGATGACTCCTGAAATGGGGGACCCCATTGGTGTGCCCTTGATTTGTTCATATATCACTCCCTGGAATTTAAAGTGTGTTTTAAAACACAAACCTTCAATGCTTTCTCTGATGACGCTGGCAGAGGACCAGCGAAAGTAGATATGCTTTAAACAGTTACTTTTTATTGCTTATTATAATCTTTTAATTTTAATTAATTTTATTGTAATTGGGCTTTAATATTTAATTCTTTCTTAACTTTTCTACACTGTATTTTTATTGTATTTATTGCCCTGTACACCGCCCTGAGTCCTTCAGGAGAAGGGCGGTATAGAAATTAAATTATTATTATTATTTTAGCAATAAACAACTGCTTTTATCCATCCCAGTGTTCGAAGATTTTATACTTAAATAAATATGCCTGGGATTCGTATTTTTAAAATTATTAAAAATATACATACATATTATTTATGTGTGTGTGTGTGTGTGTGTGTGTGTTTGTGTGTGTAAATTTTTTGGATTGCTAACAAAGGGAGACTAATAATAATAATAATAATAATAATAATAATAATAATAATAATAATAATAATAAAAATTTCTATACCGCCCTTCTCCCGAAGGACTCAGGGTGGTGTACAGGGCAATACAATAAAATATAACATATAAAAGTTAAAAAAATATTAAATATTACAGCCCAATTCAATACGTTAATACAATAACATTAAAGTACCCCTAAACCCATCAGACCAGGCCGGCTTGTTCAACTAAATATGTTTTTAGATCACGTCGGAAGGAGCGAAGGTCGGGAGCCATCCGGTGCTCCACCGGTAAACGGTTCCAAAGGTCTGGCGCGCCCACAGAGAACGCCCTCCCCCTGGGGGCCGCCAGTCGACACTCTTTGACCGACAGCACCCTAAGGAGGCCCTCTCTGTGGGAGCGCACTGGACAAAGGGAAGTTGATGCCGGCCGCAGGTGCTCCCGTAAGTAACCCGGACCCATGCCATTTAGGCCTTTATAGGTCGTAACCAGCACCTTGAATCTTACCCGGAGGACAACCGGAAGCCAATGCAGCTCGCGGAGTAGAGGTGTTACATGGGAGTATCGGGACACCCACACCACCACTCGCGCGGCTGCATTCTGCACCAGCTGGAGCCTCTGAGTAGTCTTCAAGGGCAGCCCCATGTAGAGCGTTGCAGTAGTCCAAACGGGAGGTCACGAGTGCATGAGTGACTATGCGCAGGGCATCCCAGTCCAGATAGGGCCGCAACTGGCGCACCAGGCGAACCTGGGCGAAGGCCCCCCCTAGTCACAGCTCCTATATGATCTTCCAAAGAGACCTGTGAGTCTAGGAGGACACCCAAGTTGCGAGCCCTATCTACGGGGGGTAATATCTCACCCCCCCATAGTTAACGATGGAACAATCTGAATTTCCCGAGACGCCGGCACACACAGACACTCAGTCTTGTCAGGGTTGAGCCGAAGCTTGTTCCTCCCCATCCAGACCCATACCCTTCTGAGGTTCGAACCTAGGCTGATTGCACATTAGGCAGTTGTATTAACCTCTAAGCCAGCTGGTATGGCTGACTGATGAGAACAAAAATGAGTTTGAAATGGCCATATCAGTCTCCCTTTAATTCTTTGTTAGCAATCCAAAAAATTTACACAAATAAGTTGTCGCAGTTGCGACTACAGCTTGTGGATGGCCTTAGGTTAGGCCGAAACAGGCAATAAGGTTCAGCCCGTATTTGGGCCAGCAAGGTATTCAAAAAACATTTAGCAAATATATATTCATAGATTTTCACGGGTATAGGTATGTAGGTCTTGGCGTATTCGGGTCTTTTCCTGTGTAGGAATGAGGGTGTCTTGGCGACGTTTCGACGAGTGCCTTGTTTTGCAGTTAGAAAGTTACAGGCACCTAGAATATTACAAGGTTATCATAAAAATATTAAAGTTATGAGAAAGAGCAACCAGGTGCAAGAAATCCGTTGCTTGGCCCTCAGCAAGGACTGTATTTGCTTTACTCAAGAAGCAGGCGAGACAGCAAGTTGAACGATTTAACTTTTTATTCCGAACCAGGCAAACAACAGAAGAACATGACATCTATTTATACTGGGAGCTGTCAACAGGTTAGCCAATCAGGGCTGAGCCGGTTTCCCGCACCGTTCGTTTCTGCCAATTGGAGCCGGCTGATTTTGACAGCTCGGAGCTGTCAGCGGTAGCGCGTGTAGAACTGTCAGTCAGTTGGCGCCTGCGTAGTTCTGTCCGGCAGCTTTTGACAGCTGTCAAAAGCTGCCGCGGCTTTTACCTCAGCCCTGTTAATCTCCATTAACCTCTATGTGAATGTATAACAATATATGTGAATACACAACACCCCTTACCCCTCCCTCTGATTGAGTTGATTTTTCCCCAACTGTTTCTTTTTCGGGTTTCCCCATTCGAAGTCTTTTAAGTAGGCGGGGGGTCTCTTTATCCTTTCGTAGCACCGGGGGGTTGTCTCAACTGGTTGTTCCCTTTCCCCAGGCGTATCGAGGATTGGCTCAGGGGGCATGGGCCATGGCTCCGTCGTTTCAGCGTCGTTTGGATCGGGGTTTTGAAGCGGTACGTTCTAATTGGGGGGGGGTTTGGCGTGAAAGTGTTTGCGGCGGGGCTTCTGCCTGTATTTCGTCGTTCCCCCTTCCCCCTATATTTTGCGGGCTGCGACGCCGGAGTTGGTCGATGTGTCTGCGGATGTGGGAATTGTGTCCTGTGTCTATGATGTAAGAAAGGGGACCAGTTTGTTCAATGACAACCCCCTGTGTCCATTTGTTGCCCCCCCATAGTTCCTTGCCCAGACAGCTTGCCCTGTGTAGAGAGTCCTGTGCTGGAGGGGTAGTTCTGGGTCTGGAGGGGATCTGCCAGGGTGTAGTCGGTCCAGTCTGGTAGTTAGTCTTTTGCCCCAGCGAAGCTCTGCTGGGGACTTTCCTGTAGTTGTGCATGGGGTGGTGTGCTGAGATAAAAGGAATTGAGCAAGTCTGCGGTGCCAGTTGCCGGAGACGATTTTCCGCAGTGCCTCTTTTGTAGATTTTACCATCACCTCTGCCAAGCCGTTCGCGGATGGGTGAAATGGCGCCGTGGTGGTGTGCCTAATAGAGTTCGCCGTTGTGAAACTCTGGAATTTGTAGGAAGTAAATTGGGGGCCGTTATCGGAAACTATTACATCTGGAAGCCCGTGTGTTGCAAACAACCCCCTTAAAACTTGTATTGTGGCTGCTGAAGTCGTGCTAGTCACTGGTGCCACCTCCAGCCATCTCGAATAGCTATCCACGACTATTAGGAATGATTGTCCCTGGAATGGACCTGCATAGTCTATGTGGATACGTGACCAGGGTGTTTTTGTAGTTTCCCATCTGTGTATGGGAGCCTGGGGCTGAGCGGCTCTGACAACTTGGCAGGAATAGCAGCCGGCTACATACGTTTCAATTTGCTTGTCTAATCCTGGCCACCAGACATAGCTCCTGGCCAAAGCCTTCATTTTGATGGTCCCAGGGTGACCTTCGTGGAGGCTCTCTAACACCTTGAGTCTGTGTTTGTCAGGTATGATTACCCTGCTGCCCCATAATAAACACCCCTGATGGGTGGATAATTCCTTCTGCTTTAAAATATAAGGTTGGAATTCTGGGTCTGGTGGTGCGCATTGCCAGCCAGAGGTGACATAGCCTAAGACTCTGCCTAATATCTTGTCTGCAGCAGTGGCTGCAGAGATGTCTTTAACAGATAATGGGCATTCAGGCAGGTCTGAGATGGCCAATATCTTCCCAGCTGGTGCTGGGTCTGGGTCGACTATCGGTTGGGGCAGTCTGCTAAGACCATCAGCATGGCCCATGGATTTCCCTGGCTTGTATTCTAAGTTGTATGAATAAGCTGACAAAAAGGTAGACCATCTCAGGATGCGGGGAGATAATATTTGTGGCGTTAATTTGTCTACTGTAAAGAGTACTAATAGGGGCTTATGGTCCGTAAAAATGGTGAAGGGTCGGCCGTATAAGTAGTCATGAAATTTTTTAACGCCAGCCACAATAGCTAAAGCCTCCTTATCAATCTGAGCGTAGTTACACTCAGGTTTTGACAGCGTTCTGGAATAGAACGCTACAGGGGTTTGCGTTCCTTCCCTAGTTAAGTGGCTTAGGACCGCTCCGATGCCGTAGGGGGAGGCATCACAAGCCAGACATAAGGGCAGCTGTTCGTTGAACAGGGCTACCATTGCGTTGCTAGTAAGTTTTTTAGTAGATTAAAACTTTTATCATGCTCAGATGACCAGTTCCAGGGTTTGCCTTTATCTAATAGCCTGTGTAGGGGTTCAGCGATGGAGGCTTTATGCGGCAGGAAGGTATGATAAAAGTTAACTAACCCTAGGAAGGCTTGTAGTTCCTGTTTATTTTTTGGGGTTGGTGCTGTTTTAATGGCTTTAATTTTTGTTTCAGTGGGGTGAATTCCTTTAGCATCAATTTTAAATCCTAAAAACTCTGTTGATGGCACCCCAATGGAGCATTTGTCTCGTTTTAATTTGAGGCCAGCCTCCCTGAATATAAGGAGCACCTTTGTTAATTTGTCAGCTAAGTCTTTTTCTGATTCCCCTGCAATTAGGATGTCGTCGAAATATGGACAGACCCTGGGGATCCCTTTAAGTGTTTTTTCCATGATTTCCTGGAAGATCCCCGGGGCTGTAGCGATGCCGAATTGAAGGCGGTTAATTTTAAATGCTCCCTTGTGGGTGACGATTGTCTGAGCTAAGGCGGTGTCAGGGGTGACAGGCAGCTGTAAATACGCCTGCGCCAAGTCTAACTTGGCAAAAATGGCGCCTGACTTAATGGCCGCGAGGATGTCTTTGACAGCCGGGGCCGGGTAGGCATGGGCATTTAATGCGCGGTTGAGTGTCGCCTTATAGTCAGCACATAATCTTATTTGGCCATTTGGCTTAATTGGGGTCACTATGGGTGTCTCCCACTCTGCCCCTTCTACAGGTTCAAGGACTCCTAAGTTAGTTAATCGGTCTAGTTCCGCTTCTATTTTTTCTCTCAAGGCGAAGGGAACTCTTCTTGCCTTGATTCTGACAGGCATTACATTAGGGTTTAGTTTTAGTGATACAGGTGGTCCTGTGTACTTTCCTAGCGAGCTGTCAAAAACGTCCGCGAATTGAAGGCAGACGGATTCTAAGTTTGACAGCTGAATGGCGTTGACACCTGTCAATGCTATTCCTAGCGCCTCAAACCAGTCTAGTCCTAGCAGGCTGATTCTGTTTTCCAGGGTCACTAGTATAGGGAGGGATCCTTTAAATTGTTTGAACTCCACGGGGATGGAAGCCTTTCCCCGGAGTTTAATGGGCGTTTTCTGAAAATCAGCTAGGCGGAGTTTGGTGGGTCGAAGGGCGGGCCGTTTTCTACTGCGGTTACAAATGTCCCTGTAAGTTTGCCACGAAATGAGTGAGACAGAGGACCCAGAGTCCACTTCCATCTCACAGGGAATTCCATGAATCCGAACGTCCACCTTGACTTTGGGCTTAAGAGTGCTGTGGACTGTGTATTTTCCCGCCCTTCCCCTCACATTTAGCACTAGGGGTTTGGAATTGTGCCTGGCCCTGGGTGTGTGTTGGTTCATACCTGCGGGCGTCACCTCCAGTTCATGCAGATTTTCTCGGCTCCGGCTGCGGCACACGGCTTTGAGGTGACCTGTCTTTCCGCACCCGTGGCATTTGGCACTGCGGAACCGGCACGTTGCTCTTGGGTGGCTTCCGCCGCAGCTGGCACACTTGGCCCTGTTTGACTGGAAGTTAGCGCCCTTCTGATTGTTGGCAGGCCCCCCCCTGTAGTTGCGTTGCAGCCTGAGCTTTTTGAACCGCCGCTGTACCGCATCGATGTCTATGGAGCCATCGTCATCCTCGGGACCGCTGAACCCGCCGTCCTCCTGGTGCATGGACCCACTGGGCCCGCTGTCAGGTGAACGTCGGTTGTCACCGTGGCTGTCCTCGTATGCGATGACTTCCCTCGCCACATCGGTCATTGTCATTTCTGGCTTGGCGATCAGCTTCTTCCTCAGCCGCTCGTCTTTGAGCCCTATGACGATTTGGTCCCGGATTCGGTCTTCTAAGTCCGGGAACCGACACCGCCGTGCGGCGTGTCTGACCCGGGTTATGAAGTCATTTGCTGGCTCGTCAGGAAGCTGTAGTTTTCGGGCGAAATTTACCCTCCAGAAGAGTTCTGACTTGATGGGCATGAAGTATCTACTCAGCCCCTCGGTAAGATCGGCGTAGGAGATAGTGGCGATCGGTTCAGGGGTGAAGATTCCCACAGTGGCATCATAAACAGCGGGCCCGCTGAGCCAGAGGAGGGCTGCTGCCTTGGCCCGGTCGTCCGTAATCTTCTTTACCACCAGGTATCCTTCTACCTGGCCCAGATGAGATTCCCAGCCTTCTGGGTGGCGAGTGTTGAACTCTCGAATGTGGCCATGGTTCGTCATGCTGTCTGTAGCAGTGGGTGCAGCTGCTTGCATTGTACGGAAGTTCGGCTTCCGAGTGACTTCAGCGAGTGACCAGCTCGGCTAAGGGAAAAAATCTCTTCTCCCCTTAGGTAGTGACTTCAGCTAGGCAAGCAGGCATCCCACCTTCGTCGCCAGTGCTTTACTCAAGAAGCAGGCGAGACAGCAAGTTGAACGATTTAACTTTTTATTCCGAACCAGGCAAACAACAGAAGAACATGTCATCTATTTATACTGGGAGCTGTCAACAGGTTAGCCAATCAGGGCTGAGCCGGTTTCCCGCGCCGTTCGTTTCTGCCAATTGGAGCCGGCTGATTTTGACAGCTCGGAGCTGTCAGCGGTAGCGCGTGTAGAACTGTCAGTCGGTTGGCGCCTGCGTAGTTCTGTCCGGCAGCTTTTGACAGCTGTCAAAAGCTGCTGCGGCTTTTACCTCAGCCCTGTTAATCTCCATTAACCTCTATGTGAATGTATAACAATATATGTGAATACACAACAGTATTCCTGCAACACAGAGGTATTCACAGGAGGCAAAGGTTACGGCCCACATAAGGACAGAAAAGGGTAAATTGACACATTGACTCAGTAATAACCAATAGTGCACTTTGTTCTCTGTGTAGAAGGAGGGAGTGTACCAAAAGGTATGGAAGAGGCAAGAGTCCAATTTCAAGGGGAAAATTAACCCAGGAGAACGGTCTGATTTCCAGGCCCATGGAAAGAACATTCCAGTAGCAGCTTCTGAATCACAAAATAAAATCTCACCAATGAGAAGAAATTGTGATACGAGTTTGTGGAATTGAATACACTTCTACTCATAAGATTACGTACCCCTTGAAAGTGTGTAAGATTCAAATTCAATTATTAGTCATTACAGAATAGCAGAATCATTAAGCAGAAAGTAGCAATAAAGGGAACAATAAAATGTTGACACACAAAGGATGAGATGGAAATAAAGGGTAAGTGTTTACACCTTCGAAACTCTAGACATATGGTTTTTCTCCCATGTGAATTCTTTGATGTTGACGAAGGCCACTATTTTCAGTAAAGCTCTTTCCACACTGGAGGCATTTATATGCTTTCTCCCCTGAATGGATCCTTTGATGTACATAAAGGCTGGACGTCTGACCAAAGCTCTTTCCGCACTCCAGGCATTTATATGGTTTTTCACCTGAGTGGATCTTTTGATGTCTATAAAGGGTGCTCCTCCAACAGAAGTTCTTTCCACACTCCAGGTATTTATGGTGTGTCTGTCCTGAGTGGAAAGGTGCTCCTATCCCTGAAGCTCTTTCCACACTCAGAGCATTCATAAGGTTTTGCTCCACTGTGGATCCTTTGATGAATACGAAGGTGTCCACTATCAGAAAAGCTCTTTCCACACTCAGACATTCATATGGTTTTTCTCCAGTGTGGATCCTTTGATGTACATAAAGGCTGCTCCTTTGACTGAAGCTCTTTCCACACTCCAGACATTCATATGGGTTTTCTCCTGTGTGAATGCTTTGATGTCTATTAAGGCTGCCCCTCTAACTGAAGCTCTTTCCACACTCCAGGCATTTATACGGGTTTTCTGTTGTGTGGATCATTCAATGTATATAAAGGTTTCCCCTCTGAGTGAAGCTCTTTCCACACTCCAGGCATTTATGCTGTTTCTCTCCAGTGTGGATCCTTTGATGCCTATAAAGGTTGCCCCTCAGACTGAAGCTCTTTCCACACTTCAGACATTCATATGGTTTTTCTCCAGTGTGGATTTTTAAATGCCTGGCAAGATGGTGACTCCTTCTGAAGTATTTTCCACATTCTGGGCACTGATATTTCTTTCCTCCCTCCTGGATTCTGTGGCGTTTGCCGAGTCTCCCGCCTCTTCTGAGGGACCCTCCGCCCTCCAGGCCCGTCTCGGGGTCTCCGCCTGTTTCCTGCTCCCCGCTCCTCCCTCCAGGCGGCCTCCTTTCCCGGAGTCCCCTTCGACTCATCCCTTCTGCGCCTTCCCCGCAGTCTCCTCCCGGGGCTGCTCCGCTGGGCCTCCTTCCTTCCTTCCTCCGCCGGGCTCGCCCGAAGTCCTGCAGGGGCGAAGGGGGAGAGGCGGGAGACGGCTTCGTCCCTTCCCCGGAGGGGAGTCCCAGCCCTGCCCGGGGAGGAAGGCCGACGTCTCGGCCTCTCAGTGAGACTTTCCGGGCAGGCCTCCCGCCCAGCGCCCGTCCCGCCAGACCAGGCCTCGGCCTCCCCTCTCCCTCCCTCCCTCCTCTGCCAGAGAGCCTCTCGGACTGCGACTCCCGGCATCCCTTGCGCCCTATCAGGTTCCGAGCCCGTCCGTGGGCGAGTTAATTAGGACGCCCCAGTTCTCTTCCTTTACGGAAGTGGAGGTGGAACCTCTCTGAGCGCCGTTTCCTCTATAAGCTCCGCCTGTTCCTCTTAGGAGTCCTCTTGCCAATCACCATCCTCTCCCGAGTGACCAATCTGCGCCCTTCTTCCTGGAATCAGCCAGAGGGCGCCTGTGCAGTATCGAGGGGCGTGCTAGACTCGGCGCGGAATCAATTAAGCGCCTCAATGTGCACGCCCTTTTCCTGGAAGCTCCGCCTATTTCTCTCCAGGGACCGCCCTGAGCTGTCCTCCTACCAATCGCTGCCATCGCCAGAGCGAGCAATCGGCCTCCTCCCTCCTTGAATCAGATGGCGCCTGCGCAGAAGCGGTGGGAGTTTTATTGCCGGGGCGGAGATGAGGGGAGGGGCTCCCTTTGAACTTGGGGGTCCGCTCTTCCCCGCCCCGCATCCAGGCAGCCCCCCCTTAACATCTGGGCCGCTCGGACCTCTTGGCCTCCTGAGGCCGAATCCTCCAGAAAGGGAAACCTTTTCCTCTGTCGCCCCCCCCCAAGTGCGCCCCTCTCCCCCGGGAAGCCTGGCCCGGGACCCTCGGCCTTGGGGGCCTCCCCGCATTCCATGCACTCCCCAAAGGCTGGAGGGATTCCTGCTCCTGCTGCTCTCAGGCTCCAGCCAGCTTCTCCTTGGCTGCGAGATCCGATGCTGGAGCCCAGCGACGTCCTCCAGGTGCTTTTAGACGTAGGCAGGACGTTCTCTTACCGGCCAACAGAACAACCGAGCACCTGTTATTCGGTAGAACTCTCCTAAGATTTTTATCATCAGTTCTGATCAAAGAAAAAGGCTGAGTTTAATAAACAGAGGAAGAACTGCTGTTATTCTCTGAAGCTCTCTAGACCCTTTGATTCGATAACCCTGTCCATAGAGGGCTTTAAAGCCATAAGACTGACTCTTTTTGGTGCCCTTCTGTTATGGCTTTCTAAGGAAGAAACAGTTTATTGCGGCAGGGCAAGGCGAAGTCTGGAAAGCCAGCGCAGAGCAAAGGGGATTCTTTTCTTTTCTAAGAATGCATCTTTGGCCCATTTGGTGCCCATCCTGTCACCACCAATATTCCTAAGTTGGTTTTCTTTGCAAATCTTTATTTTTTCCAATCTTATTTTCTGAAAAATGCAATAGTCTGGTAGGACAGGTAACCTGGAAGACACCAACAATGACGGTGTAACTGCTTTTGGTTACCCACAGCTTCTGATTAAATGTCCCTAAAGAATTTTCAGGGTCACAAATTCTGCTTTTAACACAGCACCTTTAAATGTCAATCAAGTTGTAGGGGGGAGTGTGAGCCAATAAACTGTGGGGAGCCCCCTCTTGTTCCACACTCCCTTCTCCCCTTGAATTGCATTGTGTGAAGGGCCTTCATTTGCTGACACCACATTAAGCAACAAGATGTTTAGGTGGCTCTATCCACTGACTGACTGTTCAGGGACAGAAGTGAGGAAGAGCAGCTTTTTAGCTCCTCTCTCCCCGTCAGAAGGCAAGGCCAAGATGGGCCTTTCTGCTCTCTGGGATTACCGCAAACTGCGCATGAGAAGAATCCCAGTAGCCCTGAAGCCATGGCTGAGGTGAGACCCCAAGCACAGTGGTGGGAGGTTTGCAATCAGACCTGGAAGGGACCTTGGAGGTCTTCTAGTCCAGCCCCCTGCCTGAGCAGGACATCCTATATCAGGGGTAGGCAACTTTGGCTTTTATGACTCGTGGACTTCAACTCCCAGAATTCTACAGCCAGCATGGAGGAAATTTTGACCCCTTTATGTCTCTTGCACTTCAATTCCCAGAACTCCTGAGCCAGCATGGGGGAACTATGGCCCCCTCATGACTCACAGACTTCAACTCCCAGAATTCCTCAGCCAGAATGGAGGAAATTTTGCCCCCTTTATGTCTTGTGCACTTCAACTCCCAGAACTCCTGAGCCAGCATGGGGGAACTATGGCCCCCTCATGACTCACGGACTTCAACTCCCAGAATTCCTCAGCCAGCATGGAGGAAACTTTGGCCCCTTCATGACTCGCGGACTTCAACTCCAAAATTCCTGAGCCAGCATAGGAGAACTTTGGCCCTTTTATGGCTTGTGGACTTCAACTCCCAGAAGTCCTGAGACAGTAATTAAGTGCCCCAGTTCTGTTTGATCTCGGAAAGTGAAGGCGGGACTTCTCTGCGCACCCTTTTCCTGGGAGCTCTTTCTCTTTCACTTGAAGGGACCGCCCCTAGGAGTTATGGTAATTGTCGCCCTCGCCAGAGCGACCAATCGGCAGCGTCCTTCCATCCATAATCCATTTGGCGTCTCCGCAGTAGCGAAGGTTTTCTTTTGGAAGGGGAGTGAGGGGCTCCCTTTGATCTTTGGGGTTCCGTCTTCCCACCCCCCTACCCCGCATCCAGGCCGGCGGAGCTGACGGGCCTCCCGGGCTGTGTCTCTCCCCAGGCAGGGCAGGGGGGAGTTGGGGGGGCGCTTCCTCCCTTATTCCTCCGGGGGGCCTCCGGCCAGGGCCCCCCGCAGCCCCCCTCCCGGGTGGGGGTCAGAGCAGATGGGGAGAAGGGCAGGGGAGGCGGCAGAGCAGCCTTCCCATATCTGGGGGGCGACCCGAGGAGGAGGGATCCGGGCTCTTCCCCGAAGCCCCCCCCGAAGGCGGGAGAAGCAACGACAGAGGGAAAGCGAGCAGGGAGGAGGAGGAATTTCCTGACAGGGAGAAGAATTAAGCAGTGGAACTACCTGCCACCAGAAGCTGAACGTGCTCCAACACTGGAGGTTTTAAAGAAGAGACTGGACAGCCATTTGTCTGAAATGGTGTAGGGCTTCCTGCCTGAGCAGGGGGTTGGACTAGAAGACCTCCAAGTTCCCTTCTAACTTACTCATTTATACATACATACAACCTACAAGGTCCTTCCAAGCTCTTGTGATACTGATCTAATGAATGATCCCGCCTTTCTTGGGGTTTGGCTCATCGGAGCTTCTGCCTCTCCATTCCCTTCCTCTGCATTCACACTGGATCCTCCATGCAAGGGAGTGGGGGGGGGGCAGGAGAAGATGTGCCCCCAGCATTACGCTATCAGGGCTATCTGATGATACACCGCTGTAGAAATACTTTTCGCAGATCCTGTCTTGCATATCTGCAGTAGAAACCAATATCGATCTGCGACACATTTTGTAGATCCTGTCTAGATTATCCACTGTCAATCATGTTTTAGTAAAAGTTCCTGTATGGACAATCCTGTCTCCAAAAGTTCTTTCCTAAGATGTGGACCGGCGTGGGTCCTGACACCTGATCAGGTCAGCCAGGCTGTTGCTTGGAAGCTGCACAGCAGGTTGTTGGAACTGATTTCCTGGGTAAAGGAGGAACTTTTCCCGGGGTATCCAGCAGGGGTGGTGGTGGTGGAGCAATCTTGGATTTGTCTATATGAAAAAGGAAAAAAAAAACCTCAGGGGGCCACGAACACACCACCAGTGTTCCTGGCGTTTGATAGAAGGCAGCGGAAATTGGAGAACAGCATTTCTCTGGCACTGAAAACTTCTTTTTTGCCTAGGCATATAATATAGCTGATGCAAGTGACTTTAGGCAAACAAAGCTACTCTTGGCCAGGAAGCCAAAGATGGGGACTATGGAGCTATTTCCCTCCGCACCAGCCCCTGCGTTCTGGCCCCCATGGTCCAAGGGCCCTTGCACCTGCTGAGGAACCACCAGAGAGGTCAGGGGAGCACTTTGAAGACCCAACTGCCATCCTTACTGTGGGGGCTGCCAAAGCCACCTGGGTTCTTGAGATGGAATTACATCAGAGCAGCAGCTCTGCTAACAGCCATCAGGGGGCAGCAAAGGACCAGACTTTGCGCCATCTGCTGGCCCTCCCTGAGATGCTCAGCCCCAAGTTTTCTTTGAAGGGCCACTCCTAGCCTGCCTTCCTGCCAAGCAGGAGGGGCGCTGGGTCTCCCCAGATTAATGCCTCACAACCACCTGCCCAGGTAGTCTGCCCAACATGCTCTAGAGCAGGCATGTCAAACTCTGCCTGTCCATTCCCTTCCTCTGCATTCACACTGGAACCTCCATGCAAGGGAGGGGGGGCAGGAGAAGATGGAGTCGCAGGCAGTGTTTGATTTTAAAGATTTCTATTCCAATGATGTTTTTTCGAAATGTTTTTCCCCTGTTCTGCCCTCGCAAAGTGGAGGGAGGAAAGGGGGGAGGACGAAGGGGAGGAGACGCTGCCAGAAAATGGCCCCGAGGACCACCTTTCCCAGCCTCTCGGGGTGCGTCGGAATGGGGTAGATTTGGGGTGCCGTATAACATCTAACGCTGCTGCCCCTTTGGGGCTTCTTTGAGAGAAGGTTGCAAGATTTGGCTTTGGCTAATCTAGTGAAAAGAAGAAATAAGGGGCTCCCTGGGGGCCCCCCCGGAGGAATAAGGGAGGAAGCGCCCCCCCAACTCTCCCCCGCCCTGCCTGGGGAGAGACCCCGGAGGGGGAGGGAGGGACGCAGACGCAGCCCGGGAGGCCCGTCAGCTCCGCCGGCCTGGATGCGGGGGGGGGCGAAGGGGGGAAGACGGGACCCCAGAATTGTAGCAGAATTCCCCTTTGCGGCGGGACGAAGACTGACTTCGCTACTACGCAGGCGCCATGTACCTGATGGATGGAAGGACACCGATTGGTCGCTCTGGCGAGAGCGGCTATTGGAAGGAGGACTCGTAGGGGCGGTCCCTTCAAGCGAAAGAGGAAGAGCAACCAGGAAAAGGGCGCGCAGGGAACTCTCGCCTCCACTTCCGGGAACGAATCGAACTGAGGCGCTTAATTGACTCGGCCGCGGACTGGCTCGGAGCCAGGTAGGGCGCAAGGGATGTCGGGAGTTGCAGTCCGAGCTCTTCTCTGGCGGAGAAAGGGGGGAGGGGGGAGCCCGAGGCCTGGTCTGGCGGGAGGGGCGCTGGGAGGGAGGCCTGCCCGGAAAGTCTCACTGAGAGGCCGAGGCTTCGGCCTTGGTTCCCGGGCGGGACTGGGACTCCCCTCTGGGGAAGGGACGAAGCCGTGACCCGCCTCTCCCCCTTCACCCCTGCAGGACTTCGGGTGAGCCCGGCGGAGGAAGGAAGGAAGGAGGCCCCTCGGAGCAGCCCCGGGAGGAGACGGCGGGGAAGGCGCGGAAGGGATGGGCCGAAGGGGACTCCGGGAAAGGAGGCCGCCTGGAGGGCGAAGCGGGGAGCGGGAAACTGGCGGAGACCCCGAGACGGGCCTGGAGGGCGGAGGGGCCTTCAGAAGAGGCGGGAGACTCGAGAAACGCCACAGAATCCAGGAGGGAGGAAAGAAATATCAGTGCTCGGAATGTGGAAAATCCTTTAAAAAAAACCGAGATCTCGAAAGGCATCTAAGAATCCACACAGGAGAAAAACCATTTAACTGCCTGGAGTGTGGAAAGAGCTTCAGTCGGAGGGGACACCTTTATAGTCATCAAAGAATCCACACAGGAGAGAAACCATTTAAATGTTCTGAGTGTGGAAAGAGCTTCAGTCGGAGGGGACACCTTTATAGACATCAAACAATCCACTCAGGAGAGAAACCACATAAATGCCTGGAGTGTGGAAAGAGCTTCAGTCAGAGGAGAAGCCTGTATGTACATGAAAGGCTCCACTCAGGAGAGAAACCACATAAATGCCTGGAATGTGGAAAGAGCTTCAGTGTGAGGGGACACCTTTATAGACATCAAAGGATCCACACAGGAGAGAAACCACATAAATGCCTGGAGTGTGGAAAGAGCTTCAGTCAGAGGGGAAACCTTTATGTACATCAAAGCATCCACACAGGAGAAAAACCACATAAATGCCTGGAATGTGGAAAGAGCTTCAGTGTGAGAGGAAGTCTTTATGTACATCAAAGGATCCACTCAGGAGAAAAACCACATGAATGCCTGCAGTGTGGAAAGAGCTTCAGTCAGAGGGGACACCTTCATGTACATCAAAGGCTCCACTCAGGAGACAAACCACATAAATGCCCTGACTGTGAAAAGAGCTTCAGTCAGAGGGGAAGCCTTTATGTACATCAAAGGATCCACACTGGAGAAAAACCATTTAAATGCCTGGAGTGTGGAAAGACCTTCAGTCAGAGGGGAAGCCTTTATGTACATCAAAGGATCCACACTGGAGAAAAACCATTTAAATGCCTGGAGTGTGGAAAGACCTTCAGTCTGAGGGGAAGCCTTTATACACATCAAAGGATCCACTCAGGAGAAAAACCATTTAAATGCCTGGAGTGTGGAAAGACCTTCAGTCAGAGTGGAAGCCTTTATGCACATCAAAGGATCCACTCAGGAGAGAAACCACATAAATGCCTGGAGTGTGGAAATTGCTTCAGTCGGAGGAGCAACCTTTATGTACATCAAAGGATCCATTCAGGGGGAAAAGAGCTTTACTGAAAATAGGGGTCTTCGTAGACATCAAAGAATTCACACAGGAGAGAAACCATATGTCTAGAGTTTGGAAGGTTTGAACACTTACCCTTCATTGCCAACTCATCCTTTGTGTTTCACCATTTTACTGTTCCCTTTATTGCTACTCTGTTCAATGATTTTGCTATTCTGCGATGTCTAATAGTTGAATTTGAATCTTACACACTTTTCAAAGGGGTACTTAATCTTATGAGTAGAAGTGTATTCAATTCCACAAACCCGTATCACAATTTCTTCTCATTGGTGAGATTTCATTTTGAGATTCAGAAGCTGCTACTGGAATGTTCTGAAGAAACTTAGCAATTTCCATTGTGCCCACGGTTCTTTCCATGGGCCTGGAAATCAGACCCTTCTGGGTTAATTTTCCCCTTGAAATAGGACTCTCGCCTCTTCCGTACCTTTTGGCACACTCCCTCCTTCCACACAGAGAACAAACCACTCTTATTACTGAATCAGTTAATTATTACTGAATCAATTAATGAGTCAATTTACCCTTGTCTCTCCTTATGCGGGCCATAACCTTTGCCTCCTCTGAAGACCTCTGTGTTGCAGGAATACAGTCCTTGCTGAAGGCCAAGCAACGGGTTTCTTGAACTTGGTTGTGCTTTCTTGTAACTTTAATATTTTTATGATAACCTTGTAATATTCTAGGTGCCTGTAACTTTCTAACTGCAAAACAAGGCACTGTCTCAGGGTGAATAGCAAAGGACTTTTTCATTTGTACATGCTAAAGTTTCAGCTGGCCGAAATTTTAACTTTTCACAACAGATTTCTGTGGCTCATGATGTTCATGATGCCTTTTCCCATGCGAACGTTCTCCTTTTAATACATTGGTTTTAAATGGTTATGTTATGTTATGGGATATTTAACTTACTGTCCACGTTTCTGATTAACAGGATTTCTTCTGTCCAATCAACTGTTCTTTTGTACTTTTTCTACTGTTTGTGTCCTGTGCTCCTCTTTTCATTAAGAGAAACCTCCTTGTGAGATTAATGTTGCCTTTAAATGGTCTTCTAATTTGAACAAGTGTGCCGTGTCGCAATCTAGGTGTCTGACCTACCCCAACTTGGACCCTTACGAAGGAAAGACCCTCAACTTCATCAGACTGAAGCAAAAGGTGCCTCTGGTGGAAACCAGTTCTGGGCTTCTGTGGTCTTTGTCACCTGTCATTTCCCACCTTCCTGTTTCCCATCATGTAGAAACATATTTTCCATTTGTCTAAATACAGCCCTGGGAGACACTAGATTGAGATTTGATAAAAAGTTACCCCTACTTTTTGCTTCAACAGGTGGACTCGACCATTCACCTTGTCCTCTGAAACTTAATAATAGTAATAAAGTTGGAAGGGACCTTGCAGGTCACCTAGTCCAACCCCCTGCTCAGACAGGAAACCCTATACCATTTCAGACAGATGGCTGTGTAAAGTATTTGAGGGACTCAAACTGGGCAAAGTATTTATGCTGGTGGTTGACTGGAGCAGAACTAGGTGGAAGAATTCTTGATCTGTTTTGTGTCTGCCATCTGTATTTTTATGAGGGGGCAGTTTCTGGCTCCTTATCTCTCCTTCAGGAAAGGTTTCAGCTGGAACCAGGATTGCCACCGAGATGGCAGCCCAAGGCATCTCGGCTCAGTCCAGGTCAACCAGACACTGATGTACAACCTGGTTATGTCCATCAAAGTCAGAACCCGCCTTAGATCCACAGGGCAGCCCTGGAACCAGCAACATGTACCCCTGGGTGCAGTGGAGTCTGGTGACCCTGCTGACTATCTTGCCCCACAGGCTTACTTCACCCAGGGTGCTGGCCGTCTCCTGTGTGCACAGCCTGTTGGCGGGGTGGCTCGCTGGTTCCAGGGCTGCCCCCTGAATCCAAGGCTGAGCTTGTTCTGGCTTTGATGGACGCAACCAGGTTGCAGATCAGCACCACCCCCCACCAGCACCTCCATGGTCCCCTCGCTGAACTAGCCTTGCAGCCACGAGGCTTCCCTTTCACCAGGACCAGCCCCGCCCACCCACGAGGCATAGCGATGGCCAGTGGCAGCATGGAGACCGGTAGCACTGCCAATTTCTCTGTCCCCTCCTATCACCGAGCATATCTGGGCTGCTGGGCTCCCGAGGGCCGGCAGGTGGCACCAACAGCTGTCCTTTGCTACCCCCTGATGGCCGGTGGGGTAGTTACAGCAAAGATCTCAGTGGGTCAGCCCGGGGGTCGTGGGGGCCGGAGCTGGAAGGCCGCCCGGGCGGCGAGGGCAAGTGGAGCTGCCTTCATCGTCCACAACCGCAGTGGAGAAGACCTGTGAATGGAAGTGCTGGAAGGCACCATCTTTGTGCTGGGCGGAAGCACTGCAAGTGTCATCTTTCCAGCAGGCGGAAGCAAAAGTTAACTGAGCTTGCTGTTGCATTGTTTGCAGCTGGCAGAACAGAGCGAGGCTCCTGGTACCCTCTGCAGGCGGTCAGCGGGAAAAGGAAAGGGATGAACTGCGCAATTGCCTAGATTAGAACTATGGCCCTTTTTTGACTTGTGGACTTCAAGTCCCAGAATTCCTCAGCCAGCCAAATACTGTCCATGCTGGCTCAGGAATTCTGCAAGCGGAAGTCCACAAATAATAAGAGCATCGTTCCTCACCTCTGACATACAGCAACCTGAAGGGGGATGCAGCAGTACCCAAGGTTCTGTTCACGTGACCTGCTTCCTCACTCCTGGCTTTGCACACCCAGACCTCTGGCATTGTTTAACGGGCTTAGTGTGTGTGTGTGTGTGTGTGTGTGTGTGTAGAAAACTTTGATTTATAATACATGATGTGTTTGCTTTATAATACATGTGTAGGTGAATTTTTCCCTTGTAATTTTGGGAGATGGGCCATCCTCCGAGTGTAACAAAAGAAGTCATACCTAAATAAATGGGCACATCCCCCAAATTCCCTGCCCTTTGATATCCCAGAAAGCCACTTTTGAACATCCCTGAGTGGATCCTGGCTTCTTTGTTATGCGGGATACAATCTTTGAAAACTATTTCTAGGGTGGCTTATCATCATGGAATCGTGGTATGTAGAGATGGAGGTCAAGGATATGAAGGGACGTGCGCAGCAAACTGCCTGTCTTAGTATCTTATTCCCATGTTCTATGAGCTCATTCTAACTAGCCTTGCCAAGGACTGCAAGAACCAGCCAGATAAGAACTGGCTAGATAAGGAAGACTCTTCCCTTGCTTGGGAGGTTCGGGATGTTCTCTAAGATTGACTAGGGAGTAGAACAATAGATAATGCTTTTGCTGTGCGTAATTTCCTGTTTGTTAACACTGTATAAATACAATAAACTCTGCGTAGGCAGACAGACATATTTGGGACACCCTGCTTGACTGGTCTTTGAATCCCACATTTTGGCACCCTGAACAGGGACCTATAAATCTTTAAAAACAAACAAAAAGAGATTTGGAATAGGAACCTCCCTCCGGGGGAGCAACTTTCAACATATTTACCTTCGTCTGGAATAGAACCCAAAGGTACCTTCGTCCTACGGGACCCCTCCGAGGTAAGTATGGGTTGCAATCTATCTCTCCAACAGCAGCAGAAAGTAGAGGAACTTACCTTCCTGCTACCAAAGTCAGGCCTTAAAGCAGCTGTGGCTGAGTTAAAGAAGCTCATAGGAGAGAGAGGGAAACATTGTCCTTGGTATCCGGAGCGCGGGACGCTCCATTTACAGGGCTGGGTAAAGATAGGGCATACTTTACATCTTGAACCCCGGGCTCCAGTTGAGATATTACATCTATGGCTTCAATGCCGTCAAGCAGTGGAAAAATTTGGCTCTGATGCTTTGGCAGGACAGCAATTGACCACAACACCTCCACCTAATTATGATCAAATAAATTTTTTTCCTCCAGTGTTGTCTTTAATTGGACCTTCAGCTCCTCATGAAGAGGTTAATTCTTCTGCTTCTTCACAGTCATTGTATACCCCCAAGAGGCAAATTTTAAAGGAACAATTAGCAAAAGTGGGGGGGGGATGTAGAAGAATTTGCTGACGGGTCTGGTCCCTTTGTTCCAGTTCATGTTGCAGTTCTTTTACCAGCTGCTACTTTACAAATTTCTTACCAAGCATTTGGAAAAGTATCTGTTTCTGGCAAACCTCATCAAGCCTTCTCTAACATCAGGCAGAAGGCTACTGAGCCGTATCCTGATTTTGTTATCAGATTACAGGATATCGGAACAACCTAAATAAATTTTCATTCAATCTCCAAGATCTTCTCTCCCCATTTTCAACGAATAACTCCAACCATACAGGACTATGATCCGACAACGTTCTAGGAAAAATCTTGACATTCTTGACCCTAGAAAGAAAATCAGTAGTAGTTAAAAAAAAGTCAATTCTGGAAAACGATTGATGTCTATCCAAAAAAAGGTAAAATCTCTTTCTTCCATATTTCACTTCAGCCAAATATCTCTTAATTCCAAGTCCTCTTTCAAGTCAAAAAAAGCTTTAGGCAATTTAGAATGATTGGGAGAATTTTTAAAAGATCCCTTCTTGTCTGCTTGAATCCAAAACACCACTCCAATCACTCATCATAATAACAGATTTGTAATCCAGCTGAATAAGTTTATGTTGTATAAGTTTATAAAACTTTTGTTGCTGTTGATTAGGATCATATAATCCAATAATAAGAACTTTCTTGCCTTGTAACACTAATTCGATGATAACATATCTTCCTTGTATATCTGATTCAATTAATCTAGCCGATAGATCTTTTCTTAAGTAAATAACCACTCCACCTTTTTTATCTGGGGCAGAAGCTATAAAATGTGACCCCAGCTGAGAGTTAATCAAATACTTTTGATCTTTTGCAGCAATATGAGTTTCTTGTAGACAATGTCATTTTTATGTTGTTTCAGGTAATTTATTTATTTTTTATTTATTTTAATCCCATTTATATCCCGCCCTTCTCCGAAGACTCAAATTTACAATCTAAGCACAAATCAAATGTGCTTAGCAATAGTCTTCATTCTATGTATATGCCTGCTTATTAGGGCTTATTAGGGCTTTTGGGGGGGGCCAAGCGGCTCTCTCTCTGAATTCACTGCTCTCTACTATTACTGTTTTTGCTCTGTTACCTGAACTGTGTATTGACCTCTGGACCGATGGCGGCGACCACGGGCGGCGTTTTGTGAGCTCCGTGACAAGTTTGCGCAATGGAAGGCCGGGAGCTCACTTGAGACCCTACCGAGGCTGCATCTGGTCAGGGATGAACATCGGGCGGGCGTCGCTTCGGCGGCGTGGAGCCTTCCCCCTAGAGCCTCTCCCTCTCGGAGGTTGGCAGCGGCAGCGGCGATTGCCTTCTGAGGAATGGCGGAGGCGGTCGGGCGGCTGCCGAGTTCCCCGGCGCCCGAGATCAGCTGCCGGGTGCCGTTTCTGGCTGCAGTCTCTTCAGGGCGAAGTCTCTCCCTCTTGGAGGTTGGCAACGGCAGCGGCGATTGCCTTCTGAGGAATGGCGGCGGCGGCGGCGGTCAGGCGGCTGCCGAGCTTCTCACATCTTTGGTGAGAGGTTAGTTGTGAGTTCATCATCATCTGGACCGGCTCAGGTGAGAGCAGAGCTGGACTGGTGGACAAAGACATGTTCCAATTTTAACATCCTATAACATCTGATAACATCGGACCTGCATTGTGAATAATGGCTCACACAGACTTTTGTTTGTATGGTCCGATTACAATACTCTGGACCAGACTTGTATGCCCTCAGGGGGGCTCCTCCCTCCTGGTCACGACCAGCCCATTCGCTTACCATCCCCCTTGATGACGGGCCCAATTGTTGGGATCCCGAGAGGTGGTTGGGTTTACCTAGGGGCCTCTGGGGAAGACGCATTAAGAGGCCCCTGATACGTTTTCTGGCCGGTTATTTTAAAGGGTTAGGGAGGGGAGGAATAGTGGTAAGGGGAGGGAATTATTAACCGGCACCCAGTCTGGGCCGATTATGGCCTCTGGCGGGATGGGGTTGGGGGTGGAGGCGGCTGGCTCCGCGTGTGCTGGGGTGGGGTGCCAAATCCCCACGACGATAGGGAATGGCAGCAGGTGCTTGCACGGAGGGCCACATCAATATCCGGGATCGCGCCCTCGCTATCTTCAAGCGGTGGCACGCTCCGACCCTCCGGTTAGCACCCTTTTACCCGGGGATGAGGGTGATCAGGTCCCTGAGCTTAGGCTGGTTTATTTTAATGCCAGATCCATCGTTAACAAGGCTCCCCTTGTTCACGATCTGATCGAGGAGGAATGCGCGGATCTGGCATGCATTACGGAGACCTGGTTGGGCTCGGAGGGAGGGGTGCCTCTGACCGAGTTATGCCCTCCAGGTTTCCGGGTGCTACACCAGCCACGGGCTCAGGGCAGGGGTGGTGAGGTGGCGATGGTTGTCCGGGAGACTTTATGTCCGCGGGAGGCCACCATAGTCCAGATGGCCGGCAGTGAATCCCTCCTCGTGAGATGTGGTCCTCGGGCTCAGTTGGGCTTGTTGCTCACATACCTGGCGCCCAGCTGTGTGGCAACAGCCCTGCCCAAGCTGCTCGACACTCTCTCAGGGTTGGTGGTGGAGTTCCCCAGGCTTATAGTTCTGGGTGACTTCAACCTGCCTTCACTGGGAGGGTCGTCTGAGTTAGCTTGGGAGTTCACGGCCTCCATGACGGCCATGGGCCTGACCCAAGTTATTGAGGGCCCGACTCATGTGGGGGATCATACTCTCGACCTGGTGTTCCTATCTGGACAGTGGTTGGATGATCTGGGAGGGGGTTCACCAACCATTGCCCCCCTGTCATGGTCAGATCATTACCTCCTGCGGCTGGTCTTCCGTTATGCCACCCCCTGCCGCTGGGCTGCGGAACCGACCAGGTGGTTCCGCCCCAGGCGCCTAATGGACCCTGAACGGTTCCAGAGGGCGCTTGGGTCTATACCCATCACCCTTACCCACAGCCCAGTCGATGTCCTGGTGGATGCCTGGGAAAGAGCGGCCGCCGGGGCACTTGACTGTGTTGTATCCTTGCGACCTCTGACCCGGCGCAGATCCCATTGGGCTCCATGGTTCTCTGTGGAGCTCCGGGAGATGAAGCGTCGGAGACAGGGTCTAGAGAGCGGTTGGAGGTCCAGCCGGTCCGAATCTGACCAATTGCAGCTAAGAACCTTTATAAAGTCTTATCTTGCTGCGATAAGGACAGCGAAGTCTAACTACTTTGCTGCCCTTATCGCGTCCGCAGATAATCTCCCGGCCGCCCTGTTTAGGGTAACCCGCTCCCTCCTTAATCAGGAGGTGAGGGAGGACCCCTTGCAGGGATGAGCCGAGGAGTTTAGTCATCATCTGGCGGACAAAATCGCTCAGATCCGGACCGGTCTGGACTCTGGGCAGAATCTGATGTGGAGGAATCGGATGGTCCTGATGATGTGGACAGGATCATGGGGAGGTTGAGCACCACCACCTGTTTGTTGGATCCGTGCCCCTCCTGGCTAGCTTATGCGGCTCGGGAGGGGACACGAGGCTGGTTCCACGCAGTAATAACTGCTTCCTTGAAGGAGGGTGTCTTTCCTGCCGCCTTGAAGTAGGCGGTAGTGAGACCCCTCCTCAAGAAGCCTGCTCTGGACCCGGCTGTTTTAAATAACTATCGTCCAGTCTCCAACCTTCGCTTTTTGGCGAAGGTTGTTGAGAGTGTGGTGGCGGATGATACCCAACTTTTTCTTTCCACCCCGAACCAACCCAGCGATGCCCTCGCCGTGATGTCCCGGTGCCTGGAGGCGGTCCAGGTCTGGATGGGGAGAAACAGGCTTCATCTCAATCCCGCCAAGACTGAGTGGCTGTGCATATCAGCATCTCGGGTCAACCAGAATATTCCATCTTTAACGATGGGGGGTGTGGTGTTACCCCCCGTTGATAGGGCTCGCAACTTGGGCGTCCTCCTGGATTCACGACTCAGTTTTGAAGACCATGTAGGAGCCGTGACCAGGGGGGCTTTTGCCCAGGTTCGCCTGGTGCGCCAGTTGCGGCCCTATCTGGACCGAGATGTCCTACGCACAGTCACTCATGCGCTCGTGACCTCCCGTTTAGATTACTGCAACGCTCTCTACATGGGGCTGCCCTTGAAGACCACTCGGAGGCTTCAGCTGGTGCAGAATGCGGCCGCGCGAGTTGTGATGGGGGTTTCCCGATACTCCCATGTAACACCTCTACTCCGCGAGCTGCATTGGCTTCCAGTTGCCCTCCGGGTGAGATTCAAGGTGCTGGTGATGACCTATAAAGCCCTAAATGGCTTGGGTCCAGGATATCTGAGGGAACACCTGCTGCCGGCATCAAGTTCCCTTCGTCCAGTGCGCTCCCACAGGGAGGGTCTTCTCAGGGTCCCTCCGGTAAGAGATTGCCGGCGGGTAACACCCAGAGATAGAGCCTTCTCAGTGGGGGCGCTTGCCCTTTGGAACCAGCTGCCAGTGGAGCTGAGGACTGCCCCAGTGGGTTCTCCTTTAATCCCCTAATACACAAAGCAAATTCCATATCTCTATATTGTGAGATGATCATTTCATCCTCTGTTCTATCAATCTTATTTTCAACTTTTTCAACTCTGTTTTCTAATTTTTCAGTATATTCCACAACTTCATTCACACGATCATCCAAACGTTCAATATGCGTAGCCAACCCTTGGAGTGCAAGCAATATATCTTCCCTCATCTCTCTATTTTTACTCTCAAGAAGATCTGCCATCTCCTCCTTCATTTCTTGTGTCGCTTGTTTTAAAGCATCTTGAATATCTTTAAGAGTAAATGCTGGAGGAGGGGGAGAGGGGGCGGATTTAGGCTTGGCTTGTGCTACAGTCTGTGTTAAAGGAGATGAAATTGTGCTTTTAGAGACAGCAGGAATTCCCAAATGTTTTGAGGCCATTTTCCTGCTCATAAAAATCCACTTCTTATAAGTTTCACTTTCCCTTATGCTTCAACAAATGTAAGAAAAAAAGGAAAGATAAAAAACAAAATCCCAGAAGACAAAGGAGAAATATAATTCCTTCCTTCTTCCTTTACTTTAAAAAAGAAAAAGAAAAAGCACTTGAATACACAAAATCCAAACTTTGTAACCAAATGCCGTGCTTTCAAACAAAGAAGCAACATTCCAGCGCCATTTTTCCCCTTTTGAATCAACTTTACATATTGAGAAGATTAATTCTCACTGAGTTAAAGTTCCAACTCTTGCCATTTTAACTGCTCCTGGTCAACTCTGTCTGCTTTTAAATCACTCACAAGTCTCTTTGATCAGCAGATGTGGATTTGGCGTCTTGCTTCACTCCTAGCAAAGGCGTCCTAGGAGTGGAGAAATCCTCAGGCTCCAAGGGAGCTCTCACCCTCCGACCCCCACCTGATTAAGAGGGTCTAGGGGAGCTCTACCTCTACCTGAGGAAAGCTCTCCTCCCCCTCTTCTCCCGAGGGGGAGGTTTCCAAGCCGTGGGGCAGCTGATTTTCGCTGTCTCCGCAGGCTTTAACAAAATCCCACGACGGGCGGCTGAGAGAAAGCCGCCATCAGCGCCTGCGTCGCCACAGGAAGTCCTCTTGAAGCACAGTGTTGTCTCAACCAGTTGATTCCTGTTTTGCTTTCCAAACAGCAAGTTCACTCAAATCGTTTTCGACGAGTTACGTTAGATAACACCTCTGACTCTGAAACAACTTTCCTTAATAAAGCAGTAGCTTTGGGGGTGTGCCAGCGCTTGCTGCTCATGCTCATCTTAACATTACTGCTATTGCATGTAATTTGGCAAAAACAATTAATGCTACTTCTATAACTATTTCAGCTATCAACCACGAGCTGCAAGCTTTGCGTAAAGGTATTTTACAAAATTGTGATGCTATTGATTATTTGCTTTTGTGTCAGCATTTGGGTTGTGAAAGTTTTGAAGGAATGTGTTGTTTCAATCTTTTAGATGAATCACGAACTATCCAACACCAGCTCAATATTTTACACAATTTGGCCTCTGATTTGAAAATCGATCCTTTAGGATCTTGGTGGGAGAGCCTATGGACCTGGCTACCCACAAATTTATTGGGAAATATTCTATGCTATTTAGTCATTATTTGTGCTATTTTGATTGGTGGATGCTGCTTTGTTCAGTGTCTCCCTTTCTTTTGCAACATATGCATTACAGCCTTTTGCCCTAAACCCCCTCCCACACTGCCTAAAGGCCAGGTATATGCCTTGTATAAGCAATTGCAGGAATATTCCTCTCCTGATTAGGACCCTTCCATTAACCCTTTATACAAGTCCTTGGCAAATAAATTAAAAAGGAGCTCAATGTAGAGATGGAGGTCAAGGATATGAAGGTATGTGCACAGAACACCGCCTGCCTCAGCATCTTGTTCCCATGCCTCTGAGCTCATTCCAAATAAAAAAGAAAAGAGTAAGATGTAGAGATGGAGGTCAAGGATATGAAGGGACGTGCGCAGCAAACTGCCTGTCTTAGTATCTTATTCCCATTGTAGTGTATGCTCTTAAGCACACACGGAAATGTCAGCACAGCAGGGGGCTGGACAGCTCCAGGCTATAACCGCTTGGCGGGAAAGCCTGAATAGAGCGAGTCGTTGACAGCCCCAGGGCATGGTCAGCTCTGGCGGGAAGCCAGGGTTTAAAGCCATTGGCCACCTGCACTGGCGGGAAGCCCAGGTTCAAATCTATTGGTCACCATTCACCTGGGCAGGTATAAGAGACACCAGGTAAACCCCTTTGTCTCAGCTTCATTCCTGATCCAAATAAAGAAGTACTACCCAGCTCAAGTGTCCGTCTCTCTGTGCGACCACGCAACATTGCACTGGCGACGAAGGTGGGATCCTGCACCGGACAACGCTAGCCGTGGACAGAATCCAATCGGCAGCCCCGGATCAAGACGCAGGATGACCGAGATGGCGGAATGGCACAACTGGGTCAGTATCCCCTTTTCAATAGCAACCGCCCAGAGGAGTGGGAAGCCTTCGTGGGGCAGCTCGAGTGCTACCTACGGGTGAACGGGGTGAAAGAGGACCGGCAGAGAGCGGCGGCACTACTCTGCAGCTGCGGCACGGAAACGTACCAGCTGGCGGTCGGTCTCTGTGCTCCCAATGACATCCACTCCGTCGGGTACAATGAGTTGCTGGCTAAACTGACCGAGCACTTCAAGCCCGAGACGTCCGAGATCGCCTGGCAGTATCGGTTTGAGAAGCGGGACCAGCGGCTGGGTGAGTCTGCCAAACAATACATGGCAGCCCTGAGGCAGGCAGCTTGCCTCTGTAATTTTGAGAACTTAGAGATCCGACTGCGGGATCGGATCGTCTGTGGGTTGAGGGACAGGAAGCTGCGCCAGAAAACTTTGCCAAACAGAAGCTGACCCTGAGGGATTGATTACATCCAGAACAAATATGGGACTAAAAAGTTTCATTTAGCATTTGTATAAGTTTTGATGTGATATTAGTATTGCTTGTAGTCATTTTACATGAGCTAGATAGACTTAATAGCTTATTGTTGTTAACATATGGTTGTTTATGATTGTTTTTACTTTTATACCTTGTATTTAGCTCTGGGAAGTCGGGGAGGGGGGAGGGGGGAAGGGGTGAGGGGAGGGTTAGGGAGGGTTAGGAAGGGTTGGGTGGAGGGAGGGGGGCAGGGATTGTTAAAGATAAAATGTAATGTAAAACTTTTCAATAAAAAAGAAAGAAGCTGACCCTGAGGGATGTCCAAGAGGAATTCCTAGCCTGGGACGTGGCTGAGGAGTCCAACGCGAGGGAAGGCGGATCCATCCACCAGTTGAGAGGGTGCAGCGACGTAGACGGGGCAGAGCTGGAAGTAGACGCCATCCACTGACAACAGCGACCCATCACCCCCAACCGAGACAACGTGAGGGAGCCGAGACCAGCCGCAGCAGACGCAAGAGGCCAGGAGTGCAGGTGTAGAGCGAACGGCCCCTGGTCTACCCAGCTCCACGGCCACAGCGTGAATTGCCCCCGGTCTACCCAGCATTGCGGTTGCGGGCCCCGGTCTACCCAGCACAGCGGCTGCAAACAACCCCAGTCTACCCAGTGTTCTGGCTGCGGCACGAACAGCTCCCGGTCTACCCATTGTGCAAGCTGCAGAGGACAGCATCCCTGGTCTACCTGCCGTTTCAAGTCGGCAAAGTGTCGGACATGCAGGAAAACCGGGCACATTGCGGCGGTCTGCAGGAGCAAGCAGCGGGACAGCCTGCACGAGGTGGAAGCTGAGTTCCAGTGTGCTACAGGTACCGGGAAGCGGTTGCCGGGACTGACTGTCAGCCACATGGCGGGATGGCCGGGCGGTTTTCTAACAGGGGCCCCTGCGGTGCTAACCCCAAAAATAAAACTGAGGGTGAGGCTGCAAGGGGTCCCCTGCACAATGGAGTTGGACTCAGGGTCAGCCGTGTCCATCATCTCCACCAAAATGTTTAAGGAAATTTGCAAGTGGAGCGGCCAACGGGTTCCCTTGAGGCCATCCAGACTGACCCTCTCTGACTTTCAAAATTCACCCATTAACGTCCGGGGGGAGGCATTGGTGAGGGTTCAGTACAAGGGGTTCGAGGGCAATTTAAGTGTACTGGTCGTCGAGGGCCAGCGGTCCAGCCTCGTGGGGTTAGGGTGGTTCAACGCGCTGGGCATCGGAATCACGGGGATTCACCAGACGCAGAGCTGCCTTTCCCTTGAAGCTGTCTGCAAGGATTTTGCGGACGTGTTCGACGGGCAGCTGGGAAGGTACACAGGTCCCCCAATCTCATTTAAGTTAGACCCCCAGGTGCAGCCCATAAGAATAAAGGCTAGGAGAGTTCCGTTCGTGCTAAAGCATAAGATAGAGCGGGAATTGGATAAGCTGGTAGACCAGGGGGTGCTAACGCCAGTCGATGGAGCGGAATGGGAAACTCCCATCGTAACGCCGCTCAAGGCAAATGGCGAAATTAGAATCTGCGCCAACTATAAGGGGACCATTAACCGAGCTTTGAGTGCCCATTCCTACCCGGTTTCCGCGGTCAACAGCATCCTGGCGTCCCTGCAAGGCGGGTCGGTGTTCGCTAAATTGGATCTTGCCCAGGCTTATCAGCAACTGCCGGTAGACCCAGGGGCTGCTAGAGCACAAACAATCATCACTCACAAGGGAGCGTTCCAGGTAGACCAGTTGCAGTTCGGGGTCAGTGTAGCTCCTGGAATATTCCAGGAGGTGATGGAAAGGACCCTCAAGGGAATACCAGGGGTTTGCCCTTACTTTGATGACGTCCTGATCGCAGCTAGCTCCAAGGACATACTAACAGCTCGGTTGAAGGCACCCTGCACAGCCACAGGCAAAAGTCCAGCGGAACTCAGATGGGGGAGACGCCTCATAACAACATTAGACAGGCTCCACCCAGACAGGGTAGCAGCAGACGCCGGGACCCCCAACATCAAAGCAAGTTTCAACACGGGAGACCCTATCTGGGCTAGGAACTACAGCACAGGTCACCCATGGGTGCCAGAGGAGATATTAGAGCAGACAGGACCCCTTTCCTACAGAGTAAGGGTGGAGGGGGGACTCCTTTGGAAGAGGCACCTGGATCAGCTGAGGAAAAGGGCTCCTGAAAGGGTCATAGAGGACACACTGGGGGCTGAGGAGGAAGAGCCAACAAAAACACAATCACCCAGAAGGGTTACCAGAGGGGCACAGTGGCAACCCCACCCCAGGCAGGAGACTGACAGAGAAACCAGGCAGTCACCAGAACCCAGCAAAACACACACAGAGACACACCACAATCCACCACAACAGGAGCAACAAGGAAGAGAACCTAGTCACAACACCACACCATCTGGAGAACCAGTCCCAAAAAGATCAAGCAGGCCGCACAAGGCTCCAAGCTACCTCGCAGACTATGTGCATTCTTAGGGGGGTGGAGAACAACCAAGGATTAACAATTGTAATTCTGTGTTTGTAAATGTTGTACAGTGTAAATAAGTGTATATAGTTATGGAGACAGAATGACAGAGGGAAGTTCCTCACTATGGGGGAAGGGGTGTAGTGTATGCTCTTAAGCACACACGGAAATGTCAGCATAGCAGGGGGCTGGACAGCTCCAGGCTATAACCTCTTGGCGGGAAAGCCTGAATAGAGCGAGTCATTGACAGCCCCAGGGCATGGTCAGCTCTGGTGGGAAGCCAGGAGGGTTTAAAGCCATTGGCCACCTGCACTGGCGGGAAGCCCAGGTTCAAATCTATTGGTCACCATTCACCTGGGCAGGTATAAGAGACGCCAGGTAAACCCCTTTGTCTCAGCTTCATTCCTGATCCAAATAAAGAAGTACTACCCAGCTCAAGTGTCCGTCTCTCTGTGCGACCACGCGACATTGCACCCATGTTCTATGAGCTCATTCTAACTAGCCTTGCCAAGGACTGCAAGGGCCAGCCAGATAAGAACTGGCTAGATAAGGAAGGCTCTTCCCTGGCTTGGGAGGTTCGGGATGTTCTGTAAGATTGACTAGGGAGTAGAACAATAGATAATGCTTTTGCTGTGCGTAATTTCCTGCTTGTTAACACTGTATAAATACAATAAACTCTGCGTAGGCAGACAGACATATTTGGGACACCCTGCTTGACTGGTCTTTGAATCCCACAGTGGTAGTGAAATGCTCGGGATGCAACAACAATCATATGTTTGCTGATAACTTGGACTGTTCTTCACGGTTTGCTACTGTACTTCAGCTGGAATTAGTTCCTGGGAACAGTTCAGAGCTGACAGGTTATTAGTGAAGGCAAATTCAAATTTAGAATAGAAGTAGAAGGGGTCTTGGAGGTCTTGTTAGGACCCACCCCAATCGACATCTTAGGAAAGAAAGAACTCTTGAAACAGGAATTATCCAAAAGGAGCTTTTACTAAAACATGATTGGTAATGGAATACTAGACAGGATCTGAAACTGTGTTACAGATTGGTACTTTTAAAGAGTTCCCGAGTCAAACCCCTCCCCTCAAACCATCTGGTCAGTCCCGGATCAATGAAAATTCAGGTGTCAAACCCTTCCATGGGAAAGAGGGATCTTCCCATGCCTTTACAACAATTACCTCCTTCCTTTTAGATTCTAATCAAAGATACAAACCAGATCTCTTCTCCCCCCCCTTCCTTTGTTGTTCTCAGTTCAAAGGTACTTCCACTGGTCTTTGAAGACAGCCTTCCAGCAGGCTGAATATGCATCTTCTCTTCTCCTCCTTGGAAAAATGGCAGAATCCAGGGAACGGTATAAGAGTTTACAAACATACAGATAGAGTTTTATGAATGGGATATGAATGGATTCTGACAGGTCTTCTAGTCCAACGCCCAGCTGAAGCAGGAGACCCTATATAAAGGGGAGAACACGTCAGCGGGGCACTGTGTGACTGTCGGGAATACACGCCAGTTGCCTGAATTTTGGTCACGTGACCATGGGGATCTGCAATGCTCACAATTGTGCAAACCGATCAGGTCACTTTTTTCAGAACTGCTGTAACTTCAATCACTAAACAAAGGGTTGCAAGTCAAGGACTCTCTCTTCAGCCCTTTAAAAATAGCCCATAATAGCCCCCAAAATGGAACCCACTAAAATCAAAATTATCCTGCATCCAATCTCCAAAACTAGCCCACTGTTGTGTTTTTGGTTCACACTAAAGTTATATTCAGTCTGCTAAAGTCTTGCAAACTCGGAAGATAAATGTGGGAACTGCTGAATCCAAAATAAAGCATCTCACCCCACTGAAGAAACTTCTGTCCTGGAAATACTCAACTGGTTTCTAATATTGGTTTCATTGGTTATGAAAAAGCATAAAAAATATTGCAAGATTGATTTTACTTTACGTGGAAGTACAGGTAGTCCTTGAGTTGTAAGAGTTCATTTATTTATTTATTTATTATTTAAATTTATATACTGCCCTATTCCCGTAGGACTCAGGGCGGTTGACAGGGAAAATTAAAATACATTGTTGTTGTTGTTAGCTGCGAAGTCGTGTCCGACCCATCGCGACCCTATGGACAACATTCCTCCAGGCCTTCCTGTCCTCTACCATCTTCTGGAGTCCATTTAAGCTCACGCCTACTGCTTCAGTGACTCCATCCAGCCACCTCATTCTCTGTCGTCCCCTTCTTCTATTGCCCTCAATCTTTCCCAGCATTAGGCTCTTCTCCAGTGAGTCCTTCCTTCTCATTAGGTGGCCAAAGTATTTGAGTTTTAGCTTCAGGATCTGGCCTTCTAAAGAGCAGTCAGGATTGATCTCCTCTAGGACTGACCGGTTTGATCGCCTTGCGGTCCAAGGGACTCGCAGGAGTCTTCTCCAGCACCACAGTTCAAAGGCCTCAATTCTTTGGCGCTCAGCCTTTCTTATGGTCCAACTTTCACTGCCATACATTGCAACTGGGAAGACCATAGCCTTGACTATACGCACTTTTGTTGACAGGGTGATGTCTCTGCTTTTTAGTGTGCTGTCTAGATTTGTCATGGCTTTCCTCCCCAGGAGCAAGCGTCTTTTAATTTCTTGGCTACAGTCCCCATCTGCAGTGATCTTGGAGCCCAGGAAAATAAAATCTGTCACTACCTCCATTTCTTCCCCATCTATTTGCCAGGAATTGAGAGGGCCAGATGCCATGATCTTGGTTTTCTTAATGTTTAGTTTCAACCCAAGTTTTGCACTCTCCTTCTTCACCTGCAACAAGAGGCTCTTTAGTTCTTCTTCACTTTCTGCCATTAGAGTGGTATCATCTGCGTATCTTAGGTTGTTGATATTTCTTCCGGCAATCTTAATTCCAACTTTTGATTCATCTAGCCCTGCCTTTCTCATGATGTGCTCTGCATATAAGTTAAATAGGCAGGGCGACAGTATACAGCCTTGCCGGACTCCTTTCCCAATTTTGAACCAATCAGTGGTTCCGTGTCCAGTTCTCACTGTTGCTTCTTGACCCGCATATAGGTTTCTCAAGAGACAAATAAGATGGTCTGGTACTCCCATCTCTTTAAGAACTTGCCACAGTTTGTTATGATCCACACAATCAAAGGCTTTAGCATAGTCAATGAAGCAGAAGTAGATGTTTTTCTGGAACTCCCTAGCTTTCTCCATGATCCAGCGTATGTTGGCAATTTGATCTCTAGTTCCTCTGCCTCTTCGAAATCCTGCCTGCACTTCTGGTAGTTCTCGATCCACATACTGCTGAAGTCTAGCTTGTAGGATTTTAAGCATGACTTTACTAGCATGAGAAATGAGTGCAATGGTGCGATAGTTTGAACATTCTTTGGCACTGCCTTTCTTTGGAATTGGAATGTAAACTGATCTTTTCCAATCCTGTGGCCATTGTTGAGTTTTCCAAATTTGCTGGCAAATTGAGTGTAGCACTTTTACTGCATTGTCTTTTAAGATTTTGAATAGCTCAGCTGGAATACTGTCACTTCCACTAGCTTTGTTGTTGCTCAGCTTTTCTAAGGCCCACTTCACTTCACATTCTAGGATGTCTGGCTCGAGGTCAGTGACCACCTCATTGTGATTATCAGGGACGTTAAGCTCATTCTTGTATAGTTCTTCTGTGTAATTTTGCCACCTCTTCTTAATCTCTTCTGCCTCTGTTAGGTCCCTGCCATTTTGGTCCTTTATCATGCCCATTTTTGCATTAAACGTTCCCTTCATTTCTCCAATTTTCTTGAAAAGATCTCTGGTCCTCCCTATTCTATTGTTTTCTTCTATTTCTTTGCACTGTTCATTTAAGAAGGCATTCTTATCTCTTCTAGCTATTCTCTGGAATTCTGCATTCAATTGGGTGTATCTTTCTTTTTCTCCCTTGCCTTTCGCTTCCCTCCTTTCCTCAGCTATTTGCAAAGCTTCCTCAGACAGCCATTTTGCTTTCTTGCATTTCTTTTTCTTTGGGATGGTTTTGGTTGCTACCTGTTGTACAATGTCGCGAACCTCTGTCCATAGTTCTTCAGGCACTCTGTCTATCAGATCTAATTCCTTAAATCTATTTGTCACCTCTACTGTATATTCAACAGGGATATGATTAAATTCATACCTGAGTGGCCTAGTGCTTTTCCCTACTTTCTTCAGTTTAAGCCTAAACTTTGCAAGGAGAAGCTCATGGTCTGAGCCACAGTCAGCTCCTGGTCTTGTTTTTACTGACTGTATAGAGCTTCTCCATCTTTGGCTGCAGAGCATATAGTCAATCTGATTTCTGTGTTGACCATCTGGTGATGTCCATGTGTAGAGCCGTCTCTTGGGTTGTTGGAAAAGAGTGTTTGCTATGACCATCGTATTCTCTTGACAGAATTCTATCAGCCTGTGCCCTGCTTCATTTTGCACTCCAAGGCCAAACTTGCCTGTTATTCCAGTTATCTTTTGGCTTCCTACTTTAGTATTCCAATCCCCCATGATGATAAGAACATCATTTTTTGGTGTTAGTTCTATAAGGTGCTGTAGTGCTTCATAGAACTGGTCAATTTCATCCTCTTCAGCACTGGTGGTTGGGGCATAGACCTGGACTACTGTGATATTGAATGGTTTGCCTTGGATTCGAACTGAGATCATTCTGTCATTTTGAGGATTGTATCCCAGTATTGCTTTTCCTACTCTTTTATTGACTATGAAGGCTACTCCATTTCTTCTGAAGGATTCTTGCCCACAGTAGTATACCTGATGGTCATCTGAATTAAATTCACCCATTCCTGTCCATTTTAGTTCGCTGATACCTAAGATGTCAATGTTCAGTCTTGTCATCTCTTGTTTGACCACGTCCAGTTTTCCTTGATTCATGGATCTTACATTCCAGGTTCCTATGGAGAAAAAATCTTTACAGCATCGGACTTTCCTTTCACCACCAGACACATCCGCAGCTGAGCGTCCTTTCGGCTTTGGCCCAGTCGCTTCATTCTTTCTGGCGCTACTAGTACTAGCCCTCTGCTCTTCCCCAGTAGCATATTGGACGCCTTCCGACCTGAGGGGCTCATCTTCCAGCGTCATATCGTTTTGCCTTTTGGTACTGTCCATAGGGTTTTCATGGCAAAGATACTGGAGTGGGTTGCCATTTCCTTCTCCAGTGGATCACGTTTTGTCAGAACTCTCTGCTATGACCTGTCCGTCTTGGGTGGCCCTGCACGGCATAGCTCATAGCTTCATTGAATTACGCAAGCCCCTTCGCCACAACAAGGCAGTAATCCATGAAGGGGTTAAAATACATAGCATACAAAATTAAAATCAGTTAAAACTATGATTAAATTACAGTCCCTGAAGTTAAACTAAAACCCAATTAAATTAAATTAAATTAAAACCCCTCAGTCTGGGCCAAACAGCTCGAAGAACCAGGTTTTCAAGTCCCGGCAAAATGAGCGAAGGTCGGGGGCAGTCCTGAGTTCCGTGGGAAGTTGGTTCCATAGGGTCGGCGCGCCCACAGAGAATGCCCTTCCCCTGGGAATAACCCGCCGGCATTCCTTAACCGGCGGTACCCTGAGAAGGCCCTCCCTGTGGGAGTGCACAGGACGATGGGAAGTTGATGCCGGCCGCAGGTGTTCCCTTAGATAGATATTGCAGGATTGATTTTACTTTATTTGGAAGTACAGGCAGTCCTCAAGTTACAAGAGTTCATTTAGTAACCGTTTGAAGTTACAAATGGCACTGAAAGTGATTTATGACCATTTTTCACTTATGACTATTGCAGCATCCCTATGGTCATGTGATTTACATTCAGATGCTTGGTAGCGGGTTGATATTTATGACGGTTGTAGCATGGGGGGATCATGTGGTCCCCTTTTGCAACCTTGGCAAGCAAAATCAATGGGGAAGCCAGATTCACTTGACAACCATGTTAGTAATTTAACAACTTCAGTGATTCAGCTGACAAATGTGGTGAGGAAATTCGTAAAATGGGGCGAAACTCACAAGTTTCACAAGCAACCCTCTTTTCAGATAAGGCATCTTGAACCTAACCCCATCAATAAGTCAAGGCAGTCAAGCCTCTGGGTACATGATTAGCTTAACCCTAGACTAATTCTATGGACATTCAAAACAAACAGAATAAGCTAAATAAACAATTAACAGAGGCCTCTGCTTTTAGGAAACAACCCCTACTTTGGGAAGCTGGGAAATAATAATAATAATAAATGCTTTTTATTTCTAATCATTCTAGCCTAATGATGCTTTTATTTTTTGTGGAGTTTTAAAAATCAGCGCCTCAAAAGCAGGGAAAAAGGGAGGCCCTAAAAGGAGGCCAGGGCTTGCGTTTAACCCCCTTTTTCTAAAAGGTATTTATTTCTAGGAGGTTTTAAAATCATTTTTTTGAATGCAGGGTGGGGAAAAAACATTTAAAACATGCCTGTGCATGTCATAGCACGTGATTCTGGACAGGCGCAAGGCTCAAGGACGTGTCATAGCATGCGCGGGGGAGATTGTACAGGCAGGTCTGAACAACTAGCGATTTAATTCCACCAGTCTCTTGAAGATGGCAACCTCTGGTTCCAAAGCTGGTTTTAAAACAACTGCAAAAGCGAGCGTCACACGGGCTGACACAAGGCCCCAGCCGGAAGAATGTGACAAAATCTGTTGCAGGGGTTATGATAAAGAAATTTTTTTATTCAGGCCCGTTTTGCCCGGCTGTAGCATGGTGTGTTGTAATTTTAACGATGAGGTGCAGAATACTTACTGTATAGCCTGTGAAATGAAGAATGATGCTACATTATCTCCCTGCAATGGTAAGTAAAATATGTTTTTATTTATGTTAATGTAAATGCTGCTGGCGCTGATATCAAACTAGCAGGATGTGCTTTATATTTTGCAGACTCTGAATTAATAATGCCTAGACAGCAAACAGCCTTGGTGGAGCAATGGGCTAATGCCTCCTTAAGTAACACCAGCTGCCTGCAATTAGTGCAGGTTCGCATCCCACCAGGCTCAAGGTTGACTCAGCCTTCCATCCTTCTGAGGTAGGTAAAATGAGGACCCAGATTGTTGGGGGCAATTAAGCTGACTTTGTAATAATGCCGCTTGGGGTGTGTGTGAAAGCCCTAATAAGCATGCATATACATAGAATGAAGGCTACTGCTAAGCTTGTAAGCCGCCCTGAGTCTTCGGAGAAGGGCGGGATATAAATGGAATTTAAAAAAAAACACTTCAAGACACCCCAATTTTATATTCCTGTGGTAATCGCAGCAGTCACAAAGCTTCTGCAGATTTTACTGATCTAGACTATAACTGGAGTTCTGAGCTATCCCAGAGACCACGCTACCAACCCTGTGAGTTAAAGAGCTGCAATTTGTGTAAAGACTGGCTTGCTTGCAACTGTGGACATGGATTGGAGGGTACAGGCGGGTTAGGAGCAGGAGCTCTATCACTGCTAGATTAGCAAAACTGAAACAAAAACAGCCCACAATTAAAGCTAATTAGGATTTAGCACCATGTATAAACCGGCACAAGAATGAGCTTAACGTCCCTGATAATCACAATGAGGTGGTCACTGACCTCGAGCCAGACATCCTATGTGGGTTTTTCGCACCCTGCGGGCTCCTCATGAACTTGCCGATGAATGAGGACACGTGTCTGAGCTTTCTCGGGATGAGGGCCCAGACCGAAGTCCCAAGCTCTCTTTTATTGAGATACCAGCAACGCATCAGCAACAAGCAATTAGCAACAAACAATTATCTAAGCGTTCAGCTATCCATGAAGCAGTTATCTTAAGGTTACGAATGGTTACATCTCAGCCATGCACCAAGCAATTATCTTAAGGTTATAAATCAGCTACATATCTGTATGGAATGTCTTTGTTCTTGTAACTATCATGTATGTGTTACTTTCTTGTACGTGTTCCAACAGGTGTCCGTCTGCACGTAGCAAGGTCATCTGATTTTTGGTAAACTGCAACTTATGCACAGAAACGAAACTTGTCTCTGCCCTGAGCCAGACCTGCGCCATTTTATGTGAGCCTAAGGTGGAAATATGACAGGTTTCCTACATCTCCTCCTTTTTTGTTTTTTGACCCAAAGGGCTCAGTAGGACAGAGATGTGGTGCATTCCGTTGCTAAGCATAAGGCTTTCTTTTGGCCCTCCTCGCCATCTGTGTCTAATACGAAGGAGGCCTTTTCAATGGCACGGTCCGTAGTATCTGACTCAAGGTCTTCTTGAGGCAATAACTGATATTTTCTTTCCCACAAGGCATTTACATGCTTGATGGCATGTTGCTCTGCTATAAATGAAATGCTATTAGAGATAGTTCTAACAAAAATAGGTAAAACACAAGGCAAAATAATACATCCTAAAGCAATCATACTAATTAAAGCTACAATAGCTTGCAAATCAGGTAATTTGGGAAACCAGGAGCCAAATAATTTCTGAAAGTTAAAACCATTCCATGTTTGAACAGGAACATGAGCTACTTTAATCATTTTATCTGTGATCTCCTGAATCACTTTCCCACTGTCATCAATTTCAATACAACAATTTGTAAGATTAAATTTTCCACATACCCCACCTTCTTTAGCTAAAAGATAGTCCAGGGCCAATCGATTTTGCATAATATAAATGTTTTGGTTATTGTTGTACCTAGCTTGGTGGTAACCATACAGAGTTCACATTGTCCCTCAGTCTGAGTATCAGTAGAACGTTGACACCGGGACAAAACTTTATACATGCTCATCTGTCTTGCCTTGGTCTTATAACGATGCGTGTAAACAAACAAGTCCTGGGAGAGGGGAGGTTTAGCAAAGTTATCAATGGAAGCAAGTTCTACCCAGTCTTTAAATTGGCGTCCTCTACTGAAACCTTGACAATAATAGAAACCAGTGGTCCTGGGGCTAACAATAAGTTGAAGCAAAACTCGACATGGATGATGATGGTAAATGACCATAGACTCGTTGTTGACAACAGGTTGTTCCTTCTGGGTCCATGCGATGGGGCAATAAGGTTGAGCGTGATCTGAACAATGAAAATAAACAATATCTCCAGTATGTCCATAAACAAAGGTAGGGCCAAGTATCACCCCATGGTGTGGGGATCGAGAGGGGTGAGGACGTGGCTGCCAAATGACTCGAACCCCTATCCAATAATGTTCAAAATTATCAATGATGTCTTAGCCAAAACACCAATAGTTGGCGGTTTGATTGATCATGGGTGGAAAAAGAATCAAGGTTAGCACTGAGTCTTGAATAAAAACAGTGTGAAAAGAGTCATTTTTGACTGAAACCAATGTCAAAGGTGTGAGCCATTGTAAAGAACGGGATGGGATAACTGGTGAAGTGGAGGCACAATGAAATACTGCAGGCTGAGTAGACGGCAAAACTTGACATCTGGGGTAAGCTTTCAGATGGAATTGTGTTTTAGTGGCATCAGTCAGTGGTGTTAGAACAAAGCTGAAAAAAGTCACAAACCATGCTGTCATCTTTAATGGGTTCTGCAGTTGTGTTTGTGGAGGCATGATACGGACGAACGTGGCGACCTGGGATCCACAGCACTTTGTCTGGCAGTTGAGCAGCTGCGTAGCCTCTTCCCCAAGTGAGAAGGTCTGCAGGGCCTTTCCAAGTTAGGTCTGGAAGTTGGCGATACCACACTTTGGGTTTAGGCTGATCTGCAGCTGGAGATAAAAAATGCTGCTCTGCAGCCGTGGTTAAGGGATAGCCAGTCAAGTTTGAAAAGTTCAGAGTGTAGAGGCAAAGGTTAAGAGTTTCTTGCACTGCTGGGAGCTTGGGGTTTCGTTTTCCCCTGTTCTGATTTTTATAGCGATCTAAAGCATGTTTCAAGGTTTGGTTTACCCTTTCCACCAAGGCTTGGCCTTGGCTATAATATGGAATTCCGAATTTGTGTGTGATTTGCCAATGATGACAAAATTTTGCCATGGCTTGACTGCTGTAGGCAGGGCCATTATCTGTTTTGAGTTCTTTTGGACATCCCAGCACTGCAAAGGTCCGAATACAATGATTAATGACATGTTTGGTGGCTTCTCCCCTTTGGGGGGTAGCCATGATGAATCCTGAAAAGGTATCAATTGAAACATGCAAATACTTCCATGGGGCAAATGGTGCATTTTGTGTGACATCCATTTGCCAAATTTGGCAAGGCTCCAATCCCCTTGGATTTACACCCATAGGAATTGCAGTTGCTTGTTTGCTGCATGTTGGACACTGCTGGCAAATTGCAATAGCTTCTGCAGCGGTGATGTCAAACTGCTTTTGCAAAGCTTTGGAATTTTGATGAAAATATGAATGACTTTCCCAGGGGGTGAGGGGTTGCAAGGAACAGGCTGAAGGTCCGGAGGCAGCCTGATCTGCAACATTGTTTCCCTCTTGCAAAAAACCTGGAAAAGGCTGATGACTACGAATGTGAGCAACAAAAATAGGATGTTGGAGTTCAGAAAGCAAATTTTGCAAGGTTAAAAAAAGTTGTAACAAATCTGGTTGAATGGAGGGGGATAAATAAGATCCATAAATCACTTGAATTGTGTGATAAACATAAAAGCTATCCACAATAAGATTCAAAGGTTGAAAGGAAAAAAGTTGACAAGCCAAAATTGAAGCAGCCAGTTCAGCTTTTTGAGCTGACCGCTGGGGTGTTGTTTGCTTGGTTATCCATTGACCATTTTCCAACCAGGCACAGGTGCCACACTCCTTGCTCCCATCTGCAAAAACTGTAACAGCCGAATGTAGGGGGTGAGGAGACAAGGGTGACAACCAGTCGATGGGTACAGTGCGAACAATTTGCAAACGATAATCGGGTGATGGGTGGCAAGAAACCTTGCCATGCCAATCAGCTAAGGAAAATTGCAATTCACTTGAGGTTTGAAAAAATGATTCCCAAATTTGCAAAGACATAGGCACAAAAAGAGTGTCTATCTCCAGCCCAATCAAGGCTTTCGTTCGGTGACGAATTTTAAAAATCAATTGAGCCAATTGTGCTTCTCTGGTTAAAATAGAAACTTTGGGCGTATGGGATAAATGAATCCACTCCAAAATTTTCAATTGGTTAGCACGTTGAACAATAGCAGCAGTAAATAGTCCAGGCGTGTTTAAAATAATAGCAGCAAAAGGAACATCCAACTCCCATCATGCAACATCCACCTCTCACTTTCTTCTACTTCCCATGTTGCTCCCTATCCATATTTCTATAGTACATTCTTGTTCCTATCACAAATCTGTGCAAACCAACTTAAAAACCACTTTTCTGTTTCTCCCTTCCATTATCCATTCATTCACTGCCCTTCTGCCACTCTGGCCTAACTTCTGTCTTTTCTGCTTCCACAGCTTCTATCAACTTTTGCATGAGCCAACTGTTTCCCTTAGCTATTAATCAATCCTCTACATTTCTCTTCTCCAAAAGTATTGAAGATTCCATAATCATATTTGGAGTCAGTGTATATGTTCCTCCTTTCCTGTATTAACAATCTCAGAGCCTGTTGTAAGGCATAAAATCCACAGGTTAGTGCTGATTAAGGGAGGGAAATTCTCACAGATATCACCTTCCATCAATGTGTCCTGCACACAGACACAAAAACATCAAAAACAAAAAACAAAAACAAAAAACAACTCCACAAAAAGAGCAGAGTAATTTCTTTTGGGTGATGTATAACTAAAACTCAAAAAATTCCAAAAACTTGTCCAACAATTAATCTCTCCTCTTTCGAGTAAAAAAAATTGCAAGCTGAAACTGCAAGAGTGGGCATCAAGTTTCACATCCACCCCCCTTTCTCAGACTGGAATTCTAAGCAGAGAAAAAAATGGTTAAAAGGACCAGCCACCCCCCCCTTTCTGGCTGTCTCTCCCTTTCACACTCTTAAAGTAACACAGTGGGGTTGGGGGGGAGTAAAAGAAACTTTACAAAAATCTCACCACTAAAAAAAAATAGTTTGCTCTCCTTTACATGCATTTTCCATAAATTCTCTCACACATCCTCCATGGCTTTTACAACAATAATATCTGCAGTTTACTGTTCCTTCCACAGCCTGGGACGGGGTGGGGGGTGGTAGGTGGGTTTGAGGGCTAACACACTCACATTTACATATCAGCAATTTAACTCATTCACTTCCATTCTGACTGCTTGCATAAACAATTTCACATACAAAAATTTCATTTCATACTTTCTCCAGACAAACCATACATTGTTAAATAAGGCCTTTTTGTTTGGTGTTATCAGAGAGGATTTTGACCCTCTTCCAAGTCTTGGAAATAACACAGAACAACAAAGACAGACATATATACACAGATACTATTAAAACAACATTTATTTAGACATATGGCTTGTCCTACAAGAGGTGAGAAAAATCATGAGGTGATTCCAACTGAACATGGTTTCTATAGGGCCCTTTAACCATCTCCTATTTTTCTCACCATTCCAAGTCCAAGCTTAATGTTCCAAATGTATATATATATATATATATATATATATATATATATATATATATATATATATATATATATATATATATATATATATATATATATATATATATATATATATATATATATATATATATATATATATATATATATATATATATATATATATATATATATATATATATATATATATATATATATATATATATATATATATATATATATATATATATATATATATATATATATATATATATATATATATATATATATATATATATATATATATATATATATAAAAAACAAAACAAAACACACATATCAATTTGGGGTTTTAGTCCAAAACAATAGTCCAAAAAGCTAGATTAAAAGAAAAAGATAGAAGAAAAACTTGGTTTTATTTCTTTGATTTTTCTTTTCTTTAGGTTTACAACAACAACTACTTTCCTATTCTTTGATTTGGTAGACCAGAATTGTCAATTTAGTTTCGCTTGGAGCCTGCAATGGGAAGCTAGATCTCAGACAACTCCAGGCAGTTGAAATCAACAGGCGCGCCCCTGGACTTTACTGAGAACAGCTCGCCCCAAGAGGCTCTTTCAAGCCCCACATAAACCAATTTTAACAGGAGTTCATTTCGGGCATATTCATTGTCTACTTGCCTTGTTATTTCTTCCTGCAGTCTATCCACAAAGTCTGAATAAGCCTGATTGGGACCTTGATAAACTTTTGCAAAAGACATTTTAGCTTTTCCGTGAGGATCATCTATCTTGCGGAAAGCTGCTAAAGCCCCTTCCTGTATCAAATTAAAAGCCTCCCTTGGGCTTTGAGCCTGTTGGTCATTTGTAACGAATTGTCCTGTGCCAAATAATTGATCCCTATCTACCCCTTGAGGTAATCCAGCAAGAATTTTTTTCTCTATTTCTTTTTTATACTCAGATTCCCAAACTACATATTGTGAAGGTGTCAATATCATGTGTGTAATGGACTTCCAGTCTACCAATGGCATCACATAAGTAGCAGCCATGGAAACGAAAAGTCCCTGCACAAAAGGCGATTGAATGCCATATGAAACAACAGCTTTTTTAAGATCTTTCACTATATTCCATTCCAGTCCTTCATATGTGTGAACAGCATTTCCTCCAGCTGCCGGAGCTGGCTGGATGTTTACTGGATAGCAAGATAAATCTTCCAATGTTAGCTGTCCTTATCGGGCGGCTTGTCTAACAGAATTTGCCACCATTCCTTCTTAGGATAATTGTTAATTACTTCTGGCTGAGCCTGAGGGGCACTGGGGGCCGCAGCTGAGGTGCCCTGCTGAGTTTCTCCCGGCTGAGTAGGTTCCTCATAAGGAGGGGGAGCCGGAGAAATGGAAAAGGCTTCTTTAAGTCCCCTTTCGTGAACCAACAAACTTTCCATTAAGACTCGCCAGGCTGTTAACATTTTTGGAGGTGCTCAAGGAGGTTCGTGGAGCCATTCTCCAATTTTTCTCCAAGTCCCTGTTTTCAACGAGCCCTTTTCCGGATAAGCCGGAGTATTTTCCCAAATATATTCCATTAAAACAATCAACTCCTTTTTTGAAACTGCTGGTAATTGTTTGCCACTACTTTTAAGTAAAATATTAGAAATTCTGACTATTTCCTCAAGCTCTTTCAGGTGCGCTGCCTGTTGCTTAGAAAATTTGTTCCCCATACTCACGAATGGATCGTCGTCTTCACGAGGCGAGATCGTGTGCACAGCCTATTCCAGGCTATGAGTATGGAGACCGTCAGAGACGTATCCACTCGCAGCAGATCACGTCGGGGTGCTGGGAACCCGTTGCTTGAAGCAGCCGGGTTGCTGGTAACCTGCTGCTTGTGAACAGCCAGGTTGAGCACGGCCACCATCGGGTGAATGAGGATGGACGGCTGAAGACGTATTCCGCAGAATCACGTCGGGGTCACCAGTTGTGGGTTTTTCGCACCCGGCGGGCTCCTCATGAACTTGACACATCTCTCTGAGCGTTCTCGGGATGAGGGCCCAGACCGAAGTCCCAAGCTCTCTTTTATTGAGATACCAGCAACGCATCAGCAACAAGCAATTAGCAACAAACAATTATCTAAGCGTTCAGCTATCCATGAAGCAGTTATCTTAAGGTTACGAATGGTCACATCTCAGCCATGCACCAAGCAATTATCTTAAGGTTATAAATCAGCTACATATCTGTATGGAATGTCTTTGTTCTTGTAACTATCTTGTATGTGTTACTTTCTTGTACGTGTTCCAACGGGTGTCCGTCTGCACGTAGCAAGGTCATCTGATTTTTGGTAAACTGCAACTTATGCGCAGAAACGAAACTTGTCTCTGCCCTGAGCCAGACCTGCGCCATTTTATGTGAGCCTAAGGTGGAAATATGACAGGTTTCCTACAATCCTAGAATGTGAAGTGAAGTGGGCCTTAGAAAAGCTGAGCAACAACAAAGCTAGTGGAGGTGACAGTATTCCAGCTGAGCTATTCAAAATCTTAAAAGACGATGCAGTAAAAGTGCTACACTCAATTTGCCAGCAAATTTGGAAAACTCAAGAGTGGCCACAGGATTGGAAAAGATCAGTTTACATTCCAATTCCAAAGAAAGGCAGCGCCAAAGAATGTTCAAACTACCGCACCATTGCACTCATTTCTCATGCTAGTAAAGTTATGCTTAAAATCCTACAAGCTAGACTCCAGCAGTATGTAGATCGAGAACTACCAGAAGGACAGGCAGGATTTCGAAGAGGCAGAGGAAATAGAGATCAAATTGCCAACATACACTGGATCATGGAGAAAGCTAGAGAGATCCAGAAAAACATCTACTTCTGCTTCATTGACTATGCTAAAGCCTTTGATTGTGTGGATCATAACAAAGTGTGGCAAGTCCTTAAAGAGATGGGCGTACCAGACCATCTTATTTGTCTCTTGAGAAACCTATATGCGGGCCAAGAAGCAACAGTGAGAACTGGACACGGAACCACTGATTGGTTCAAAATTGGGAAAGGAGTCAGGCAAGGTTGTATACTGTCGCCTTGCCTATTTAACTTATAAGCGGAGCACATCATGAGAAAGGCAGGGCTAGATGAATCAAACATTGGAATTAAGATTGCCGGAAGAAACATTAACAACTTAAGATATGCAGATGATACCACTCTAATGGCAGAAAGTGAAGAGGAACTAAAGAGCCTCTTGTTGCGAGTGAAGAAGGAGAGTGCAAAACTTGGGTTGAAACTAAACGTTAAGAAAACCAAGATCACGGCATCCGGCCCTCTCAATTCCTGGCAAATAGATGGGGAAGAAATGGAGGTAGTGACAGATTTTACTTTCCTGGGCTCCAAGATCACTGCAGATGGGGACTGTAGCCAAGAAATTAAAAGATGCTTGCTCCTGGGGAGGAAAGCCATGGCAAATCTAGACAACACACTAAAAAGCAGAGACATCACCCTGTCAACAAAAGTGCCTATAGTCAAGGCTATGGTCTTCCCAGTTGCAATGTATGGCAGTGAAAGTTGGACCATAAGAAAGGCTGAGCGCCAAAGAATTGAAGCCTTTGAGCTATGGTGCTGGAAAAGACTCCTGCAAGTCCCTTGGACTGCAAGGCGATCAAACCGGTCGGTCCTAGAGGAGATCAACCCTGACTGCTCTTTAGAAGGCCAGATCCTGAAGCTAAAACTCAAATACTTTGGCCACCTAATGAGAAGGAAGGACTCACTGGAGAAGAGCCTAATGCTGGGAAAGATTGAGGGCAATAGAAGAACGGGACGACAGAGAATGAGGTGGCTGGATGGAGTCACTGAAGCAGTAGCCATGAGCTTAAATGGACTCCAGAAGATGGAGTCCAAAACCTTGATGACCAAAAGTTCATTTAGTGACTGTTCGAAGTTACAATGGCACTGGAGCCTGGCGATGATCCTGGCGCTTCCGCTGAGCCCTGACAGCCCAGCAGCTCCAGCCGTCTCTTGCTCAGGCTTGTGCGGTGCTGCCACCAGTTCCGCTTATTCCCCTCCCCCGCTACTTTTCTAGGATGGTCGCGTACCACCTGCCAGGTGCCAATGTACCACCGGTGGTACCTGTACTACTGGTTGAAAAGCCTTGGACTACAGTGTTCTTTTCACCTTCATCTTTTGAAAGTGCGCCTTTTACTGCTTTTAACACTTGCTTATTTTTATAGTTGCAAGTGGCACAGAATCCTCGACTTATGACCGTAATGGAGCCTGACTCAAAACTACAGCGCTGGCTTTCCCCAGATGTCCGGGAAGGAAACAGCTGCCTGCTGAAAGAGGTCTGAGCTTCCTCCCACCAGCCGAGCACGGTGTTCCCTCCTCTTTCTAGCCTTTAGAAGCACTGCAAATCCAATCTTTCTGGAGCTTCCCCCTCTTTCAAAAGACCTTGATGATGTTCAGATATTTTGGATCAACATCCATAATTCCGTCTTCATGGTCAAAGGAAATACAGTAACTGGCCACATTCTACGCGTACTGCACATCCTTCCGATCTTTTTTTATCACTTTAACTTTTTTCTAGCTGCTCTGAGAACAGGTTTAAGGCAAACCCTCCATTTTAAATCGTAAAAAATCACTTTATGTAACCGAGAATTGAACTGGTGTTCAATTCTCACTCCAGCCAACACCATCCAGTCGGGTGTGTAGTAATTCCTCAGGTACAAGTGGAGGACCGTCGTGTCGATTTTCTCAATGTTCTCTGCTGGACAGAACCTGTTCATTCCCACGGTGTTTTCCCTGTAAGCCGCCTGTGGGAAGGGCAAACTCAAATGATTTTCAGAAAAGAAGGCAATGACTAAACAGATATTTGGCCAGACTTTCTTGCTTTAGGATTGCTGTTGGCCACCGGCACCCAGAAGAGCCCTTGCTGCTTGCAATGTAGCGTGGTCGCACAGAGAGACGGACACTAAGCTGGGTTGTAACTTCTTTATTGAGGTCAGGAACGAAGCTGGGGAAAAGGGGTTACCTGGTGTCTCTTTATACCTGCCCAGGTGAATCCCAACCAATGGATTCAAACCTGGGCTTCCCACCAGTGCAGGTGGCCAATAGATTTAAACCCTGGCTTCCCGCCAGAGCTGACCATGCCCCGGAGCTGTCAGGCTTTGTTCCATTCAGGCTTTCCCGCCAAAAACGGTTATAGCCTGGAGCTGCCAGCCCCCTGCTGTGCTGACATCCTGTGTATGCTTAAGACTACACCCCTTCCCCCATAGTGAGAGGTTATCCCCCTTTCATTTCAACCCTCACAACTATATACAACTTATTAACACATACCGTATATACTTGAGTATAAGCCGAATTTTTCAGCCCACTTTTTGGGCTGAAAAATTCCACTTCGGCTTATACTCCAGTCAACAAAAAAACTTACCGAGGACTTGTGCGCGGCCGAGGCTTTGGTGCTACTTTCAGAGCCTTCTCCGCTAATCAGCTGTCTGCCCATCAGCTGTCCATAGGGATGCTGCAAAGCTCTCCTTCTCTAGGCCTTGGACTCCCTCCTGGCTGAAGAGTAGATGAACCAAGCCAGCAAGGAGACAAAATGTTTCTGCAGCTGTTTTTCCTCTGAAGTTTTTTTTTTTTTTAAAGTAATCTCCGAAGGTTATGCCAGAAAATGGAGGACGCTGGGTCTTTGCAAGCTTTAGCTGTCCGCCTGGCTGCCTGAAGGCCGCCCTTTTCAGGCAGTCTGACAGACAGCTAAAACTTGCAAAGACCCAGCGTCCTCCATTTTCTGGCACAACTTTTAGGGATTTATTATTATTATTCCTACTACTACTATTACTACTACTACTACTTCAGGAGTAAAAAGTTGCAGAAAAAAATTCTCTCCTTACTAGCTTAGTTCCTCTACTCTTCCATCTGGAGCCAAGGTAAGATTTTAAAAAGGGATATTGGTTGGAAGGCAGAGGGAGAGTTTAGTTTTAGCATCTAAAAAAAGGGGGGGGGAAATCAGCGAGTACATCCCAACCAGCTTTTTATGTTTTTGTTATTGAAGAAATATGGGGGAGGGGGAGGGGTTCTGGGGTGGGTTGGGGAGGGGATAATATTGTAACTTCAATAAAAATTTTCAATAAAAAAAAAGAAATATGGCTTTCTGGGGGAAGGTGGGGAGGGCGTTAAGGAAGGAAAGGGTTTTTGGAAGCTCGTCCTGAAGCTGCCTTTTGTGCAAGGGGCCTTTTCTCAAAGCCTAGAGAGGCAGCTTTGTTGCCTCCCCGTAGACAGCTGATGGGCGAACACCAAAAGCTCCAAAAGGCTAGGGAACTAGTCCCAGAACAAAACGGAGACCTGCCTGGCGGCAGAGGCTTGCAGAGCGCGGATCCAGCCTCCGAGGCATGCAGAACGGCGGATCGGCTTATACTCGAGTCAACAACTTTTCCCAGTTTTGGGGGGTGAAATTGGGGGTCTCGGCTTATACTCGAGTCGGCTTATACTCAAGTATATACGGTATATACAATATTTACATTCTGTTGATTCTTTTGTGTCGCTTCCACCTTCCACCCCCCCCTTAGGAACGCACATAGTCAGCGAGATAGCTTGGAGCCTTGTGGGCCCTCCTTGACCTTCTTAGAACTGGGTCACCCGGTGGTGTGGTGCTGTTTCCCTTCTCCCTTGATTGTTGTGGTGGTGGTGGTGGATTGTGGTGTGTGTGTGTGTGTTCCTGGGGTTTGTGTTATGCTGGGTTTTGATTGGCTGCCTTGATAGTATTGCTGTGCCCTTCCTTCACTTGGGTCCAGTGTCTCCCTGTTCCCCTGCCGGTTTCCTGCCTTGCGTAGGGTTGCCCATGTGACCCTCTGGTAGCCCTCCTGGATGCTTGTGTTAATGTTTCCACCTCCTCCTCCTCAACTCCAAGGGTGTCCTCAAAAACCCTCTCTGGAGCCCTTTTCCTTAGCTGGTCCAGATGCCTTTTCCACAGGAGTCCCCCCTCCACCCTTACCTTGTAGGACAGAGGCCCTGTCTGGTCTAGTATTTCCCCTGGCACTCATGGGTGACCTGAGCTATAGTTCCTTGCCCAGATAAAGTCGCCAGTGTTAAAAAGTGTCTTGATATTTGGGGTCCTGACGTCTGCTGCTACTCTGTCTGGGTGGAGCCTGTCTAGTGTTGGTGAAGAAGGAAGGTGGCCAGTCGTTGCTTCCATTCCCCCTGAACTATGCGCTTGAGGGCGTCCTTTGTTGTGCGCACGAATCGCTCCTCCAAACCGTTACTGACCGGATGGAAAGGGGCTGAGGTGGCGTGTCTAATCCCCAAGGTCTTCAGGAACACCTGGAAATCCGACGAAGTAAATTGCATTCCGTTATCCGACACAATTACATCTGGCAGACCATGGGTTGCAAACAGCCCCCTTAATGCCTGAATGGTTCCTGCTGAAGTCATGTTGCCTACAGGCACCACCTCCAACCACTTAGAGTGGCTGTCTACCACTACTAAGAATGTGTGTCCTTGGAATGGGCCTGCATAGTCTATATGCACCCTGGACCATGGCGTGTGTGTTTCCTCCCACTTGTGTACTGGTGCATGTGGTTGTTCGGGCCATGACCTTTGGCATGTGTAGCACCCAGCTACTAGCCCTTCTATTTCCTTGTCTAACCCTGGCCACCTCAGGTAACTCCTTGCCAGAGCTTTCATCCTTACTACCCCTGGGTGGCCCTCATGCAGAGACTGAAGGACTCTTCCTCTTAGACCCTGTGGAATTATGACTCTACTCCCCCACAACAGGCACCCCTTGTGTGTTGATAGCTCGTGCCTCCTGGAAAAATATGCAACGAACTCTTGCCCTGGTGATTTGTCCTGCCACCCGCTGCTTACCCATGCCTGTACCCTGCTCAGGATTCTGTTTTTGGGAGTCTCTGTCGCTACGTCTTTGGCACTGAGGGGGCATTCCGGCAGCTCCTGTATTGCCAATATTTGAGCAGCAGGTGCGGGATCTGGCTCCGTGTCCCTTAAGGGAAGTCTGCTGAGGCCATCTGCGTGCCCCATCTCCTTGCCTGGTCTGTGTACAAACTTGCATGCATATGCTGACAGAAAAATGGACCAGCGGAGCATCCTGGGTGACAGGATTTGTGGCGTCTGCTTCTCAGTTGTAAACAACCCTAACAGTGGCTTATGGTCAGTGTATATTAGGAAGTCCCTACCATATAGGTAGTCATGAAATTTCTTTACTCCTGCGACCACTGCCAGTGCCTCCTTATCTATCTGCACGTAATTTCTTTCAGCAGCTGACAGGGCCCTGGAGTAGTATGCGATGGGGGCTTGAGTTCCATCCTCCTCTAAATGGCTGAGGACTGCCCCAATCCCATAAGGGGATGCATCGCACGCAAGATAGATTGGCTTATTTTCCTTGAAGTGTGTAACTGTAGCATTGCCTGCTAACAGGTTCTTCAGTGTGTTGAACGCGTTTGTGTGTGTGTCAGACCAGTCCCAGGGTGATTGCTTGTCAAGCAGCCTGTGTAAAGGCTCTGCTATTGTTGCTTTGTGTGGCAGGAAGGTGTGATAAAAGTTGAGCAGGCCCAGGAATGCCTGCAACTCAGACTTGTTTTTGGGAATTGGGGCTTCTTTGATCGCCCTGACTTTGAATGCTGATGGGTGGATGCCTTGAGCCTCAATCCTGAACCCTAGAAACTCTGTCTCAGTGACCCCAATCTTGCATTTTTCCCTCTTGAGTTTCAGTCCTGCATCCCTAAACCTCTCTAACACAGCTTTCAATCGGTCCGCCAAAACGTCCTCAGAGCTACCTGCAATTAGGACGTCGTCGAAGTAAGGGCAAACCCCTGGTATTCCCTTGAGGGTTTTTTCCATCACCTCCTGGAAAACCCCAGGAGCCACGCTGACCCCGAACTGCAGCCGGTCTACCCGGAACGCCCCCTTGTGGGTGACTATCGTTTGCTCTTTAGCAGCCTCTGGATTGACCGGCAGCTGCTGATAAGCTTGGGCAAGATCCAGCTTTGCGAACACCGACCCGCCTTGCAGGGATGCTAGGATGCTGCTAACTGCGGGGACCAGGTAGGAATGGGCACTCAGAGCTCTGTTAATTGTCCCTTTATAGTCAGCGCAAATACGGACCTCATCATTTGCCTTGAGGGGCGTCACGATGGGGGTTTCCCAATCCGCCCCATCGACCGGAGTTAACACCCCCTGGTCTACTAGCTTGTCTAGTTCCCACTCTATCTTGTGCTTTAAAGCAAACGGGACTCTCCTAGCCTTCATTCTGATTGGCTGCACCTAGGGGTTTAATTTAAAGGAGATTGGGGAGCCTGTGTATTTCTCTAACTGCTCATCAAACACGTCTGCAAAATCTTTGCAGACAGATTCCAGTGAATAACAGTTCCGCATCTGGTGAATTCCGGTGATTCCGATGCCCAGCACTTTGAACCACCCTAACCCCACAAGGCTGGTTCTCTGCCCTTCCACGACCAACATGTCCAATTTGCCCGAGAAATCCCTGTACTGCACCGTTACTGATGCCTCCCCCCGAACGTTTATCGGTGAGTTTTGAAAGTCAGAGAGGGTCAGTCTAGATGACCTCAAAGGAACCCGCTGGCCACTCCGCTCGCAAATTGCTTTAAACGTTCTGGCGGAGATGATTGAAACGGCCGACCCTGAGTCCAGTTCCATCGTGTAGGGGACCCCTTGCAGTTTCACCCTTAGCTTTATTTTCAGAGTGACTGTCTGTGGCCCCCTTGTTAAGCAAATGGCCGCCCGTCCCTTCGTGTGACTGACCGTCAGTCTCTGCAACCGCTCCCCGGTACCTGTGGCTGACTGGAACTCCGCTTCCACTTTGTGCAGGCTGTCCCGTTGCTTGCTTCTGCAGACCGACGCGATGTGTCCGGTCTTCCCACACGCTCGACACTTTGCCGATTTGAACCGGCAGGTAGACCGGGGGTGCTGACCTCCGCAGCTTGCACAGCGGGTTGATCAGCAGCCGTTCGCGCTGCAGCCGGAACACTCGGTAGATTGGGGCTGTCCACAGCCACCGTGCGGGGTAGACTGGGGCCGGTTTGCATCGTAACTGGGGAGTTGGGTAGCCCGGGGGGTGTTTACTCCGCACCTGCACTCCTGGTACTTCGGGTCCATCGCGGCTGGTCTTAGCTCCTTCGAGTTGTCTCGGGTTGTGGTGAACGGTCGAGGGGTTTGGTGTATGGCGTCCACTTCGCATGCTGACCCTTCAGCCCCGCAGCAACCGCTCAGCTGGTGGATGGCTCCTCGGCCACGTCCCAGGCTAGGAATTCCTCCTGGACGTCCCTCAGGGTTAGCTTTTGTTTTGCGAATATCTTCTGCCGCAGCTTCTGATCCCGCAACCCACAGACGATCCGATCCCCTAGCCTGATCTCTAGGTTCTCAAAATTGCAGAGACGGGCTACCTGCCTTAGGGCGGCCATGTATTGTTTAGTGGACTCACACGGGCGTTGGTCCCGTTTTTCAAAACGATACCTCCACGCGATTTCGGACGTTTCTGGTCTGAAGTGCTCAGTCAGCTTAGCCAACAGCTCGCTGTAGCCGATGGTGTTGACGTCGTCGGGTGAGCAGAGGCCGACCGCCAATTGGTACGTTTCTGTACCGCAGCTGCAGAGTAGCGCCGCTGCTCTCTGCTGGTCATTCTTAACCCCGTTCGCCCTTAGGTAGCACTCGAGCTGTCCCACGAAGGCTTCCCACCTTAAAAAGGGGATACTGACCCAGTTGTGCCATTCCACTGTCTCGGGTCGTCCTGCATCCTGATCCGGTGCTGCCGATGGGGTCTCGTCCTCAGCTAGCGATGTCCAGGGCAGGATCCCACCTTTGTCACCAGTGCAATGTAGCATGGTCGCACAGAGAGACGGACACTAAGCTGGGTAGTCAGGAACGAAGCTGGGAAAAAGGGGTTACCTGGCGTCTCTTTATACCTGCTCAGGTGAATACCAACCAATGGATTCAAACCTGGGCTTCCCGCCAGTGCAGGTGGCCAATAGATTTAAACCCTGGCTTCCCACCAGAGCTGACCATGCCCCGGAGCTGTCAGGCTTTGTTCCATTCAGGTTTTACCGCCAAAAGCGGTTATAGCCTAGAGCTGTCCAGCCCCCTGCTGTGCTGACATCCTGTGTATGCTTAAGACGCATACACTACACTGCTCAACTCTGCTGATTAAAAATACAAGCTCCAGTGAGCACAAGGGAGAGAAAGCTCCATATCTAAGAAAATAACAGCCTCTCCTAAAGAGTATGCAATGGATTAAACAGTTGATGGTATGCCTTCACTGTCTGATAAACCTGAATTTGAACCCAGGTCTCCCTGATCCACGACCTGGGCTACTGAGAACATCTTTGAAGGAACCTTCCTCGGCCCCCAACATCATGGCCTGCAAGCGGTTCCGTGTGTGAAGCGTTGTGGGCCCAGTAAGCTGACAAGGGGCTTTGAGTAGGGATGGGTGCAGGTGCAGCAGGCGAGGTTCCCCCACAAAGGCGGAGCATTGGATCATGGGCTGCACGATCCAAAAATAGTGCAGATTACAGGGGAAATCAATAGTGCCCCCCCAGCACGTCCCCCCCGAAGCATAATATCACACTACTCTGTTGGCCAGAACAAAAGACACAGTTAAGGGGTGGGGGGGCACCCAAACTCACACAAAGCCCCGTTTTGACTTTGCGTTCCGCAATGTTGCACACCACTGGACTATTCTTTCACTTCCCAAACTGCAGGCAGGAACACAACGCAGTGTGTTTTGCCTTATTGTGCCCCGCCTCACATAATGAGCGCAATGATGCTTATCATTAACAAAGGCAAGCTTGTTTCTTCTGAAAACTATTCAGCTCCTGCATCGACCACCGGAAGGGAATTCCCAGTGAGACTGAGGAAGCCCCCACGGGCCCCTCAGGGGTTGCCCTGCCTGGCATGCTGATCACAGCGTCCTTTGCCCACTTGCCCCCCCCCCGCTGCTCTGGGATTCGACATCCAGACGGCTTACCTCCATGCCAACTTGGACCGGCAGATCTACGTGAGGGCCCCTCCTGGCTACCAGCAGGAAAGGGGAAACACATGGCTGCTCCGAAAAGGGTTATATGGCTCAAACTATGGTACGACTGCCTTAGAAAAAGCTTAGAACAAATTGGTTTCAGGGCATCCCATGCAGATGAGTGCATTTTCACATGCAACTCCAAGGGTACCACAGAACGGGTGTTAGTTTATGTGGAGGACCCTGAAGTTCTTGGGGCGGGTTGACAGGTACTTGGGTGTGCACATCCTGCCCACTGAGAAGGGGTTCGCCCTATCTCAGAAAGAAAAGATTGAGGAGTTGGCCAGATGCAAAATGGCAGAATCTAACCCAACGCGTAGCCCGATACAAAGTGACTATTACAGTCACACTCACAAGGACAGTCCTGAGTTCACAGATAATAAGTTTTACAGATCTGTGATTGGCTCCTTGCTATATATCAGCAATTGGAGCAAGCCTGACATAGCTTTAGCTGTGAATCTATTGTCCAGGTAAGTGGAACACCCGAAAGAATTCCACTGGACTGCTGTTAAGAGGGTACTTAGGTACCTCAGGGGCATGGCCGATGCTCTCCTTGTGCTGGAGCCAGAGAAGGGGAAACCGGCTCAGCTCTCCGCTTACTCGGACGCAGACTGGGCTGGTGACGCCAAGAGTAGACAGAGCACCTCTGGTTTCCTCATATTGCTAAATGGCTGTCCTATCCATTGGCATGTTAGGCAGCAAAAATTTGTTTCTTGCTCCACGGCCGAGGCAGAATATGCCAGTCTGTCGGACACGGCCAATGATTTGATTTGGTTCGATGCTCTGGTAACGAGCATCTGGGCACCATCCAAATTCAAGAAGACAATACGGCCACAATTGGGATCTCGGGGGCATACGCGGTGGGCTCTAGGTCCCGCCACATAGACATCCGCTATAAAAATCTCAGGCAGCTTGCCAGAATGGGATTCATACATGTCAAACATTGTAGTACAACTGACCAGGTAGCTGACGTGTTCACCAAACCTGTACCCATTGACCGGCACAACCTTATGCGTAAGCGTTTGTGTTTGGTTTTGTGAACATGTACAATGCATCTGTATGTCTATGACACCTGCTCGCCCCCTCACATACATTCACTAGTCCCTGTCATTGGCTGGCAAGAAGGGGAATTGTTAGATGTTTTCGTGCCAGCCATGGCAGTTCCTTAAAAGGTCACCAGATGGGAGGAAAGAGGCACCTTTGCTCCCACTTGTGGATCAGGGGGCTCCAGCCCCTGCAGCCCTATTGGGGAGAGTTAATGGTCCTCTGGCCCCCTCACTCTCATTGGTAAGGGAGGGGCCAGGAACCCCATAAAAACCCCTGCACGGGGGCTGATCTTTAGCTCTTGTTCTAGCTCCCTCTGGGACTGATCCATGGGCTCAATCCAGGCATGGATACCTCCATGCCAGGGAACTCTTTTTCTCTGCTTTATCTTTAAATAAAGCTTCACCTGATTGCATCCCTGCGTGCTGCCTTTTTCTTGGAAGCGCCTCAACGAACCATTGGCCTTGTGAAGGCTCTCACACCCACTGAATGCAAGCATGGGATAAACTGAACCTGGTTTGTTCTCGGTATTTAAGTGGCCACAGACTACCAGCCAAAGTGGCATTTGATCACAAGGCAAGAAGGCCTAGAGAAATGTTTCCCCTTTTGCCTTTCAGCATCCAAGGGACAGGGAAGGAGAAAGGGAAAGAGGAAAGACAAAGAAAAAGGGGAAAGGGCGGGAGGAAGATTATAAAGAGAGGAAGGGTCTGAGAGAAGTCCTGCCTTAGCACTTAACCACAAGCAGCCACGCTGCCTTTTTGTCAATCCCTTGTCCCCTCCTCCTGACCTCTCCTGGTGGTCTCCCATCCAATTGCCAAGGACAGCGAGCCAATCAGCAGCAACCATAAGGAGGAGGTAAGCGCAGCCGGGTGCCCCCCGAGCAGCTGGCATCACTGGGGGTCCTCTGCATGGCCTGAGAACGACAGCCAGGCTCTTCTGCTGGACATGGCTTTAGTGCTCGCCCTGGTCTTGCCTTCCACACCTGGAGACAATGGATCCCCCCCAACCTGGGCCCTCACAGGCGCCCCCCCAAACCGAACAATGTTGAGATGACCACCCCCAACCCATCTCCCCAAGGTCAACCACAGTGCTAATGCAGCCGTCAATGAAATTGAGTTTGATACCCTTGCTCTAGAGCATGTTGGGCAGACTACCTGGACAGGTGCTTGTGAGGCGTTAATCTGGGGAGACCCAGCGCCCCACTTCCTTGGCAGGAAGGCAGGCTAGGAGTGGCCCTTCAAAGAAAACTTGGGGCTGAGCATCTCAGCGAGGGCCAGCAGATGGCGCAAAGTCTGGTCCTTTGCTGCCCCCTGATGGCTGTTAGCAGAGCTGCTACTCTGATCTAATTCCATCTCAAGAACCCAGGCGGCTTTGGCAGCCCCCACAGTAAGGATGGCAGTTGGGTCTTCAAAGTGCTCCCCTGACCTCTCTGGTGGTTCCTCAGCAGGTGCAAGGGCCCTTGGACCATGGGGGCCAAAAAGCAGTGGCTGGTGCGGAGGGAAATTGCTCCATAGTCCCCAACTGTGGCTTCCTGGCCAAGAGTAGCTTTGTTTGCCTAAGGTCACTTGTATCAGCTATATTATATGCCTAGGCAGAAAAGAAGTTTTCAGTGCCAGAGAAATGCTGTTCTCCAATTTCCGCTGCCTTCTATCAAGTGCCAGGAACACTGGTGGTGTGTTCCTGGCCCCCTGAGGTTTTTTTCTTTTTTCATATAGACAAATCCAAGATTGCTCCACCCCCCCCCCCCCCCGCTGGATACCCCAGGAAAAGTTCCTTCTTTACCAGTGGATATGTCTCTGACGGTCTCCATACTCATCGCCTGGAATAGGCTGTGCACCCGATCTCGCCTCGTGAAGATGATGATCCATTCGTGAGTATGGGGAACAAATTTTCTAAGCAACAGACTGCGCATCTGAAAGAGCTTGAGGAAACAGTCAGAACGTCTAATATTTTACTTAAAAGTAGTGACAAACAATTACCAGCAGTTTCAAAAAAGGATTTGAACAGCCTGGCGAGTCTTAATGGAAAGTTTGTTGATTCATGAAAAGGGAAAGAAGCCTTTTCAGTTTATCCGGCTCCCCCTCCTTATGAGGAACTTGTTCAGCCAGGAGAAACCGTGCAGGGCACCTCAGCTTTGGCTCCCAGTGCCCCTCAGGCTCAGCCAGAATCTGTTAAATCATAACCAAAAGAAGGACTAGTGGCGGCTGCTTTTCGACAAGCTGCACAGACAGGACAATTGAACATGGAAGATTTGTCACCTTGTTATCCTGTCAATATTTTGCCAGCACCAGCAGCCGGAGGTCAACCAATCCAAGAGTATACAGCCTTGCACTATGAATTGATCAAAGAAATAAAAGAAAGCTGTTTCTAGTTATGGCATTCAATCTAACTATGTGCAAGGATTTTTAATTATAGGTAGCGCTTATACCATGTGTTTAATTGACTGGAAATCTATAGCTAACATGGTTTTGACTCCATCACAATATGTTGTTTGGGAATCTGAAAAAAAAGGTAGAAAAAAAGATTCTTGTTGGGCTACCTCAAGGAGTCAACAGAGATCAATTATTTGGAACAGGGCAATTTATAGCAGCCACAGAACAGGCAGATTCTCCTAGAGACGCTTTTCCTGTCATAAAAGAAGCTGCATTGTCTGCCTTTTAAAAAGTGGATGATAGCACTTCAAAACCAAAATTATCTTTTTCAAGAATTTTTCAGGGCCCTAATCAGCCCTATGCGGAGTTCGTAGACCAACTCCAGCAAGAAATTGCAAGACAAATTGACAATGAATATGCTCAAACTGAATTGATAATGAAATTGGCTTATGAAAATGCTAACGAGGACTGCAAAAAATTATTAAAACCAATGGGAGCATTGCAGCTAGGAATCCCTAATCCAAATTTAATTTCTCAAAATTATGATTTAATGATAATTGATTTAAAGGATGCATTTTTTTCGATCCCATTGTGTAAAGAAGAAAGACAACTTTTTGCTTTTACATTGCCAGTTTTTAACAATTCAGAACCTGCCCAAAGATATCAATGGAAAGTGCTGCCTCAAGGCATGCTTAATAGCCCCACCATGTGTCAATGGTACGTGGCAAAGGTGTTGCAACCATATCGTGATAAGCATCCACATTTTTTGGTTTATCATTACATGGACGATATTTTAATTGCAGCACCAGGCCCCAAAGGAACTGTCATGGCCACTTTTGATTTTTTAACAAGGATTTTAAATCAGTTTGGTTTTTTTGTCAGTCCACAAAAGGTTCAACATATGTTACCCTATTCCTACTTAGGCCATAAGCTTTTATCCACAGCGGCTTATCCCCATATTCCAAAATTATTTTTGCCATCAGAACCAACATTGGTACAATTGCAGCAATATCTGGGAACCATTAATTGGGCAAGACCATATTTGTCATTGACAACATCAGACCTATCTCCATTGTTTAATGCTTTGACCTTAGGAAATAAATTTGTTTGTCAGAACAACATATTAAAACTTTGCAGTTAGTAAATGATGCCTTAAAAAAGGTCTGGGTAGATTGTATGGTTATTGATGTTCCTTTTGCTGCTATTATTTTAAACACGTCTGGACTATTTACTGCTGCTATTTTTCAATGTGCTAACCAATTGAAAATTTTGGAGTGGATTCATTTATCCCATACGCCCAAAGTTTCTATTTTAACCAGAGAAGCCAAATTGGCTCAATTGATTTTTAAAATTCGTCACCAAACGAAAGCCTTGATTGGGCTGGAGATAGACACTCTTTTTGTGCCTATGTCTTTGCAAATTTGGGAATCATTTTTTCAAACCTCAAGTGAATTGCAATTTTCCTTAGCTGATTGGCATGGCAAGGTTTCTTGCCACCCATCACCCGATTATCGTTTGCAAATTGTTCGCACTGTACCCATCGACTGGTTGTCACCCTTGTCTCCTCACCCCCTACATTCGGCTGTCACAGTTTCTGCAAATGGGAGCAAGGAGTGTGGCGCCTGTGCCTGGTTGGAGCATGGTCAGTGGATAACCAAGCAAACGACACCCCAGCGGTCAGCTCAAAAAGCTGAATTAGCAGCTTCAATTTTGGCCTGTCAAATTTTTTCATTTCAACCTTTGAATCTTATTGTGGATAGCCTTTATGTTTATCACACAATTCAAGTGATTTATGGCTCTTATTTATCCCCATCCATTCAACCAGATTTGTTACAACTTTTTTTAACCTTGCAAAATTTGCTTTTTGAACGCCAACATCCTGTTTTTGTTGCTCACATTCGTAGTCATCAGCCTTTTCCAGGTTTTTTGCAAGAGGGCAACAATGTTGCAGATCAGGCTGCCTCCGGACTTTCGGCCTGTTCCTTGCAACCCCTCACCCCCTGGGAAAGTCATTCATATTTTCATCAAAATTCCAAAGCTTTGCAGAGGCAGTTTGGCATCACCGCTGCAGAGGCAATTGCAATTCGCCAGCAGTGTCCAACCTGCAGCCAACAAGCAACTGCTGTTCAACTGCCAGACAAAGTGCTGTGGATCCCCGGTCGTCTTGTTCGTCCGTATCATGCCTCCACAAACACAACTGCAGAACCTATTAAGGATGACAGCATGGTTTGTGACTTTTCGCAGCTTTGTTCTAACACCACTGACTGAAGCCACTAAAACGCAATTCTATCTGAAAGCTTACCCCAGACGTCAAGTTTTGCCGCCTACTCAGCCTGCAGTATTTCATTGTGCCTCCACTTCACCAGCTATCCCATCCCGTTCTTTACAATGGCTCACACCTTTGACATTGGTTCCAGTCAAAAATGACTCTTTTCACACTGTTTTTATTCAAGACTCAGTGCTAACCTTGATTCTTTTTCCACCCGTGATCAATCAAACCGCCAACTATTGGTGTTTTGGCTATGACATCGTTGATAATTTTGAACATTATTGGATAGGGGTTCGAGTCATTTGGCAGCCACATCCTCGTCCCTCTCGGTCCCCACACCATGGGGTGATACTTGGCCCTACCTTTGTTTATGGACATACTGGAGATATTGTTTATTTTCATTGTTCAGATCACTCTCAACCTTATTGCCCCATTGCATGGACCCAGAAGGAACAACCTGTTGTTAACAACGAGTCTATGGTCATTTACCATCATCATCCATGTCGAGTTTTGCTTCAACTTATTGTTAGCCCCAGGACCACTGGCTTCTATTACTGTCAAGGTTTCAGTAGAGGACGCCAATTTAAAGACTGGGTAGAACTTGCTTCCATTGATAACTTTGCTAAACCTCCCCTCTCCCAGGACTTGTTCGTTTACACGCATTGTTATAAGACCAAGGCAGGACAGATGAACACGTATAAAGTTTTGTCCCGGCGTCGACGTTCTACTAATACTCAGACTGAGGGACAATGTGAACTCTGTATGGTTACCACCAAGCTAGGTACAGCAATAACCAAAACATTGATTTTTCATACTCAATTACCCATTTAGCAAAAGAAAGTGCTAAATCAAGAACTTATATTATGCAAAATCGATTGGCCCTGGACTATCTCTTAGCAAAAGAAGGGGGGGTATGTGGAAAATTTAATCTTACAAATTGTTGTATTGAAATTGATAACAGTGGGAATGTGATTCAGGAGATCACAGACAAAATGATTAAAGTAGCTCATGTTCCTGTTCAAACATGGAATGGTTTTAACTTTCAGGAATTATTGGGCTCCTGGTTTCCCAAATTACCTGGTTTGCAAGCTATTGTAGCTTTAATTAGTATGATTGCTTTAGGATGTATTATTTTGCCTTGTATTTTACCTATTTTTGTTAGAACTATATCCAATAGCATTTCATTTATAGCAGAACAACGTGCCATCAAGCATGTAAATGCCTTGTGGGAAAGAAAATATCAGTTATTGCCTCAAGAAGACCTTGAGTCAGATACTACAGACCGCGCCATTGAAAAGGCCTCCTTAGTATTAGACACAGATGGCGAGGAGGGCCAAAAGAAAGCCCTATGTTTAGCAACGGAATGCACATCTCTGTCCTCCTGGGCCCACATTGACTGCTCCTTAGAGTCCCTTGGGTCAAAAACAAAAAAGGAGATGTAGGAAACCTGGGATATTTCCACCTTAGGCTCACATAAAATGGCGCAGGTCTGGCTCAGGGCAGAGACAAGTTTCGTTTCTGTTCGTAAGTTGCAGTTTACCAGAAATCAGATGACCTTGCTACGTGCAGACGGACAATCCCGTTGGAACACTTACAAGAAAGTAACACATACAAGAAAGTTACAGGAACAAAGACATTCCATACAGGGCTATAGCTGAAATGTAACCATTGCATAGCTGAAATGTAACCATTGCATAGCTGAAATGTAACCATTAGATAACTGCTTATTGCTTGTGCGTTGCTTGTATCTCAGTAAAAGAGAGCTTGGGACTTCGGTCTTGGCCCTCATCCCGAGAACGCTCAGAGAGACGTGTCCTCATTTATTGGCAAGTTCATGAGGAGCCCGCCGGGTGCGAAAAACCCGCAGAAAGCGCTTCAGTCAGACGGAACACCTTTATAGTCATCAAAGGATCCACTTAGGGGAGAAACCGCATAAACACCTGGAGTGTGGAAAGAGATTCAGTGAGAGGAGAACAGATGGAAGACTCGGGAGTCCTGAGAGAATCCAGGAGGCAGGAAAGAAATATCAGTGCCTGGAATGTGGAAAATCCTTCAGAATGAATTGCCATCTTGAAAGGCATTTAAGAATCCACACAGGAGATAAACCACATAAATGCCTGGAGTGTGGAAAAAGCTTCAGTCAGAGGGGAAACCTTTATACTCACCAAAAAATTTACACTGGAGAGAAACAGCATAAATGCCTGGAGTGTGGAAAAAGCTTCAGTCAGAGGGGAAACCTTTATACTCACCAAAAAATTTACACTGGAGAGAAACAGCATAAATGCCTGGAGTGTGGAAAGAGCTTCAGTCTGAGGGGCAATTTTTATTATCATCAAAGAATCCATACAGGTAAATGCCACCTCATCCTTTGTGTGTCAACATTTTACTGTTCCCTTTACTGCTACTCTCTGATGATTCTGCTATTCTGTGATGCCTAATAGTTGAATTTGAATCTTACACACTTTTCAAAGGGTACGTAATCTTATGAGTAGAAGTGTCTTTAGCTCACATGGTGTAACAAGATGGTGGGTTTGTTGTCACTATGACTTTTGGTGGGGGAATGAAGGGAGGCTCAGCCAATCTCAATGTATATATGGTTGTACTTTCACAATAAAGGTTCATTCATTATTCATACACTCTTTTCAAGGGGTACGTAATCTTATGAGTAGAAGTGTATTCATTTCCACAAACCCTTATCACAATTTCTTCTCATTGGTGACATTTCATTTTGAGATTCAGAAGCTGCTACTGGAATGTCCTGAAGAAAATTAGCAATATCCATTGTGCCCACGGTTCTTTCCATGGGCCTGGAAATCAGAGTGTTCTCCTGGGTTAATTTTCCCCTTGAAATTGGACTCTTGCCTCTTCTGTACCTTTTGGCACACTCCCTCCTTCCACACAGAGAACAAACTGCACTCTTGGTTATTACTGAGTCAATTTCTGAGTCAATTTTCCCTTTTCTCTCCTTATAACCTTTGCCTCCTGTGAAGACCTGTGTTTTGCAGGAATACAGTCCTTGCTGAGGGCCAAGCAATGGGTTTCTTGCACTTGGTTGCACTTTCTTATAACTTTTAATATTTTTATGATAACCTGGTAATATCTAGGTGCTTGTGACTTTCTAACTGCAAAACAAGGCACTCTCAGGCTGAATAGCAAAGGACTTTTTCAATTGTACATGCTAAAGTTTCAGCTGGCCGAAATGGTATCTTTTCACAACAGATTTCTGTGGCTCATGATGCTCAGGATCCCTTTTCCCATGCGAACATTCTCCTTTGAATACAATGGATTTAAATGGTTATGTTATTATGGGATGTTTAATTTACTGTCCACATTTCTGATTAACAGGATTTCTTCCGTCCAATCAACTGTTATTTTGTGCTTTTTCTACTGTATGTGTCCTGTGCTCCTCTTTTCATTAAGGGAAACCTCCTTGTGAGATTAATAAGTTGCCTTTAAATGATCTTCTAATTGGAACAAGTGTGTCGTGGCACAATCTAGGTGTCTGACCTACCTCAATTGGTTCCTTTAGGAAGGAAAGATCCTCAACTTCATCAGATTGAAGCAAAAGGTGCCTGTAGTAGAAACCAATTCTGGTCCAATTTCCTATCCCTCGTGGGTGGGCGGGGCTGGTCCTGGTGAAAGGGAAGCCTCATGGCTGCAATCTCCCCCCCATCACCCTTTTCTGAGTGGAGGAAGGAAAGAGATGAGAAGTGAGGGAACAAGGGAAGAAGGAAAAGCACCTTGGTAGCATCAATCCTGTATCATTGAGACTTGGGCTCAAAGGAGAAAGCAATTTTATGTTCTCTTTTGTCGCAGACAGGACTTTATTGGCAGTCCAAGATAACATTGGTATTCTTGAATTGTGAGCTCTTAGGAAAGTGTCCCCTCCTTGTGTGTTGCAAAGAGACACTTCCAGTGGTAAAAACATTTTCCTTTGCTATATTTGCAGTCTGAATTAGACCAAGGCAGGGTCCCTACAGGAGAGCCCTTGTAAGGGTTATGTATAAATGTGTAAAAGCAACTAACGTATATCTGCTCCTAAATGCTAAAACTGCTGCACATAAAAATGGAGGAGCTCTGATCAACTATCACAGCCACCATTTTGACCGTTTTGCTGTACTGTTGTCTGTGGACGTCCCCACTAAATGCAAGCACTGGATAAACTGAACCTGGTTTGTTCTCGGTCTTTTAAGTGGCCACAGACTACCAGCCAAAGTGGCATTTGATCACAAGGCAAGAAGGCCTAGAGAAATGTTTCCCCTTTTGCCTTTCAGCATCCTTTCAGCAATGGGGAGGGAGGAAGATTATAAAGAGAGGTAGGGACCGAGAGAAGTCCTGCCTTAGCACTTAACTTAGCACTTAACCACAAGCAGCCATGCTGCCAATTCCTTGTACCTTCCTCCTGACCTCTCCTGGTGGTCTCCCATCCAATTGCCAAGGACAGCAAGCCAATCAGCAGCAGCCTTGAAGAGGAGGTAAGTGCAGCCAGGTGCCCCCCCCCCCGAGCAACTGGCATCAATGGGGGTCCTCTGCATGGCCTGAGAACGACAGCCAGGCTCCTCTGGTGGACAAGGCTATGGTGCTCGCCCTGGTCTTGCCTTCCTCACCTGGAGATAATGGATCCCAGCCCCATCCCTGCCCGGGCCCCCACAGGGGCCTCCCCAACATGAGCAATGTTGAGATGGCCACCCCCATCCCGGCCCCCCAAGGTCAACCACAACGCTAATGCAGCCCTCAATGAAATTGAGTTTGACACCCCTCCTCTAGAGTATGTTGGGCAGACTACCTGGGCAGGTGGTTGCGAGGCGTTAATCTGGGGAGACCCAGCACCCCACCTCCTTGGCAGGAAGGCAGGCTAGGAGCGGCCCTTCAAAGGGCTGAGCATCTCGGGGAGGGCCAGTAGATGGCGCAAAGTCTGGTACTTTGTTGCCCCCTGATGGCCGGTAGTGGAGCTGCTGCTCTGATCTAATTCCATCTCAAGAACCCTGAAGACTTTGGCACAGTACTGTAAGGATGGCAGTTGGGTCCTTCAAAGCGCTCCCCTGACCTCTCTGGCGGTTCCTCGGCAGGTTTAAGGGCCCTTGGACCATGGGGGCCGAAAGGCAGTGGCTGGTGCGGAGAGAAATATCTCCATAGTCCCCATCTGTGGCTTCCTGGCCAAGAATAGCTTTATTTGCCTAAAGTCACTTGCATCAGCTATATTATATGCCTAGGCAGAAAAGAAGTTTTCAGTGCCAGAGAAATGCTGTTCTCCAATTTCCGCTGCCTTCTATCAAGTGCCAGGAACACTGGTGGTGTGTTCGTGGCCCCTGAGGTTTTTTTTTTTCATATAGACAAATCCAAGATTGCTCTCCACCACCACCACCCTTGCTGGATACGCTGGGAAAAGTTCCTTCTTTACCCAGGAAACCAGTTCCACCAACCTGCTCTGCAGCTTCCAAGCAACAGCCTGGCTGACCTGATCAGGTGTCAGGACCCACCCTGATCCACATCTTAGGAAAGAACTCTTGGAGACAGGATTGTCCAATCAGGAACTTTTACTAAAGCATGATTGACAGTGGATAATCTAGACTGAATCTAGAAACTGTCTCGCAGGTCGATAGTGGTTTCTACTGCAGATATGCAAGACAGGATCTGCGAAAAGTATTTCTAAAGTATTTCTAAAAAGTGTTTCTATCACATAGCCATGATAGCGTAATGCTGGCGGCACCCTCAGGAAATTGCTAACTTGGGCTGGTTCTCTGACCTGGATGGGAAAAGCTAAGCATGCTGTCCTTTGCTCCCCATCACCAGGTTTTGATGCTTCAGCTGCTGAAGCTGAAATTAGTTCCTGGGAACAGTTCAGGGTTAAACATTGGCTGTTAGTGAAGACAAATTCAAATTCAGAGTAGAACTGGAAGGGACCTTGGAGGCCTCTGCTCATGCAGGAGACTCTATGAGATTTCAGGCAACTGGTTGTCCAATCTCTTCTTAAAAACCTCCGGTAATGAATCACTCACAACTTCGGAAGGCAAGCTGTCCCACTGGTTAACATTCTTATTGTTGGGAAACTGCTCCGTAATTCCCGATTGCTTCTCTCTGTTTCCATCCAGTTTCTTATCTTGCCTTCTGATGCTTTGGAAGTAGGTGGACCCCATCTTCTTTGTGGCACCCCCTCAAATACTGAAATGCTGCTATCAGGTCACCCTGGTTAATGCCTGGAGTTCCACTGCTTAATTCTTCTCCCTGTCAGGAAATTCCTCCCTCCTCCCCGCTGGCTTTCCCTCCGTCGCTGCTTCTCCCGCCTTCGGGGGGCTTCGGGGACGAGCCCGGCTCCCTCCTCCTCGGGGCGCCCCCCAGATACGGGAAGGCTGCTCTCCCGCCTCCCCCGCCCTTCTCCCCATCTGCTCCCACCCCCGCGCGGGAGGGGGGCTGCCTGGGGGCCGCGGGGGGGGCTGGCCGGAGCCCCCCCACTCCCCCCCGCCCTGCCTGGGGAGAGACTTCGCTACTAGGCAGGCGCCATGTAGCTGATGGATGCAAGGAGGACGCCGATTGGTCGCTCTGGCGAGGGCGGCTATTGGCAGGAGGACTCGTAGGGGCGGTCCCTTCAAGCGAAAGAGGAAGAGCAACCAGGAAAGGGCTCGCAGGGAACTCTCGCCTCCACTTCCGGGAACGAACCGAACTGAGGCGCTTAATTGACTCGGCCGCGGACGGGCTCGGAGCCAGGTAGGGCACAAGGGATGCCGGGAGTCGCAGTCCGAGCTCTTCTCTGGCGGAGAAAGGGGGGAGGGGGGAGGCCGAGGCCTGGTCTGTCGGGAGGGGCGCTGGGAGGGAGGCCTGCCCGGAAAGTCTCACTGAGAGGCCGAGGCTTCGGCCTTGGTTCCCGGGCGGGACTGGGACTCCCCTCTGGGGAAGAAACGAAGCCGTGACCCACCTCTCCCCCTTCGCCCCTGCAGGACTTCGGGCGAGCCCGGCGGAAGAAGGAAGGAAGGAGGCCCCGCGCAGCAGCCCCGGGAGGAGACGGCGGGGAAGGCCCGGAAGGGATGAGCCGACGGGAAAGGAGGCCGCCTGGAGGGCGAAGCGGGGAGCGGGAAACGGGCGGAGACCCCGAGACGGGCCTGGAGGGCGGAGGGTCCTTCAGAAGAGGCGGGAGACGCGGGAAACGCCACAGAATCGAGGAGGGAGGAAAGAAATATCAGTGCCCGGAATGTGGAAATTTTTTTAATATAAATGGAAACCTTAAAGCGCATCTAAGAACCCACACTGGAGAAAAACCATATAAATGCCTGGAGTGTGGAAAGAGCTTCAGTCAGATGGGAACCCTTTATGTACATCAAAGGATCCACTCAGGAGAGAAACCATATAAATGCCTGGAGTGTGGAAAGACCTTCAGTCGGACTGGAAACCTTAATAGACATCAAAGAATCCACTCAGGAGAAAAACCATATAAATGCCTGGAGTGTGGAAAGAGCTTCAGTCTGAGGGGACACCTTTATAGACATCAAAGGATCCACACAGGAGAGAAACCATATAAATGCCTGGAGTGTGGAAAGACCTTCAGTCGGACTGGAAACCTTAATAGACATCAAAGAATCCACTCAGGAGAAAAACCATATAAATGCCTGGAGTGTGGAAAGAGCTTCAGTCTGAGGGGACACCTTTATAGACATCAAAGGATCCACACAGGAGAGAAACCACATAAATGCCTGGAGTGTGGAAAGAGCTTCAGTCAGAGTAGTAGCCTTTATGTACATCAAAGGATCCACTCAGGAGAGAAACCATTTAAATGCCTGGAGTGTGGAAAGAGCTTCAGTTAGAGTAGTAACCTTTATGTACATCAAAGGATCCACTCAGGAGAGAAACCACATAAATGCCTGGAGTGTGGAAAGAGCTTCAGTCGGAGGGGAAACCTTTATAGACATCAAAGGATCCACTCAGGAGAAAAACCATATAAATGCCTGGAGTGTGGAAAGAGCTTCAGTCTGAGGGGAAGCCTTTATAGACATCAAAGGATCCACTCAGGAGAGAAAACACATAAATCCCTGGAGTGTGGAAAGAGCTTCAGTCGGAGGGGAAGCCTTTATACACATCAAAGGATCCACTCAGGAGAAACACCATTTAAATGCCTGGAGTGTGGAAAGAGCTTCAGTCGGAGGGGAAGCCTTTATAGACATCAAAGGATCCACTCAGGAGAAAAACCATTTAAATGCCTGGAGTGTGGAAAGAGCTTCAGTCAGAGTAGTAGCCTTTATGTACATCAATGGATCCACTCAGGAGAGAAACCATTTAAATGCCTGGAGTGTGGAAAGAGCTTCAGTGAGAGTAGTAGCCTTTATGTACATCAAAGGATCCACTCAGGAGAGAAACCACATAAATGCCTGGAGTGTGGAAAGAGCTTCAGTCGGAGGGGAAGCCTTTATAGACATCAAAGGATCCACTCAGGAGAAAAACCATATAAATGCCTGGAGTGTGGAAAGAGCTTCAGTCGGAGGGGAAGCCTTTATATACATCAAAGGATCCACTCAGGAGAAACACCATTTAAATGCCTGGAGTGTGGAAAGAGCTTCAGTCGGAGGGGAAGCCTTTATAGACATCAAAGGATCCACTCAGGAGAGAAACCACATAAATGTCTGTAGTGTGGAAATTGCTTCAGTCGGAGGAGCAACCTTTATGTACATCAAAGGATCCATTCAGGGGGAAAAGAGCTTTACTGAAAATAGGGGTCTTCGTAGACATCAAAGAATTCACACAGGAGAGAAACCATATGTCTAGAGTTTGGAAGGTGTGAACACTTACCCTTCATTGCCACCTCATTCTTTGTGTTTCACCATTTTACTGTTCCCTTTATTGCTACTCTGTTTAATGATTTTGCTATTCTGCGATATCTAATAGTTGAATTTGAATCTTACACACTTTTCAAAGGGGTACGTAATATTATGAGTAGAAGTCTATTCAATTCCACAAACCCGTATCACAATTTCTTCTCATTGGTGAGATTTCATTTTGAGATTCAGAAGCTGCTACTGGAATGTTCTGAAGAAACTTAGCAATTTCCATTGTGCCCACGGTTCTTTCCATGGGCCTGGAAATCAGACCCTTCTGGGTTAATTTTCCCCTTGAAATAGGACTCTCGCCTCTTCCGTACCTTTTGGCACACTCCCTCCTTCCACACAGAGAACAAACCACTCTTATTACTGAATCAGTTAATTATTACCGAATCAATTAATGAGTCAATTTACCCTTGTCTCTCCTTATGCGGGCCATAACCTTTGCCTCCTCTGAAGACCTCTGTGTTCTAGGTGCCTGTAACTTTCTAACTGCAAAACAAGGCACTCTCTCAGGCTGAATAGCAAAGGACTTTTTCATTTGTACATGCTAAAGTTTCAGCTGGCCGAAATGGTAACTTTTCACAACAGATTTCTGTGGCTCATGATGCTCATGATCCCTTTTCCCATGCGAACGTTCTCCTTTTAATAGATTGGTTTTAAATGGTTATGTTATGTTATGGGATATTTAACTTACTGTCCACGTTTCTGATTAACAGGATTTCTTCTGTCCAATCAACTGTTCTTTTGTACTTTTTCTACTGTTTGTGTCCTGTGCTCTTTTCATTAAGAGAAACCTCCTTGTGAGATTAATGTTGCCTTTAAATGATCTTCTAATTTGAACAAGTGTGCCGTGTCACAATCTAGGTGTCTGACCTACCCCAAGTTGGACCCTTACGAAGGAAAGACCCTCAACTTCATCAGACTGAAGCAAAAGGTGCCTCTGGTGGAAACCAGTTCTGGGCTTCTGTGGTCTTTGTCACCTGTCATTTCCCACCTTCCTGTTTCCCATCACGTAGAAACATATTTTCCATTTGTCTAAATACAGCCCTGGGAGACACTAGATTGAGATTTGATAAAAAGTTACCCCTACTTTTTGCTTCAACAGGTGGACTCGACCATTCACCTTGTCCTCTGAAACTTAATAATAGTAATAAAGTTGGAAGGGACCTTGCAGGTCACCTAGTCCAACCCCCTGCTCAGACAGGAAACCCTATACCATTTCAGACAAATGGCTGTGTAAAGTATTTGAGGGACTCAAACTGGGCAAAGTATTTATGCTGGTGGTTGGCTGGAGCAGAACCAGGTGGAAGAATTTTTGGTCTGTTTTGTGTCTGCCATCTGTATTTTTATGAGGGGGGCAGTTTCTGGCTCCTTATCTCTCCTTCAGGAAAGCTTTCAGCTGGAACCAGGATTGCCACCGAGATGGCAGCCCAAGGCATCTTGGCTCAGCCCAGGTCAACCAGACACTGATGTACAACCTGGTTGCGTCCATCAAAGTCAGAACCCGCCTTAGATCCACAGGGCAGCCCTGGAACCAGCAACGTTTGTCCCTGGGTGCAGTGGAGTCTGGTGACCCTGCTGACTATCTTGCCCCACAGGCTTACTTCACCCAGGGTGCTGGCCATCTCCTGTGTGCACAGCCTGTTGGCGGGGTGGCTCGCTGGTTCCAGGGCTGCCCCGTGAATCCAAGGCTGAGCTTGTTCTGGCTTTGATGGACGCAACCAGGTTGCAGATCAGCGCCACCCCCCACCAGCACCTCCATGGTCCCCTCGCTGAACCAGCATTGCAGCCACGAGGCTTCCCTTTCACCAGGACCAGCCCCGCCCACCCACGAGGCATAGCGACGGCCAGTGGCATCATGGAGACCGGTAGCACTGCCAATTTCTCTGTCCCCTCCTATCACCAAGCATATCTGGGCTGCTGGGTTCTCGAGGGCCGGCAGGTGGCGCCAACAGCTGTCCTTTGCTACCGCCTGATGGCCGGTGGGGTAGTTACACCAAAGACCTCAGTGGGTCCCTCAATCTTCGTTGGTGCTTCCTGCAGCCCGGGCGTTGTGGGGGCCGGAGCTGGAAGGCCGCCCGGGCGGCGAGGGCAAGTGGAGCTGCCTTCATCGTCCACGACTGCAGTGGAGAAGACCTGTGAATGGAAGTGCTGGAAGGCACCATCTTTGTGCCGGGCGGAAGCACTGCAAGTGCCATCTTTGCAGCAGGCGGAAGCAAAAGTTAACTGAGCTCGCTGTCGCATTGTTTGCAGCTGGCGGAACAGAGCAAGGCTCCTGGTACCCTCTGCAGGCGGTCAGCGGGAAAAGGAAAGGGACGAACTGGGCAATTGCCTAGATTAGAACTATGGCCCTTTGTTGACTTGTGGACTTCAAGTCCCAGAATTCCTCAGCCAGCCAAATACTGTCCATGCTGGCTCAGGAGTTCTGCGAGCGGAAGTCCACAAATAATAAAAAGAGCATCGTTCCTCACCTCTGACATACAGCAACCTAAAGGGGGACGCAGCAGTACCCAAGGTTCTGTTCACGTGACCTGCTTCCTCACTCCTGGCTTTGCACATCCAGACCCCTGGCATTGTTTAACAGGCTTTGTTTGTTTGTGTGTGTGTGTGTGTAGAAAACTTTGATTTATAATACATGATGTGTTTGGTTTATAATACATGTGTAGGTGAATTTTTCCCATGTAATTTTGGAAGATGGGCAATCTGGGTGTAACAAAAGAAGTCATACCTAAATAAATGGGCATATCCCCCAAATTCCCTGCCCTTGGATATCCCAGAAAGCCACTTTTGAACATCCCTGAGTGGATCCTGGCTTCTCTGTTAGGTATGCGGGATACAATCTGTGAAAACTATTTCTAGGGTGGCTTATCATCATGGAGTCGTGGTATGTAGAGATGGAGGTCAAGAATATGAAGGGACGTGCGTAGCAAACTGCCTGTCTTAGTATCTTATTCCCATGTTCTAATGCCTCCTTAAGTATCACCAGCTGCCTGCAATTAGTGCAGGTTCGCATCCCACCAGGCTCAAGGTTGACTCAGCCTTCCATCCTTTTGCTGTGCTTAATTTCCTGTTTGTTAACACTGTATAAATACAATAAACTCTGCGTAGACAGACAGACATATTTGGGACACCCTGCTTGACTGGTCTTTGAATCCCACATTTTGGCACCCTGAACAGGGACCTATAAATCTTTAAAAACAAACAAAAAGAGATTTGGAATGGGAACCTCCCTCCGGGGGAGCAACTTGCAATGTATTTACCTTCATCTGGAATAGAACCCAAAGGTACCTTCGTCCTACGGGACCCCTCCGAGGTAAGTGTTAAGGAATTTGTTGTGCAGAGGTCTCCTTGTGCTACCAAAGAGTTGCACAGACAAGGAAGGGTACTGAGAGTAGTAAAAGTCACACACAGGAGTACACTGAGTTCTAAAAGCAAAAAGTATTTTACTTTGAGGTGGTGTAAGAACAAAAATGCACAGTCAAAAAATAAACAGTCCAGGTCATAAACAATAGCAACAGTCCAAGCTACAAAATCTTCTTACCGGTCCAGAGGTCAAATACACAGTCCAGGTTACAACAGTAGTAAACTAACAGCAGAGCAAAAAACAGTAACAGTCGAGATCAGTGAAATCAGAGAGAGAGAGAAGCTACGTTCCTAGCTTCCTCTTATGGCCATGAGAACACTTACACACCCATTGGCCAATTAACATCTCAAAGCCATAGCATTATGGTTAATATATTTTCAACCCAACATTGTAGGCTAACACCATATGCCTAACAGTAAGTATGGGTTGCAATCTATCTCTCCAACAGCAGCAGCAAGTAGAGGAACTTACCTTCCTGCTACCAAAGTCAGGCCTTAAAACACCCGTGGCAGAGTTAAAGAAGCTCATAGGAGAGAGAGGGAAACATTGTCCTTGGTATCCGGAGCGTGGGGCGCTCCATTTACAGGACTGGGTAAAGATAGGGCATACTTTACATCTTGAACCCCGGGCTCCAGTTGAGATATTACATCTATGGCTTCAATGCCGTCAAGCAGTGGAAAAATTTGGCTCTGATGCTTTGGCAGGACAGCAATTGACCACAACACCTCCACCTAATTATGATCAAATAAATTTTTCCTCCAGTGTTGTCTTTAATTGGACCTTCAGCTCCTCATGAAGAGGTTAATTCTTCTGCTTCTTCACAGTCATTGTATACCCCCAAGAGGCAAATTTTAAAGGAACAATTAGCAAAAGTGGGGGGGGGGAAATGTAGAAGAAATTGCTGACGGGTCTGGTCCCTTTGTTCCAGTTCATGTTGCAGTTCTTTTACCAGCTGCTACTTTACAAATTTCTTACCAAGCATTTGGAAAAGTATCTGTTTCTGGCAAACCTCATCAAGCCTTCTCTAACATCAGGCAGAAGGCTACTGAGCCGTATCCTGATTTTGTTATCAGATTACAGGATATCGGAACAGCCTTTTATCAAACCAATTTATTGGCAGCCGCTTTATCACAAGGCAGCAAGCCCCAAGGAAAGTGTTATAACTGTCTTCTGTCTTAACCTGGCTCTTTGGACTATTTGATTCTTTTGTCGGAGGTGAGGACACCTCCCACTTCACACCTACAAAAGATCCCAGGTTCAATTTTCCTTTTAGTCTTTCCCCACTGTCTTTTGAAGTTGGTGGGATAAATTGTAAGTAACCATAAATGTTCCTCTCCTTTTAATAAAAAGGGGAGGCCTGTTTTGGCCTCAAACTCCAAATTGATGTGTGTTTTGTTTTGTTATATATATCTCTGTACATTTGGAACATTAAGCTTGGACTTGGAATGGTGAGAAAAATGGGGGATGGTTAAAGGGCCCTATAATCACTTCCTGATTTTCTCAATTCTGGCAGGACAAGCCATATGTCTAAATGAATGTTGTTTTACTAGTATCTGTGTATGTATGTCTGTTTATGTTGTTCTGTGTTATTCCAAGACTTGGAAGAGGGTCTAAATCCCCTCTGATAACAATAAACAAAAAGGCCTTATTAACAATAAACAAAGAAACAAAAAAGATTGGGAACGAGCTCATTGGCTTGTAAACAGCTCCCTGAAATTATAATAAGTGATTGGTTTGCGTGGAGAAAGTATGAAGTGTTTGCATGAGAAGATGCCGGCAGTTGGAATGGACATGAATGAGTTAATTTGTTGATGTGTAAATGTTTGTGTGTTAGCCACCTTGTCCCAGGCTGTGAAAGGAACAGTAAATTGCTGATTTTATTGTTGTGTTTGCATGTGAAGAGTTTTATGGGGGATCTGTGAGTAAAATTCCTTTTAACTTTTCTTTCCCCCCTCCAGTCTCTTTCTTCCCCCCCCCCTGTGTTACTCTAAGAATGAGACACACACACACAAACACACACGGAGGAGAAAGGGGGGGGGCTGGTCGTTTTAACTGCTTTTTTCTCTCTGCTTGGAATTCTGGTCTGAGAAAGGGAGGGTGGATGTGAAATTTAATACCCATTCTTGCAGTTTCAGCTTGCAGTTTTCTTTTGTTTTGTTCTTTTCCTGGAAGGAGGAGACTACTTGTTGGACAATTCTTTTTGAAATCTTTTGAGTTTTAAAAGAAATTACTCTGCATTGTTTTGTTTAGATTTGTAAGTTTTAACCTACTTGACAGACGTTTTTTTCCATCTGATTGGAATCTGATTTTCAATTTTATTTTCAGAATAAGCTATCTCTTCAGTGTGCTTTAACTGACTATGTGGGCTGTATTACATATCATTTGCCTAAAGAACCTAGGCTTGTGTGTTTAATGACTTTAATAATAATAATAATAATAATAATAATAATAATAATAATAATAATAATAATAATAATAATAATAATAAGTTGGAAGGGACCTTGGAGGTCATCTAGTCCAACCCCCTGCTAAGGCAGGAAACCTTATGCCATTTCAGACAAATGGCTGTCCAGTCTCTTCTTAAAAACTTCCAGTGTTGGAGCACTCACAGCTTCTGGTGGCTGGTAGTTCCACTGGTTAGTTGTTCTAACTGTCAGGAAGTTTCTCCTTAGTTCTAGGTTGCTTCTCAATTCAGTTGTAGAATTGATGGAGATAATAACGCAATATGGGAAAGTTTCTGGATTTAAGGTTAATATACAAAAAACTAAAATGTTGTCTAAAAATATGACAGTATTACAAAAGGCTGTTTTAGAAGAACTAACGGGATTTGAAATAGTTAAAAGGGTTAAATATTTGGGGATATATTTGTCACCCTCAAATGTGAAGTTATATAAAAATAATTATGAAAAGTTATGGGGAAAAGTACAAAAAGAATTAGATAGTTGGAAAAAATTACAATTATCCTTATTGGGAAGAATTGCAGCAGTGAAAATGAATGTTTTGCCAAAATTTTTATTTTTATTTCAAATGATACCTATACTTAAAAAGGATTTAAATTTGGAGGAATGGCAAAAAGGAATTAATAAATTTGTTTGGGCAGGGAAAAAGCCACGAGTTAAATTTAAGATAATGCAAGATACGCGTGAAAGAGGTGGTCTTAAAATGCCTAATTTTAAATTATATTATGAAGCTGCTGCTCTATCAGCGATAAGTGACTGGTTTAACACAAGCGAGATTATTAAATCTTGAGGGTCATGATTTGTTATTTGGATGGCATGCATATTTATTGTATGATAAGGTGGATAATGTGTTTAAGATACATATTATAAGGTATGCTCTGTTGCGAGTTTGGAAAAAGTATAGACATAAGTTAAATTATAAGATACCACTTTGGGCAATACCTAAACACACAATAGAAAATATAAATGTGGGATTTAAACATGATGTGACTACATATAAGGAAATTTTAAGGTTTGAGAGGAATGTATGGCAATTAAAGTCATATAATATTTTAAAAGAAGAAAAGATTGTACAAACCTGGTTTCAGTATGGGCAATTACAGGCTAGGTGGAAAGAGGACCAGAAAACTGGTTTTTCAATGTTTGATGAAAATTTGGTAAAGCAAATTAGAGATCAAGGTCAAGCACATATAAAAAGGATATATCTTGCATTGATAGAAATTGATTCAGAGACGGAACTTGTCAAAAACTGTATGATAAAATGGGCTCAGAATTTTCAAGAAGTTATCACAATGGATACTTGGGAAAAGATCTGGGTGAGAAATGTAAAATTTACACAGGCCCAAAATTTAAGAGAAAACTTTTATAAAATGTTTTATAGGTGGCACTTAGATCCTAAAAAATTAGCAAGTATGTATCCGAACTGCCAGCCCAAATGTTGGAGGTGTGGTTGTGAGGATGCAACGTATTTTCATATATGGTGGACTTGCAAAAGGGTTAAAGCTTTTTGGATTAAAATTTGGTGGAATATGCAAAAAATATTGAAGAAAAGGATAAAGTTTTGTCTGCAATTGTTTTTACTGGGCATTATCACAGACACTACCGTTGTGGACACTAAGTTGATGTTGAATTTAATTACGGCAGCGAGACTTTTAGTAGCGCAATATTGGAAGAAGGAAGAACTGCCGACTATAGAAGAATGGACTTTAAAAGTTTCCAATTTGGCAGAAATGACAAAGATTTCAGCGTATTTGAAAGACCAATCGCAACAGAGATACATTGTGGAGTGGAGAAGATGGATTGATTATATCCAGAATAAATATGGGACTAAAAAGTTTCACTTAGCATTTGAATAAGTAATGGATTTATATGATGTATAACTAGCTTGTAGTTATTTTATTAAGAGTTAAAGTGCGATAGAATTTAATATTTTATTGTTGGCATATTTTAGATTATGTTTGTTTGTATTTTTATACCCTGTATTTAGCTCTGGAAAGTCGGGGAGGGGGGGACGGGAGAGTTGGGGAGGTTTGGGGAGAGGGGAGGGGAGGGGTTTTGTATTCAAAAATGTACTGTAAAGCTTTTCAAATAATAATAATAATAATAATAATAATAATAATAATAATAATAATAATAATAATAATAATAATTTGGAAGGGACCTTGGAGGTTATCTAGTCCAACCCCCTGCTAAGGCAGGAAACCCTATGCCATTTCAGACAAATGGCTGTCCAGTCTCTTCTTAAAAACTTCCAGTGTTGGAGCATTCACAGCTTCTGGAGGCAGGTTGTTCCACTGGTTAGTTGTTCTAACTGTCAGGAAGTTTCTCCTTAGTTCTAGGTTGCTTCTCTCCTTGACTAGTTTCCATCCATTTCTTCTTGTCCTGCCTTCGGGTGCTTTGGAGAATAGCTTGACTCCCTCTTCTTTGTGGCAGCCCCTCAGATATTGGAACACTGCTATCATGTCACCCCTCAACCTTCTCTTCATTAAACTACACATACCCAATTCCAGCAACCGTTCCGCATATGTTTTAGCCTCCAGTCCCCCAATCATCTTTGTTGCTCTTCTCTGTACCCTTTCTAGAGTCTCAACATCTTTTTTACATCGTGGAGACCAAAACTGGATGCAGTATTCCAGGTGTGGCCTTACCAAGGCATTGTAAAGTGGTATTAGTACTTCACGTGATCTTTTGCCTTCTCCGCTTTTGCAAGCTCCAACTGTTTTTCCCCCCCCAGACCGAGGGAGAATGAGAGGAGCGATTGCTTACAATGATGATACATGGAAAGTGTCCTATACTGCAATACAATCATCTCTGCAACGCTCAGAATTGTCTGCTGTTATTTTAGCTTTTCATACTTTTTCTCAACAGCCTTTTAACTTAATCTCTGACTCTTATTACATGTTTGATTCCTGTCTGTACTTCTTCTGCAGTAATTCAAAACTTTACTGGCTTGAGTAACTTTCTATTGTATAAAAACTTTAACTATGGGACTATATCTAGTTGGGGGTTGACTGCATATGATACCCCCTGATGTAATTGCTTTGCACACCCCAATAGTAGCAATCCCTGAAAATATAACATGTGCTAAAATAGTTAATTGTACATTTTCAAGTAAAAAACCTCACTGTTTTCGTATTAGTTCACCTGTTTAAATTGTACAGCTTTTGAGGAAACTTTAATTTTGTTCATGTTTGACTCCCGCAAGGATGGTTTTTTACATGTAGTCAAGAAACTTTTAATTACATTCCTGCTAATATTAGTGAAGCACAGTGTTGTTTCCTGCCTGAGCAGGGGGTTGGACTAGATGACCTCCAAGGTCCCTTCCAACATTATTATTATTATTATTATTATTATTATTATTATTATTATTATTATTATTATTATTATTTTATTATTATTATTATTATTATTATATTGAAAGTTTTATAAAAGTTACAATATAAACCCCAAAACCCAGCCCACCCCACCCTCCCGCTCCCTCACTTCCCAGAGTTGAATACAGGGTTACAAATAAAATACCCTGACTGCTCTTTTGAAGGCCAGATCCTGAAGCTAAAACACAAATACTTTGGCCACCTAATGAGAAGGAAGGACTCACTGGAGAAGAGCCTAATGCTGGGAAAGATTGAGGGCAATAGAAGAAGGGGACGACAGAGAATGAGGTGGCTGGATGGAGTCACTGAAGCAGTAGGCGTGAGCTTAAATGGACTCCAGAAGATGGTAGAGGACAGGAAGGCCTGGAGGAACATTGTCCATAGGGTCGCGATGGGTCGGACACGACTTCGCAACTAACAACAACAACAAACTGGCCTGCAGGTGGTGCTGGTTGTGCAGGCTGTGCCATCCGGACATAGCCAGCAGGGGGCACCAGTGGCGCCTGTGCCAGGGCTTGCGGCAGTTGCATTGAAGCTGCCAGTAGTATTGGTGCTGGCTGTGACTGTCTTTGAGCTGCTATTCCACCCTGGCCAGCAGAAGGCGCTGGCACATTAAGTTGGCCTGCAGTTAGCACTGGCCTTTGTATTTGAGAAACCAGTGGAGGCCGCACTTGGGCTGAAGGCTGCTGTGCTCCATCTGAGACAGGAACCTGGATAGTAGCAGTATTAATAGGCATTCTAGCTGATGCTCCCAATGAATGAGGAGGTGTGGCAGCTTGGAGCGATGTCTGATGAAGAGACATCTGTGAAAAAGCATTCGGCATTCTTTGAAATGCATCTTGTAAAACAGGCTCACCAGCAGATGGTGCTATAACATTAGATTCAGGCACCATTGTATCCTCACATGTCATTTGACACAGCAGGCAGTCAGGCTCCCATTTGTCTGACATAACACTCAATGGGTGTGCCTTTGTCTCTGAGGAAGAAGGCAAAATGACTGACCCTTGTGGGTGTGGCAATGCTTGTGAAGAGGGGGGCAATATGGCTTCTTCTGAAAACTGAATGCCAGCAGAGGCTCTCCCTTGCTTTTTATACCATGCTGCACACAACTTTGCGTTTTGCAGCTCTCTCTCAAAAACTTCAATTTGTTCATAATAACTTTGCAAAGCCTTCTCCTGCACAGTTTGCTCAGAACTTGGAGAATAATCCATTACTTCCTTCCCTAGTGAAGCCTTAGGTCTAGCACCAAATCTCTCATAATCAGCCTCATCCCCATGAGCATAGGTTACTACTGGGGCATCAGCTTGAGAGTCTGCAAAAACAGAAAACGGTGAAACTGACCTTGGCTCAAAGGCTGCTTCTGATGTTATAGTTAGGTGTTATAGTTATCCAAGAGACTCACATTAAGGAACAACATACACAGGTGTTGGAATGCCCTAAACTGGGAAAGATGTTTGCATCTTTATCACAGCACAAATAAAGAGTAGCAATATATATCAGAGAGTCAATCTTAGCCAAGCAAATTTATAAAGATAAGAGAAGGTAGGATTTTAGTAGTGGAGATGATAATTAAGCAAAAACAGATATTAGTAGGAATCTATGCCCCAAATGAGTGAGGGGTACTTCCCTGCCGCCTTGAAAGAGGCGGTGGTAAGGCCCCTCCTCAAGAAACCGGCACTGGACCCAGCTGTTTTAAACAACTTCCGTCCTGTCTCCAACCTTCGCTTCCTTGCGAAGGTCGTTGAGAGCGTGGTGGCACGACAGCTCCCTTTGAACCTGGAGGAAGCTGAATATCTAGATCCGTACCAATCAGGTTTCAGACCCGGGCACAGCACAGAGACGGCATTGGTCGCACTGGTGAATGATCTCTGGCGGGCCCGAGATAGAGGTTATTCCTCTGTCCTGGTCCTATAAGATCTATCAGCGGCTTTTGATACCATCGACCATGGTATCTTATTGCGTCGTCTTGAGGGGCTAGGAGTGGGAGGCACTGTTCTGTGGTGGTTCTCCTCCTACCTCTCGGACCATTCGCAGACAGTGTTGGCAGGAGGGCAGAGGTCAAGCCCTAGGCCTCTTAATTGTAGAGTGCCTCAGGGTTCGGTGCTCTCGCCCCTCCTGTTCAACATCTATATGAAGCCGCTGGGAGAGGTCATCCGTAGCTTCGGGGTGAAATATCAATATGCTGATGATACCCAGCTATTCATCTCCACCCCGAACCAACCCAGTGATGCCCTCGATGTGATGTCCCGTTGCCTGGAAGCGGTACAGATTTGGATGGGAGAAAACAGGCTTCGACTCAACCCGGCCAAGACTGAGTGGCTGTACATACCATCATCTCGTTTAGTCCAAGAGGTTCCATCTCTGACTATAGGAGGAGAGATGTTACCTCCCATTGATAGAGCATGCAATCTGGGCGTCCTCTTAGACTCACGACTCAGTTTTGAAGATCATATTGGAGTCGTGGCTAGGGGGACATTTGCACAGATTCGTCTTATATACCAATTGCGCCCCTTTTTGGACCGAGATGCCCTACGTACAGTCACCCACGCACTCGTCACCTCCCGTATTGATTACTGTAATGCTCTCTACATGGGGCTGCCCTTGAAGTCCACCCGGAGGCTTCAGCTGGTGCACAATGCAGCTGCACGGGTTGTGATGGGAGCATCCCATATCACACCCCTCCTGCGTGAGCTGCATTGGCTACCAGTTGCCCTCCGGGTGAGATTTAAGGTGCTGGTACTTACCTTTAAAGCCCTACATGGCTTAGGTCCGGGATACTTGCAGGACCATCTGCTGCCGGGAACAAATTCCCATCGTCCAGTACGCTCACACATAGAAGGCCTCCTCAGGGTACCGTCAGCTAGGCAATGTCGGCTGGCGACCCCCAGGGGGAGGGCCTTCTCTGTGGGAGCGCCAGCCCTATGGAATCAGCTCCCCCCTGAGCTTCGGATGGCCCAAAACCTCCAATCCTTTCGCCGCGGCCTCAAAACACTCCTGTTCCACCAGGCTGACCTGGACTGACAGACATTTCAATTAATTTATATTTAGAACTTTTAATTTATTTTCTAATTTCCTTAATTTTAATTTATTGCACAGATGATTTCAATTTTATTTTTATCTTGATTTCTGTACTTATTATATGTTTTGTTGTTAGCCGCCCTGAGCCCTTCGGGAGAGAGGGCGGGATATAAATCCCATCAATAAATAAATAAATAAATAAATAAATGGGGGGCAAGAACAGTTCTACAGGAAACTATATAATGCACTATGGGCGATAGACTGTGAGAACATCTGTATTATGGGCGATTTTAATGCAATAATAGACAGAAGCTAGACTATAAAAGCAAGGAAGGAAGAAAAGGACCCAGAAGATTGCCAAAAACTTTTTCAAGATGGTGGACGAATTAAGGATGCAAGATATTTGGAGAGAAAGGAAGCAAGGGGGAAGCCAATACACGTACTATTCAAGTAGATATAAAATGTGGTCCAGGATAGCCCTGGAACCAGTGACGTGTGCCCTTCCCTGCGCCCTGGCGCACGAGCCAGCAGAGTCTGGTGACTTTGCTCCCTATCTTCCCTACAGGCTGACTTTACCCAGGGCTCTGGCGCGGGCCATCTCCTGTGCGCACACCTTAGTGGGGGGGGGAACTTGCTGGTTCCAGGGCTGTCCCGTGGATCTAAGGCTGAGTATGTTTTGGCTTTGTTATACCAGGTTGTATATAAGTGCCACCCCCCAAAACCACCTCCATGGCTCCCTTGCTGATGTAGCCTTGCAGCCACGAGGCTTCCCTTTTACCAGGACCAGCCCCAGCCACCCACGAGAGATAGCGAATTGGACCAGAATTGGTTTCTACGAGAGGCACCTTTTGCTTCAATCTGATGAAGTTGAGGATCTTTCCTTCCTAACGGACCTAGTTGGGGCAGCTCAGACACCTAGGTTCTACCAGGCAAAAGAATAGTTGATTGGATGGAAGAAATCCTGTTAATCAGAAACGTGGGCAGTAAGTTAAACATACCATAATAACATAACCATGTAAAGCCATTGTATTAAAAGGAGAATGTTCGCATGGGAAAAGGCATCCTGAGCCATATAAATCTGTTGTGAAAAGATACCATTTCGGCCAGCTGAATCACATGTACAATTGAAAAAGTCCTTTGCTATTCACCCTGAGAGTCCCTTGGTCCTCAGCAAGGACTGTATTCCTGTAACACAGAGGTCTTCAGATGAGGCAAAGTTTATGGCCCACATAAGGAGAGAAAAGGGTAAATTGACTCATTAATTGACTCAATAATAACCAAGAGTGTAGTTTGTTCTTTCTGTGGAAGGAGGGAGTGTGCCAAAAGGTACGGAAGAGGCGAGAGTCCTATTTTAAGGGGAAAATCAACCCAGGAGAGAATGTTCTGATTTCCAGGCCCATGGAAAGAACTGTGGGCACAATTGAAAGTGGTAAGTTTCTTCAGAACATTCCAATAGCAGCTTCTGAATCTCAAAATGAAATCTCACCAATAAGAAGAAATTGTGATACAACTTTGTGGAAATGAATACACTTCCACTTATAAGATTATGTACCCCTTGAAAAGTGTGTATGATTCAAATTCAACTATTAGAAATAACAGAATAGCAGAATCATTAAACAGAGTGTAGCAATAAGGTAAAGGTTCCCCCGCACATGCGTACTAGTCGTTTCCAACTCTAGTGGCCAGTGCTCATCTCCGTTTCAAAGCTGAAGGGCCAGAGCTTGTCTAAGGACATCTCCATGGTCACGTGGCTGGCATGACTAGACGCAAAAGGCACACAGAACGCTGTTACCTTCCCACCATAGTGGTCCCTATTTTTCTACTTGCATTTTACGTGCTTTCGAACTGCTAGGTGGGCAGAAGCTGGGACGACTAACAGGAGCTCACTCTGTTATGCGGCACTCAAAATTCGGGCCGCCAAACTGCCGACCTTCTGATCGACAAGCTCAGCGTCTTAACCCACTGAGCCACCACGGAATAGTAGGGAATAGTAAAATGTTGACACATAAAAGGATGAGATGACAATGAAGGGTAAGTGCTCACACCTTCCCAACTCTAGACATATGGTTTTTCTCCTGTGTGAATTCTTTGATGTTTACGAAGACCACCACTTTCAGTAAAGCTCTTTCCACACTGGAGGCATTTATACGCTTTCTCCTCTGAATGGATCCTTTGATGTACATAAAGGTTTCCCCTCTGACTGAAGCACTTTCCACACTCCAGGCATTTATTTGGTTTTTCTTCTGTGTGGATCCTTTGATGTAAATAAAGATGTCCCCTCCGACTGAATTTCTTTCCACACTCCTGGCATTTATGCTGTGTCTCTCCTGAGTGGATTCTTTGATGAAGACGAAAGGTGCTCCTATCACTAAAGCTCTTTCCACACTCCAGGCACTCATATGGTTTGTCTTCTGTGTGGATCCTTTGATGTATATACAGGCTGCTCCTCCGACTAAAGCTCTTTCCACACTCTGTGCATTTATTCGGTTTTTCTCCTTTGTGAATCCTTTGATGTGTATTAAGAGTGCCCCTCAGACTGAAGCTCTTTCCACACTCTGTGCATTTATTCGGTTTTTCTCCTGTGTGAATCCTTTGATGTCTATTAAGGGTGCCCCTCAGGTTGAAGCTCTTTCCACACTCCAGGCATTCATATGGTTTTTCTCCTGTGTGGATTCTTAGATGTCTATGAAGGCTACCCCTCAGACTGAAACTCTTTCCACACTCCAGGCATTTATACGGGTTTTCTCCTGTATGGATCTTTTGATGACCATTAAGGGCGCTACTCTGACTGAAGCTCTTTCCACACTCCAGGCATTTATGCTGTTTCTCTCCAGTGTGAATTTTTTGATGTCTATAAAGGGCACTACTCTGACTGAAGCTCTTTCCACACTCCAGACATTTATATGGTTTTTCTCCTGAGTGCATTTTCTGATGTCTATAAAGGTTGCCCCTGCGACTGAAGTTCTTTCCACACACTGTGCATTTATTCGGTTTTTCTCCTGTGTGAATCCTTTGATGTCTATTAAGGGTGCCCCTCCGACTGAAGCTCTTTCCACACGCCAGGCATGCATATGGTTTTTCTCCAGTGTGAATCCTTTGATGTCTACAAAGGGTACCCCTCAGACTGAAGCTCTTTCCACACTCCAGACATTTATATGGTTTTTCTCCAGTGTGGATCCTTCGATGATTATAAAGGGCGCTACTCTGACTGAAGCTCTTTCCACACTCCAGGCATTTATGCTGTTTCTCTCCAGTGTGAATTTTTTGATGACTATAGAGGTTTCCTCTCTCACTGAAGCTTTTCCCACACTCCAGGCATTTATGTGGTTTTTCTCCTATGTGGATTCTTAAATGCCTTTCAAGATGGTGGTTCCTTCTGAAGGATTTTCCACATTCTGGGCACTGATATTTCTTTCCTCCCTCCTGGATTCTCTCGGGACTCCTGAGTCTTCCATCTGTTCTCCTCTCACTGAATATCTTTCCACACTCCAGGTATTTATGTGGTTTCTCGCCTAAGTGGATCCTTTGATGTCTATAAAGGTGTCCTGTCTGACTGAAGCTCTTTCCACATTCCAGGCATTTATATGGTTTTTCTCCAGTGTGGATTCTTAGATGGTTTTTAAGATCTCCATTTCTTTGGAAGGATTTTCCACAGTCCGGGCATTTATACGGTTTCTCTGCTGTATGGATTCTTTGATGTGCATAAAGGTTTTCACTCAAATTGAACCTCTTTCCACACTCAGGGCATTCATACAGTTTCTCTGCTGTGTGGATTCTTCGATGTGCATAAAGGTTTCCCCTCTGACTGAAGCTCTTCCCACACTCCAAGCATTTAAATGGTTTTTCTCCTCTGTGGATCCTTCGATGGTTTTTAAGAGCTTCATTTGATTTGGAGGATTTTCCACATTCCGGGCACTGATATTTCTCTCCTCCCTCCTGGATCCTCTGGGGACTCCCGAGTTTCCCGCCTCTTCTGAGGGACCCTCCGCCCTTCAGGCCCGTCTCAGGGTCTCCGCCCGTTTCCTGCTCCCCGCTTCGCCCTCCAGGCGGCCTCCTTTCGCGGAGTCCCCCTCCGTTCATCCCTTCCGGGCCTTCCCCGCCGTCTCCTCCCAGGGCTGCTGCGCGGGGCCTCCTCTCCTCTCGGCCGGCATCTCCTTCCTTCCTCCGCCGTGCTCGCTCAAAATCCTGCAGGGGCGAAGGGGGAAAGGAAGGTCACGGCTTCGCCCCTTCCCCGGAGGGTAGTCCCAGCCCCGCCCGGGGAGGAAGGCCGAAGCCTCGGCCTCTCAGTGAAACTTTCCGGCCAGGCCTCCCTCCCAGCTCCCGTCCCACCAGACCAGGCCTCGGCCTCCCCCTCACTCCCTCCCTCCTCGGCCAGAGACTTTCGCACTACAACTCCCGGCATCCCTTACTTCCTACCTGGCTCCCAGGGGTCCTCAAACTTGGCCCCTTTCAGACTTGTGGACTTCAACTCCCAGAATTCCTCAGCCAGCGTGCCTGGCTGAGGAATTCTGGGATTTGAAGTCCACAAGTCTGAAAGGAGCCAAGTTTGAGGACCCCTACGCTAAACGGACTAGTTAATTCGGCGCCTGGATTGTTTGATTCCAGAAGTGGAGGCGAGAGTTCCATGCGAGCCCTTTTGCTGGTTGCTCTTCCTCTTTCGCTTGACGCCCCTACGTGTCCTGCTGTTAAAGCCGCCCTCGCCAGAGCGACCAAGCGGCGTCCTCCTTCCACCCATCAGCTAGGTGGCGCCTGCGCAGTAACGACGTCTGTCTTCGTCCCACCGGGAAGGTGAATTCTAGAATTCTGAGGTCCCGTCTTCCCACCCCCCCACCCCGCATCCAGGCCGGCGGAGCTGAGGGGCCTCCCGGGCTGCGTCTCTCCCCAGGCAGGGGGACCCTCCGCCCTCCAGGCTCGTCTCAGGGTCTCCGCCCGTTTCCCGCTCCCCGCTTCGCCCTCCAGGGGGCCTCCTTTCCCGGAGTCCCCTTCGGCTCATCCCTTCCGGGCCTTCCCCGCCGTCTCCTCCCTGGGCTGCTGCGCGCGGCCTCCTTCCTTCCTTCCTCCGCCGGGCTCGCCCGAAGTCCTGCAGGGGCAAATGGGGAGAGGCGGGTCACGGCTTCGTCCCTTCCACGGAGGGGAGTCCCAGTCCCGCCCGGGAACCAAGGCCGAAGCCTCGGCCTCTCAGTGAGACTTTCCGGGCAGGCCTCCCTCCCAGCGCCCCTCCCGCCAGACCAGGCCTCGGGCTCCCCCCTCCCCCCTTTCTCCGCCAGAGAAGAGCTCGGACTGCGACTCCCGGCATCCCTTGCGCCCTACCTGGCTCCGAGCCAGTCCGCGGCCGAGTCAATTAAGCGCCTCAGTTCGGTTCGTTCCCGGAAGTGGAGGCGACAGTTCCCTGCGCGCCCTTTTGCTGGTTGCTCTTCCTCTTTCGCTTGAAGGGACCGCCCCTACGAGTCCTCCTGCCAATAGCCGCCCTCGGCAGAGCGACCAATCGGCGTCCTCCTTGCATCCATCAGCTACATGGCGCCTGCGTAGTAGCGAAGTCTCTCCCCAGGCAGGGCGGGGGGAGTTGGGGGGGCTCCGGCCAGGCCCCCCCGCGGCCCCCAGGCAGCCCCCCTCCCGCGCGGGGGTGGGAGCAGATGGGGAGAAGGGCGGGGGAGGCGGGAGAGCAGCCTTCCCGTATCTGGGGGGCGCCCCGAGGAGGAGGGAGCCGGGCTCGTCCCCGAAGCCCCCCGAAGGCGGGAGAAGCAGGACGGAGGGAAAGCCAGCGGGGAGGAGGGAGGAATTTCCTGACAGGGAGAAGAATTAAGCAGTGGAACTACCTGCCACCAGAAGCTGTCAATGCTCCAACACTGGAAGGTTTTAAGAAGAGACTCGACAGCCATTTGTCTGAAATGGTGTAGGGTCTCCTGCCTGAGCAGGGGGCTGGACTAGAAGACCTCCAATGTCCCTACCAGCTCTCATCATCATTTATTTATTAATTCATTTACCGGTACATTAATTCTGTGATTCTGATCCTGATTTCATGGACGAATCTGCCTGTTTCGGTGTTTTGGCTCTCCAGAGCTTCTGCCCCTCCCTTCACTCGCTCTGTATTCACACTGGAACCTCTTCGTGCATGGGGGGGGGGGAAGGAGGATATGCAATTATTGTTTGACTTTAAATATTTGTATTCATCTCATGCTTTTCCGAAATGTTTTTCTTGGGTTTTTTCCTCACATCTTCTGCCCTGCCAAAGAGAAAGGAGGAAAGTGGGGAGAAGAGATGGTCCCATAAACTGGCCTTAAGAACCACATTTTCCATTGAAGTTCCAACTAACCCTAATCAAGATTACTTCCCAGGACAGCCAATGATGTCCAGGGCCAGGCTGAGAGTCCATGGCTGGAGAAGGTTCCCAGTGGACACCCTTCAGGCGAGTCCCTGCAACAAGCCTCAATGGCAACATATGAGAGCAACCAAGAGCAACTTCTGTGGGTCCTCCTGCTACTGCCCCGTTCAAGGCTGGAGGGCTGCAATCTTAGGCCCGGGATGATGAAGGCCGCACCAGCCCTCCAGCTCCGGCCCACACAATCCGTGAGTCCTTCCTCGCACTTGCCCAGGAACTGCCAGCAAAGAGATCTTTGAGGGACCCACTGAGGTCTTTGCTGCAGGGGGGGGGGCGCTTTGGCTTTCCTGGCCCGGGAGATGAAGTACAGCTGAGCAGCCACTCCCCCACCGGCCATCAGGGGGCAGCCAAAGATGGGTGTTGGCACTACCTGCTGGCCCTTGGGAGCGCTGCAGTTCAGAGATGCTCGGCCCAGTGAAGGAGGCGGGGCACTGTCTGGCCCTAGATTAAAGCTCACAACAACCTGCCCAGGTAGGCTGGCAAAGGCAATATAGAGGCTGAATGGCAAGAAAGTTGCAATTTTATACTTCAGCATGACTTGTTTTCGTTCACACAACACAATTTCTTCCCTAGGATCTAACACCCCATTGACATGTGCTAAGTGTGGCAGTATTGAGAAGGGCTAGATTTCTGGGGCTTTGCCTGTTGTCCAAGACCAGCCTTCCTTATTTCCTGCTTGAGTTCCAGCCGGCCTCTCAGCTGCTCCTTTTCTGGGCCATCCTGGCTGCAGCTAAGACCCCTCCTGAAGGTGGAGAAGGAGCCAGAAACTGTCCTCTCCTAAGAATTCAGATCAGGGCCATGAAACAGAGGCCAAGAATTGTTCTGATCGGTTCTGCTCTGCTCAACCTGCATCATCAATACTGTGCCAAGTTTGGGCCCCTCAAATTCTCTGAAGAAGAGTCAGAGAAGGACAAGGTGAATGGTCGAATCCTCCCATTGGAGCAAAAAGTATTTAGGGGTACCTTTTTACCAAATAATTTCAATTTACTGTGAAATCCGTTGACACTGATGCAATTAAACAGTATCCAGTTCCTTCATAATGCATTGAGTGTAAATTTTGATTTATGACTTTCTCCTAAATAAAAAAATAGCATGGAAAATCAGGTGCTTCCTTTGATCAGGCAGCTTGGAAGGCACTAGAGCTGTGAATCTGGAACCCTGGTGTCAGAATCCATTTATATTCCATTCTTAACTCCCTATCTGTGCAACCCTAAATCTCGCCCCATGGATTCTGCCATTCCCATTAATTGGTCATCCCTATCCATTAGAAAGGGACGCGGTGTCTCAGTGGGCTAGGATGCTGAGCTTGTTGATCAGAAGGTTGGCAGTTTCGCGGGTCGAATCCTGAGTGCCTGTTACTCCTCCCAGCTCCTGCCAACCTAGCAGTTTGAAAGCATGTAAAAATGCAAGTAGAAAAATAGGGACCACTAGGGTGGGAAGGTAACAGCGTTCTGTGCGCCTTTGGCGTCTAATCATGCCAGCCACATGACCACGGAGATGTCCTCGGACAAGCTCTTCGGCTTTGAAACGGAGATGAGCACCGGCCCCTAGAGTCGGAAACGACTAGCACATGCGACTAGCACGCATGTGCGGCGGAACATTTACCTTTTACCTTTATCCCTTAGATGGAAGGTTGTTTATTCAGCCTGCCTGGAGGCCATCATCAAAGACCAGGGAAGAAACTTTGAACTGAGAAGAACAAAGAAAGAGCGGGGGGGGGGGGATTCTGGTTTATCTCTGATTGGAATTTGAAGGGGAGGAAGCAAAAGTTGAAAATGCATTGAAGTTCTCTTTTCCCAAGAAGGCTTTTGACACATGAAACTTAACTGATCCCGGATTGACCAAATGGACTGAGGGGAGGGGTTTTTACTCAAGGATACTTTAAAAGTATCGATCTGCGACACATTTTCCAGATCCTGTCTAGATTATCCACTGTCAACCATGTTTCAGTAAAAGTTCCTGTTTGGACAATCCTGTCTCCAAGAGTTCTTTCCTAAGATGTGAATTGGGGTGGGTCCTGACACCTGATCAGGTCAGTCAGGCTGTTGCCTGGAAGCTGCACAGCAGGTTGGTGGAACTGGTTTCCTGGGTAAAGAAGGAACTTTTCCTGGGGTATCCAGCAGGGATGGTGGTGGTGGAGAGCAGTCTTGGATTTGTCTATATGAAAAAAGAAAAAAACTCGGGGCCAGGAACACACCACCAGTGTTCCTGGCACTTGATAGAAGGCAGCGGCAATTGGAGAACAGCATTTCTCTGGCACTGAAAACTTCTTTTCTGCCTAGGCCACGGGTCGGCAACCCGCGGCTCCGGAGCCGCATGCTGCTCTTTGAGCCGTCTCCTGCGGCTCCCAGCCGCCCGGTGCGCGCGCACCTCTTCGAACGGGCAGTGGTGCACGCGCACCTCTCCAAATGGAGAGTGGCACCACCCGTTTGGAGAGGTGCGCGTGCACCTCCCCAAACCTTTGGAGAGGTGCGCGCACACCTCTGCGCGAACGGGCAGCGGCGCCGCTCTTTGGGAAAGCTGCCGCGGCACGTTTGCAGGCTGCCAAAAGCGGCAGCTCTGCAGACGGGCCGCGGCAGCTTTCCCAACAAGTGACGCCGCTGCCCATTCCGAGAGGTGCGCGCGCACCTCTCCGAACGACCGTAGGTGCGCGCGCACCTCCCCAAACCTTTGGAGAGGTGCGCACGTACCTCCGCGCAAACGGGCAGCAGCGCCGCTCTTTGAGAAAGCTGCAGCAGCATGTTTGCAGGCTGCCGAAAGCGGCAGCTTTGCAGACGGGCCGCAGCAGCTTTCCCAACAAGCGACACTGCTGCCCATTCCGAGAGGTGCACGTGCACCTCTTTGAATGACCATAGGTGCGTGCGCACCTCCCCAAACCTTTGGAGAGGTGCGCCCGCACCTCCGCACAAATGGGCAGTGGCGCCGCTCTTTGGGAAAGCTGTCGCGGCACGTTTGCAGGCTGCCGAAGGCGGTAGCTCTGCAAACGGGCCGTCGACATCGCGTAACCGGGAACCGGTTCCATCACATAAAAAAATGGCAACCGCGCGCGTTCGCACATGCGCAAGAAAAAACTGTTTTGCGCATGCGCAAATTTTTTTTCGCATGCGCATGCATGGACGCACGCACGCGGCTCCCACTTTTTTTATGTGTGATGGAACCGGTTCCCAGTGGCTCTTTTGCTTTTTCAGGTTGCCGACCCCTGGCCTAGGCATATAATATAGCTGATGGAAGTGACTTTAGGCAAACAAAGCTACTCTTGGCCAGGAAGCCACAGATGGGGACTATGGAGATATTTCCCTCCGCACCAGCCACCCACCCAGCCCCTGCTTTCTGGCCCCCATGGTCCAAGGGCCCTTGCACCTGCTGAGGAACCACCAGAGACGTCAGGGGAGCACTTTGAGGGACCCAACTGCCATCCTTACTGTGGGGGCTGCCAAAGTCTTCAGGGTTCTTGAGATGGAATTAGATCACAGCAGCAGCTCCACTAACGGCCATCAGAGGGCAGCAAAGGAGCAGACCCTGAGATGCTCAGCCCCAAGTTTCCTTTGAAGGGCCATTCCTAGCCTGCCTTCCTGCCAAGAAGGTGGGGTGCTGGGTCTCCCTAGATTAATGCCTCACAACCACTTGCCCAGGTAGTCTGCCCAACATGCCCAATTTCATTGAGGGCTTCATTAGCGTTTTGGTTGACCTTGGGGGGCCGGGATGGGGGTGGCCATCTCAATATTAGGAAGCTTGGTTGAGCAGTGGGCTAATGCCTCCTTAAGTAACACCAGCTGCCTGCAATTATTGCAGGTTCGCATCCCACCAGGCTCAAGGTTGACTCAGCCTTCCATCCTTCCGAGGTAGGTAAAATGAGGACCCAGATTGTTGGGGGCAATAAGCTGACTTTGTAATAATGCCGCTTGGGGGGGGGTGAAAGCCCTAATAAGCAGGCATATACACAGAATGAAGGCTATTGCTAAGCACATTTGATTTGTGCTTAGATTGTAAGCCGCCCTGAGTCTTCAGAGAAGAGCGGCATATAAATGGGATTAAAATAAAATAAAAAAAATATTGTTCGCTTTGGGAGGGCACCTGTGAGGGCCCAGGTTGGGGGGGAACCATTGTCTCCAGGTGAGGAAGGCACTATAGCCTTGTCCACCAGAGGAGCCTGGCTGTTGTTATCAGGCCATGCAGAGGACCCTCAGTCATGCCAGTTGCTTGGGGGGCACCCGGCTGCACTTATCTCTTCAACGCTGCTGCTGATTGGCTCGCTCTCCTTGGCAATTTGATGGGAGACCACGAGGAGAGGTCATGAGGAAGGTACAAGGGATTGGAAGCATGGCTGCTTGTGGTTAAGTGCTAAATGCTAAGTTAAGTGCTAAGGCAGGACTTCTCTCGGTCCCTTCCTCTCTTTATAATCTTCCTCCCTCCCCATTGCTGAAAGGATGCTGAAAGGCAAAAGGGGAAACATTTCTCTAGGCCTTCTTCCCTTGTGATCAAATGCCACTTTGGCTGGTAGTCTGTGGCCACTTAAAAGACCGAGAACAAACCAGGTTCAATTTATCCCATGCCTGCATTTAGTGGGGACGTCCACAGACAACAGTACAGCAAAAGTGTCAAAATGGTGGCTGTGATAGTTGATCAGAGCACCTCCATTTTTTATGTGCAACAGCTTTAGCATTTAGGAGCAGGTGTAAGTTAGTTGCTTTTCTATTAATACATAACCCTTACAAGGGCTCTCCTGTAGGGACCCTGCCTTGGTCTAATTCAGACTGGAAATATAACAAAGGAAAATGTTTTCCCCCACTCTGCTCTGTCCTGTTTTCCCCACTGGAAATGGCTCTTTGCAACACACAAGGAGGGGACACTTTCCTAAAGAGCTCACAATTCAAGAATACCAATGTTAACTTGGACTGCCAATCAAGTCCTGTCTGCGACAAAAGAGAACATAAAATTGCTTTCTCCTTTGAGCCCAAGTCTCAATGATACAGGATTGATGCTACCAAGGTGCTTTTCCTTCCTCCCTTGTTCCCTCCCTTCTCATCTCTTTCCTTCCTCCACTCAGAAAAGGGTGATGGGGGGTGGGGGAGATTGCCAGCACTGCCGGTCTTGCATCCAAGAGGCTTCCCTTTCACCAGGACCAGCGCCGCCCACCCACAAGGGATAGCGAATTGGACCAGAATTGATTTCTACGAGAGAGACCTTTTGCTTCAATCTTATGAAGTTGAGGATCTTTCATTCCTAAGGGACCCAGTTGGGGCAGATGAGACACCTAGATTGTGCCACGACACACATGTTCCAATTAGAAGATTATTTAAAGGCAACTTATTAATCTCACAAGGAGGTTTCCCTTAATGAAAAGAGGAGCACAGGACACATACAGAAGAAAAAGTACAAAAGAATAGTTCATTGGATGGAAGAAATCCTGTTACATCAGAAACGTGGACAGTAATTGAAACATCCCATAAAAACATAACCATTTAAAAGCATTGTATTCAAAGGAGAACGTTCGCAGGCATGGGGTAACAGCGTTCTGTGCGCCTTTGGCGTCTAGTCATGCCAGCCACATGACCATGGAGACGTCCTCAGACAAGCTCTTCGGCTTTGAAACAGAGATGAGCACTGGCCCCTAGAGTTGGAAACGACTAGCACGCATGTGCGGGGGAACCTTTACCTTTACCTTTATCCCTTAGATGGAAGGTTGTTTATTCAGCCTGCCTGTAGGCCATCATCAAAGACCAGGGAAAGAACCTTTGAACTGAGAAGAACAAAGAAAGAGGGGGGGGGATTCTGGTTTATCTCCGATTGGTATTTGAAAGGGAGGAAGCAAATGTTGAAAATGCATGGAAGTTCTCTTTTCCCATGAAGGGTTTTGACACCTGAAACTTAACTGATCCCGGACTGACCAAATGGACTGAGGGGAGGGGTTTTTACTCGGGGACACTTTTAAAGTATTGATCCTGTCTAGATTATCCACTGTCGATGTTTTAGTAAATGTTCCTGTTTGGACAATCCTGTCTCCAAGAGTTCTTTCCTAAGATGTGGACCGGCGTGGGTCCTGACACCTGATCAGGTCAGCCAGGCTGTTGCTTGGAAGCTGCAGAGCAGGTTGTTGGAACTGGTTTCCTGGGTAAAGAAGGAACTTTTCCTGGGGTATCCAGCAGGGGTGGTGGTGGTGGAGCAATCTTGGATTTGTCTATATGAAAAAAGAAAAAAAAACTCAGGGGCCACGAACACACCACCAGTGTTCCTGGCACTTGATAGAAGGCAGCGGAAATTGGAGAACAGCATTTCTCTGGCACTGAAAACTTCTTTTCTGCCTAGGCATATAATATAGCTGATGCAAGTGACTTTAGGCAAACAAAGCTATTCTTGGCCAGGAAACCACAGATGGGGACTATGGAGCTATTTCCCTCCGCACCACCCACCCACCCAGCCCGATTTTCAACCCCCATGGTCCAAGGGCCCTTGTACCTGCTAAGGAACCACCAGAGGTCAGGGAAGCGCTTTGAAGGACCCAACTGCCATCCTTACTGTGGGAGCTGCCAAAGCCGCCTGGGTTCTTGAGATGGAATTAGAGCAGCAGCTCTGCTAACAGCCATCAGGGGGCAGCAAAGGACCAGACTGCGCCATCTGTTGGCCCTCCCTGAGATGCTGAGCCCCAAGTTTTCTTTGAAGTGCTACTCCTAGCCTGCCTTCCTGCCAAGGAGGTGGGGCGCCAGCTGACCTCAGATTAGTGCATGACAACCAGCTGCCCAGGTAGTCTGCCCAACACGCTCTAGAGCAGGGGTGTGAAACTCAATATCATTGAGGGCTGCATTAGTGTTGTGGTTGACCTTGGTGGGCTGCGGTGGGGGTGGCCACCTCAACATTGTTTGTTTCAGGGAGGGTGCCTGTGGGGGCCCAGGCGGGAGGGAATACATTGTTTCCAGGTGAGGAAGGAAAGACCAGGGCGAGCACCATAGCCTTGTCCACCAGGAGCCTGGCTGTCCCTCCCAGGCCATGCAGAGGACCCCCAGTGATGCCAGCTGCTCGGGGGGCACCCAGCTGCACTTACCTCTTCAAGGTCCTGGGGCGCAGTTGGGCTTGCTGCTGGTGTACCTTTCGCCTAGTCGCGCAGCGGGAGCCCTGCCTGAGCTACTCGATGTCCTCTCGGGGTTGGTGATTGAGTTCCCCAAACTTATAGTTTTGGGTGACTTCAATCTACCATCCCTAGGAGGATCATCTGAGTTAGCTCGGGAGTTCATGGCTTCCATGACCGCCATGGACCTGACGCAAGTAATTCTTGGACCGACTCATGAGGGAGGCCACACCCTTGACTTGGTTTTCTTATCTGGACGGTGGTTTGATGATCTTGGTGGGGGCTCTCCAACTGTTATGCCCCTGTCATGGACCGATCATCACCTCCTGCGGCTGGTCTTCCGTTTTGCCACCCCCCGCCGTGGGTGTACGGAGCCAACTAGATGGTACCGCCCCAGGCGCTTAATGGATCCTGACAGGTTCCAGGCAGCGCTTGGGGCCCCACCTGCCTCCCCTGCTCACAACTCGGCGGATGCCTTAGTGGAAGCCTGGGAAAGGGCGGCCACGGAGGCACTTGACCGAGTTGTACCCTTGCGGCCCCTGACCCGGTGCAGATCCCAGCGAGCTCCATGGTTCTCTGCAGAGCTCCGGGAGATGAAGCGTCGGAGACGGGGCCTAGAGAGCCGTTGGAGGTCCAGCCAATCCGAATCCGACCGGTTGCGACTAAGAACCCATATTAGGTCTTATCTCGCAGCGATGAGAGCAGCGAGGTCTAATTACTTTTCCGCCCTCATCGCGTCCGCAGATAATCGCCCGGCCGCCCTGTTTAGGGTGACCCGCTCCCTCCTCAATCAGGAGGTGAGGGAGGAGCCCTTGCAGGGTCGTGCTGAGGAATTTGGTCAATATCTGTTGGATAAAATCGCTCGGATTCGGACCGGCCTGGACTCCAACTGGGCAGAGTCTGACGAACAGGACACGGGCGGTCTTGTCGATGTTATCTGGGAGGAGTTTGATTCTGTGACCCCTGAGGAAGTGGACAGGATTATGGGGAGATTGAGCTCCACCACATGTTTATTGGACCTGTGCCCTTCCTGGCTGGTTTATGCAGCTCGGGAGGGGACACGAGGCTGGTTCCAGGCGGTTATATCTGCTTCTTTGAGTGAGGGTAATTTCCCCGCCGCCTTGAAGGAGGCGGTGGTGAGACCTCTCCTCAAGAAGCCCGCCTTGGACCCAGCTGTGTTAAATAACTTTCATCCGGTCTCCAACCTTCGCTTTCTTGCGAAGGTTGTTGAGAGTGTGGTGGCGCATCAGCTCCCTCTGGTCCTGGATGAAGCGGATTATCTAGAGCCGTGCCAATCGGGTTTCAGGCCCGGGTACAGCACGGAGACGGCATTGGTCGCTCTGGTGAATGATCTCTGTAGGGCCCGGGACAGGGGATATTCCTCTGTCCTAGTCCTATTAGACCTCTCGGCGGCTTTCGATACCATCGACCATGGTATCCTGCTGCGGCGTCTCAGGGGATTGGGAGTGGGAGGCACAGTTCTTCGGTGGTTCTCCTCCTATCTCCTGGGACGTTTGCAGTCGGTGTTGGCAGGAGGGCAGAGGTCGACCCCAAGGTCTCTCGTTTGTGGAGTTCCTCAGGGGTCGGTCCTCTCGCCTCTCCTGTTCAACTACATGAAACTGCTGGGTGAGATCATTCGTGGTTTTGGAGTGGGTTATCATCAGTATGCTGATGACACCCAGCTTTTCATCTCGACCCCAAACCACATCAGTGATGCCCTCAACGTGATGTCCCGTTGCCTGGAAGCGGTCCGGGAATGGATGGGGAGGAACAGGCTTCAACTCAACCTGGACAAGACTGAATGGCTGTACATACCAGCATGTCAGGATATTCAGAGTATTCCATCTCTTAATATCGGGGGCGAGTTATTACCCCCCATAGATAAGGCTCGCAATCTGGGTGTCCTCTTAGATTCACAGCTCTCCTTAGAAGATCATATAGGAGCTGTGACTAGAGGGGCCTTCGCTCAGGTTCGTCTGGTGCGCCAGCTGCGACCCTATCTGGACCTGGATGCCTTGCGTACAATCACCCATGCACTTGTGACCTCTCGTCTTGACTACTGCAACGCTCTTTACATGGGGCTGCCCTTGAGAACCACTCGGAAGCTTCAGCTGGTGCAGAGTGCAGCTGCACGAGTGCTTTTGGGGGTCTCCCGATACTCCCATATTACACCTCTGCTCCGTGAGCTGCACTGGCTTCCAGTTGCCTTCCGGGTGAAATTCAAGGTGCTAGTGATGACATACAAAGCCCTACATGGCGTGGGTCCGGATTACCTATGGGAGCACCTACTGCCAGCGTCAACATGCCTCCGTCCTGTGCGCTCCCACAGAGAGGGCCTCCTCAGGGTGCCGTCAGTCAGAGAAAGTCGGCTGGTGACCCCCAGGGGGAGAGCATTCTCGGTGGGTGCGCCAATCCTTTGGAACCGCTTACCAGCTGAAATCCGGATGGGCCCCGACCTTCGCTCCTTCCAGCGTGATCTAAAAACTTATCTATTCCAACAAGCCAGCCTGGCCTGATGGATTTGGGTTTTAAAATTTTTTCACTCTATTGCTTTATTGTATTCTTACTTTATTGCTCTGTACACCGCCCTGAGTCCTCCGGGAGAAGGGCGGTATATAAAACAAACAAACAAACAAACAAACAAATAAATAAGGCTATTGCTAAGCACATTGATTTGGGCTTCTTAGATTGTAAGCCGCCCTGAGTCTTCGGAGAACGGTGGGATATAAATGGGATTTTAAAAAAGGCTGCTGCTGATAGGCTCACTCTCCTTGGCAATTTGATGGGAGACCACCAGGAGAGATCAGGAGGAAGGTACAAGGGATTGGTAGCATGGCTGCTTATGGTTAAGTGCTAAGGCAGGACTTCTCTTGGTCCCTTCCTCTCTTTATAATCTTCCTCCATCCCCAATTTTCTTCTTTTTCCTTCCCCCCTTTCCTTCTTTTTCTTTTTCTTTCTCTTTCCCTTTCTCCTTCCTTCTCCCTTGGATGCTGAAAGGCAAAAGGGGAAACATTTCTCTAGGCCTTCTTGCCTTGTGATCAAATGTGACCACTTAAAAGACCGAGAACAACCCAGGTTCAGTTTATCCCATGCCTGCATTTAGTGGGGACTTCCACAGACAACAGTACAGCAAAAGTGTCAAAATGGTGGCTGTGATAGTTGATCAGAGCGTCTCTTGTTTTTTATGTGCAACTGCTTTAGCATTTCGGAGCAAGTTTAAGTTAGTTGCTTTTCTATTAATACATAACCCTTACAAGGGCTCTCCTGTAGGGACCCTGCCTTGGTCTAATTCAGACTGGAAATATAGCAAAAGAAAATGTTTTCCCCACTGGAAATTTTTGCAACACACATGGAGGGGACTTTCCTAAAGATCTCACAATTCAAGAATACCAATGTTAACTTGGACTGCCAATAAAGTCCTGTCTGCGACAAAAGAGAACACAAAATTGCTTTCTCCTTTGAGCCCAAGTCTCAACGGGTGCAGGATTGATGCTACCAAGGTGCTTTTCCTTCCTCCCTTGTTCCCTCCTTCCCTCCCTTCTCATCTCTTTCCTTCCTCCACTCAGAAAAGGGTGATGGGGGGGAGGTTGCAGCCACAAGGCTTCCCTTTCACCAGGACCAGCCCCGCCCACCCACGAGGGATAGGAAATTGGACCAGAATTGGTTTCTACGACAGGGACCTTTTGCTTCAATCTGATGAAGTTGAGGATCTTTCCTTCCTAAGGGACCCAGTTGGGGCAGCTCAGACACCTAGATTCTGCCACAGCACACTTGTTCCAATTAGAAGATCATTTAAAGGAAACTTATTAATCTCACAAGGAGGTTTCCCTTAATGAAAAGAGGAGCAAATGACACATACAGAAGAAAAAGTACAAAAGAACAGTTCATTGGATGGAAGAAATCCTGTTACATCAGAAATGTGGACAGTAAGTGAAAAATCCCATAATAACACAACCATTTAAAATCATTGTATTAAAAGGAGAACATTCACATGCGAAAAGGGATCCTGAGTATCATGAGCCACAGAAATCTGTTCTGAAAAGATATTTCGGCCAGCTGAAACTTTAGCATGTACAATTGAAAAAGTCCTTTGCTATTCAGCCTGAGAGAGTGCCTTGTTTTGCAGTTAGAAAGTTACAGGCACCTAGAATATTACAAGGTTATCATAAAAATATTAAAGTTACAAGAAAGTGCAACCAAGTGCAAGAAACCCGTTGCTTGGCCCTCAGCAAGGACTGTATTCTTGCAACACAGAGGTCTTCACAGGAGGCAAAGGTTATAAGGAGAGAAAAGGGTAAATTGACTCATTGACTCAGTAATAACCAAGAGTGCAGTTTGTTCTCTGTGTGGAAGGAGGGAGTGTGCCAAAAGGTACGGAAGAGGCGAGAGTCCTATTTCAAGGGGAAAATTAACCCAGGAGAACGGTTTGATTTCCAGGCCCATGGAAAGAACCGTGGGCACAATGGAAATTGCTAAGTTTCTTCAGAACATTCCAGTACCAGCTTCTGAATCTCAAAATGAAATCTTACCAATGAGAAGAAATTGTGATACGGGTTTGTGGAAATGAATACACTTCTACTCATAAGATTACGTACCCCTTGAAAAGTGTGTAAGATTCAAATTCAACTATTAGAAATCACAGAATAGCAGAATCATTAAACAGAGTAGCAATAAAGGGAACAGTAAAATGTTGACACACAAAGGATGAGGTGGCAAAGAATGGTAAGTGTTCACACCTTCCAAACTCTAGACAAATGGTTTTTCTCCTGTGTGAATTCTTTGATGTTTACGAAGACCACCACTTTCAGTAAAACTCTTTCCACACTGGAGGCATTTATATGCTTTCTCCCCTGAATGGATCCTTTGATGTACATAAAGGGTTCCCCTATGATTGAAACTCTTTCCACACTGGAGGCATTTATACGGTTTCTCGCCTGAATGGATCCTTTGATGTACATAAAGGTTTCCCCTGTGACCAAAGCTCTTTCCACATTCCAGGCATTTATGTGGTTTTTCTCCTGTGTGGATCCTTTGATGCACACAAAGGGTGGACCTCCGATCAAAGCTCTTTCCACACTCCAGGCATTTATATGGTTTTTCACCTGAGTGGATCTTTTGATGTCTATAAAGGGTGCTCCTCCGACTGAAGTTCTTTGCACACTCCAGGCATTTATGCTGTGTCTGTCCTGAGTGGATTCTTTGATGAACACGAAAGGTGCTCCTATCCCTAAATCTCTTTCCACACTCAAAGCATTCATAAGGTTTTTCTCCAGTGTGGATCCTTTGATGAATACGAAGGTGTCCACTATCAGAAAAGCTCTTTCCACACTCCAGACATTCATAAGGTTTTTCTCCTGTGTGGATCCTTTGATGTATATAAAGGCTGTTCCTCCGACTGAAGCTCTTTCTACACTCTGTGCATTTATTCGGTTTTTCTCCAGTGTGGATCCTTTGATGTGTACGGAGATGTCCCATCCGAGTGAAGCTCTTTCCACACTCTGCGCATTCATATGGTTTTTCTCCAGTGTGGATCCTTTGATGATTACGGAGGTTTCCACTATCAGAAAAGCTCTTTCCACACTCCAGACATTCATATGGTTTTTCTCCCGAGTGGATTCTTTGATGTCTATAAAGGCTGCTCCTCCGACTGAAGCTCTTTCCACGCTCTGTGCATTTATTCAGTTTCTCTCCTGTGTGGATCCTTTGATGTCTATAAAGGTTTCCCCTCAGACTGAAGCTCTTTCTACATTCCAGGCATTCATACGGTCTCTCTCCAGTATGGATTCTTAGATGCTTTTTAAGAGCTTCATTTGATTTGGAGGATTTTCCACATTCCGGGCACTGATATTTCTCTCCTCCCTCCTGGATTCTGTGGCGTTTCCCGAGTTTCCCGCCCGGGGGGAATGGAGAGGAGGAGAGGCGGGTCACGGCTTCGTCCCTTCCCTGGAGGAGAGTCCCAGCCCCGCCCAGGGAAGAAGGCCGAAGCCTCGGCCTCTCAGTGAGACTTTCCGGGCAGGACTCCCTCCCAGCGCCCGTCCCACCAGACAGGCCTCGGCCTCCCCCCTCCCCACTTTCTCCGCCAGAGAAGAGCTCGGACTGCGACTCCCGGCATCCCTTGCGCCCTACCTGAGTCAATTCGGCCCTTCTGTAATGTTTGATACCGGAAGTGGAGGCGGGACTTCTCAGAGCGCCTGTTAGCTCTTCTTTCCATTGAATGGACCGCCCTGAGAAGCTGTTGTGCCAATCGCCGCCCTCGCCAGAGCGACCAATCAGCGTCGTCCTTCCATCCATAATCCATTTTGCGTCTGCGCAGTAGCAAAGGTTTTCTTTTGGAAGGGGAGCGAGGTGCTCCCTTTGATCTTTGGGGTCCTGTCTTCCCACCCCCCTACATCCAGGCCGGCGGAGCTGAGGGGCCTGCCGGGGTTTTTTCTGACCTCCCTTCTTCCTCCGGGGGGCTCCGGCCAGGCTCCCCCCACAACCCCCAGGCAGCCCCCCTCCCGTGAGGGGGTCGGAGCCGATGGGGAGAAGGGTGGGGGAGGCGGGAAAGCAGCCTTCCCTTATCTGGGGGGCGCCCCGAGGAGGAGGGAGCCGAGCTTTTTAAACGTTCCATTGCTAGACATCATCTCTTGCATTTCCTGGTGGTCCCCCATCCAAGCCTAAGCAAGCTTTCCTTCCCAAGTCAGCCAAGGCTGCCCAGGTACAGACTGAGAGTCACCTGCCTGGAGAGGTTCCCCGGTGGAGTCCCTGCAATAAGCCACAGTGGCAAGGGAAGCCCTCACACATGCAGGGTCTGCTCAGTTTGCCAGGTTAAATTGGCATGCACTGAGCCTGTTAAACAACGCCAGGGGTCTGGGTGTGCAACGCCAGGAGTGGGGAAGCAGGTCGTGTTAACAGAACCTTGGGTACCGCTGCGTCCCACTTCAGGTTGCTGTATGTCAGAGGTGATGAACGACGGTCTTTTTATTATTTGTGGACTTCCGCTCGCAGAATTCCTGAGCCAGCATGGACAGTATTTGGCTGGCTCAGGGTTTCCGGAAGTTGAAGTCCACAAGTCAAAAATTGGCCATCGTTTTAATCTAGGGCAGGCGATCGCCCAGTTCGTCCCTTCCCTTTTCCCGCTGACCGCCTGCAGAGGGCGCCAGGAGTCTCGCTCTGTTCCGACACTTGCAAAGAATGCGACAGCGAGCTCAGTTAACTTTTCCTTCCGCCTGCTGGAAAGATGGTGCCTTCAGCCTGCAGCGCTTCCGCCCGGCACAAATATGGTGCCTTCCAGGACTTCCACTCACAGGTCTTCTCCGCTGCGGTCGTGGATGATGAAGGCCACACCACTTGCCCTGTCCGCCCGGACAGCCTTCTAGCTCCAGCCCCCACGAGCCCTGGGCTGCAGGAAGTGCCAACGAAGGAATCTTTGAGAGAGCCACTGAGCTCTTTGCTGGGGGGGCGCCGTGGCCTTTCCCCGGCCCTCGAGATGAAGTACAGCCGAGCGGCAACCCCCCTACCGACCATCAGGGGACAGCAAAGGACAACTGTTGGCGCCACCTGCCGGCCTTTATGCTTGGTGATAGGAGGGGACGGGGAGATTGCCAATGCTATCGGTCTCCATGCTGCCACTGCCCGTCACTATGCCTCGTGGGTGGGCAGGGCTGGTCCTGGTGAAAGGGAAGCCTGTGGCTGCAAGGCTATTTCAGCAAGGGGACCGTGGAGGTGCTGGTGGGGGGTGGCGCTGATCTACAATCTGGTTGCGTCCATCAAAGCCAGAACCTGCTCAGCCTTAGATCCATGGGACAGCCCTAGAACCAGGAAGCCGCCCCACCACCAGGGTGTGCGCACAGGAGATGGCCAGTACCCTGGGTGAAGTCAGCCTGCGGGGCAAGATAGCCAGGAGACTCCACTTGCGTGTGCACCCGGTAAGCAGGGCAGGGAACGTCGCTGGTTCCAGGGCTGCCCTGTGGATCTAAAGCTCAGCACGTTCTAGTTTTGATGGACGCAACCAGGTTGTAGATCAATGTCTGGTTGGCCTGGGGTGGTCTTTTGTTGTTCCAGAGCAGGTCTCCGGGACAGACGGACAACATTGCAGGCTGGATGTGGCCCGTGGGCCTTGTGTTTGACATGTCTGCTCCAGAGCTTGAGATATCGTGGCCAGACCAGTAAATTTTGATTTGATTCACGCAACACTACTCTCTCCATAGCATCTAACACCCACATTCACATTTGCTAAGTGTGGCAGTGTTGAGAAGAGTTGGATTTCTGGCTGTTGTCCAAGTCCAGCCTTCATTACTTCCTGGCTGAGTTCAAGCTGGCCTATCAGTTGCCCCGTCTCGGTGGCAATCCTGGTTCGAGCTGGACCTGCAAGGTCCCTTCCAAGTTTCAGAGAAGGACAAGGTGAATGGTCGAGTCCCCCTGTAGAAGCAAAAAGTTAGGGGTACCTTTTTATCAAATCTCAATCTACTGTGAAATCAGTTGAAACTGATGCAATTAAACAGCACTGATAGTTCCTTGCATAATACATCGGCTGTGAATTTTGATTTATGATTAACATTCTTCTAAATAAAACAAAATGGCATGGACAAAATCACTGCATGAAGCCTTTGTAGATTTTAAACCAACATTTGAGAGAAATCTTGATGAACATGGCGAATACAGTACAAAGGGATGTTACTTTTTCTCATTCAGCATTTGTATGAAATGTGCTAATCAACCTGGTACCTCTTCAGTCTCCCAGGGCTGTATTTAGACCTCCGCTGCTCAACAGCTCATCTGATCATTCTCCTGCTTACACCTGTGTCAATCCCTGGGCCCTACTTCTCCTCCTATATGCTGAGGATATGGATCGTATCTCACAAAGCTTTGTTGGCCTTAGAGTCTCTTGTTTCTGCTAAAAAGCTTTATAAAGATAAGGGAACTACTGAGAGCATCCAATTTACAAGAGTTTCAGATATCTGGGGATGGTCTTACATGGTGCTGACATTTGGAAAACCCATTTAGATTATATCAAACAATGACATCCCCAACCATGAAGGCCAAATTAGCTCTAGAGCCAGGTCCTGCCAGTTCCTGCCATCTGGACGGGCATTGGGGGTGGGGTGGGGTGTGGACAAAGGGAAAATTTGTACCTGATGGGACACTTGTTCCAATTAGATCATTTAAAGGCAACTTATTAATCTCACAAGGAGGTTTCCCTTAATGAAAAGAGGAGCACAGGACACATACAGTAGAAAAAGTACAAAAGAATATGTAGCATGTTTCCTGAGTCCATCTTGAAGTACACATTCTGTATGTTCCTTTTTGGATGGCAAAGCTCAGACAGGGACTGCAAAGGATGTGTACAGAGTGGGCTTGAAATAACATGCAAAAACCAAGATCTTAAATTAGAAAGATAAGCTTATGGAATGCAGGAAACTGGATCATATATTATTCCTTGTGTTAATTGAAAAGGATAAGCAATAGATAAGGAAAAACAACCAATTTCGGGATGGCATGTAAACTGTTAATGTTTAACTGCTAAAGCTATTGTTTAAGACATACATATATGAGTGAATGTTAACCAATAAAGAACACAGCTGCTCAAGATTCGTGTGAGTCTCCTTTCATACTACAAGAATAGTTGATTGGATGGAAGAAATCCTGTTAATCAGAAACATGGACAATAAGTTAAACATCCCATAATAACCATTTCAAACCATTGTATTAAAAGGAGAATGTTCACATGGGAAAAGGCATCCAGAGCATGAGCCACAGAAATCTATTGTGAAAAGGGACATTTATAGGCAGCTGAATCTTCTAGCATGTACAACTGAAAAAGTCCTTTGCTATTCAGCCTGAGAGAGTGCCTTGTTTTGCAGTTAGAAAGTTACAAGCACCTAGATGCTAAGGCAGAAACCTTCTATATTACAAGGTTATCACAAAAACATTAGTTACAAGAAAGTGCAACCAAGTGCAAGAAAGCCGTTGCTTGGCCCTCAGCAAGGACTATATTCCTGCAACACAGAGGTCTTCACATGAGGCAATGGTTATGGCCCGCATAAGGAGAGAAAAGGGTAAATAGACTCATTAATTGATTCAGTAATAACCAAGAGTGCAGTTTGTTCTCTGTGTTGAAGGAGGGAGTGTGCCAAAAAGTACGGAACTATTTCAAGCGGAAAATTAACCCAGGAGAGAGCGCTCTGATTTCTAAGCCCATGGGAAGAACATTTCAGTAGTAGCTTCTGAATCTCAAAATGAAATCTCAGCAATGAGAAGAAATTGTGATATGAGTTTGTGGAATTGAATACACTTCTACTCATAAGATTTTGTACTCCTTGAAAAGTGTGTAAGATTTAAATTCAACTATTAGGCATCACAGAATAGCAGAATCATTAAACAGAGAGTAGCAATAAAGGGAGCAGTAAAATGTTTTTTTTATTGAAAAGTTTTAAAATACATTTTATCTTTAACAATCCCCCCTCCCCCTCCCCCCTCTCTCTCCCCCCCCCACTTCCCAGAGCTAAGTACAAGGTATAAAAACAGGAAACAATCATAAACATCCATATGCTAACAACAATAAGCTCTTAAATCTATCGCCCTCTAGCTCATATAAGATAAAGGGAGCAGTAAAATGTTGTCACACAAAGGATAAGATGGCAATGAACAGTAAGTGTTCACACCTTCCAAACTCTAGACATATGGTTTTTCTCCTGTGTGAATTCTTTGATGTTTACGAAGACCACTATTTTCAGTAAAGATCTTTCCACACTGGAGGCATTTATATGCTTTCTCCCCTGAATGGATCCTTTGATGTACATAAAGGTTTCCCCTTAGACTGAAGCTCTTTCTACACTCCAGGAATTTATGCTGTGTCTCTCCTGAGTGGATTCTTTGATGAATGGAAAAGGTGCTCTTTCCACACTCAAAGCCCTCCAGGCATTTATACATTTTTACTCCTGTGTGGATCCTTTGATGTCTTCTGAGGTGTCCAGCCACAGTAAAGCTCTTCCCACACACCAGGCATTCATATGGTTTTTCTCCAGTGTGGATCCTTTGATGGATATAAAGGTGTCCTATCCGAGTGAAACTCTTTCCACACTCCAGGCATTTAAATGGTTTCTCTCCTGTGTGAATTCTTTGATGATTAGAGAGATCTCCCCTCTGACTGAAGCTTTTTCCACATTCCAGGCATTTATATGGTTTTTCTCCTGTGTGGATCCTTTGATGATTACTGAGTTTTTCACCATTAATAAATCTCTTTCCACATTCGAAACATTCATATGGTTTCTCTCCAGTGTGAATTTTTTGATGTTTATAAAGGTTTCCTCTCTGACTAAAGCTCTTTCCACACTCCAGGCATTTATGCTGTTTTTCTCCAGTGTGAATTTTTTGATGTTTATAAAGGTTTCCCCTCACATTGAAGCTTTTCCCACATTCAAGGCATTTATACGGCTTTTCTCCTGTGTGGATCCTTTGATGTATATAAAGGGTGCCCCTCCGACTGAAGCTTTTTCCACAGTCAGAGCATTTATGCGGTTTCTCTCTTGTGTGGATCCTTTGATGGATACGAAGGTGTCCCGTCCGAGTGAAGCTCTTTCCACACTCCAGGCATTCATATGGTTTTTCTCCTGTGTGGATTCTCAGATGCCTTTCAAGATCTCCATTTCTTTCAAGGGATTTTCCAAACTCCGGGCATTTAATTGGTTTTTCTCCAGTGTGGATTCTTAGATGCCTTTCAAGAATTCCATTTCTTTCAAAGGATTTTCCACATTCTGGGCACTGATATTTCTCTCCTCCCTCCTGGATTCTGTGGCGTTTCCCGAGTTTCCCGCCTCTTCTGAGGGACCCTCCGCCCTCCAGGCCCGTCTCGGGGTCTCCGCCCGTTTCCCGCTCCCCGCTTCGCCCTCTAGGCGGCCTTTCCCGGAGTCTCCTTCGGCCCATCCCTTCCGGGCCTTCCCCGACGTCTCCTCCCGGGGCTGCTCCGCGCGGCCTCCTTCCTTCCTTCCTCCGCCGGGTCGCCCGAAGTCCTGTAGGGGCGAAGGGGGAGAGGCGGGTCACAGCTTCGTCCCTTCCACGGAGGGGAGTCCCAGCCCCGCCCGGGGAGGAAAGCCGAAGCCTCGGCCTCTCAGTGAGACTTTCCGGGCAGGCCTCCCTCCCAGCGCCCCTCCAGCCAGACCAGGCCTCGGCCTCGGCCTCCCCCTTTTCTCCACCAGAGAAGAGCTCGGACTGCGACTCCCGGCATCCCTTGCGCCCTACCTGGCTCCGAGCCCGTCCGCGACCGAGTCAATTAGGCGCCTCAGTTCTATTCGTTCCCGGAAGTGGAGGCGGGACTTCTCTGCGCACCCTTTTCCTGGTAGCTGTTTCTCTTTCGCTGGAAGGGACCGCCCCGAAGAGTCTTTTTGTTAATCGCCGCTCTCGCCAGAGTGACCAATCCGCGTCGCCCTTCCTCAGCCAGCCAGGTGGCGCCTGCGCAGTAGCGAAGTCTGTGGATTTGGGGGTGCCGTATAACGTCTTAACGCTGCTGCCCCTTTGGGGGCTCCACCCCCCCCCGAGGGTGGCAGCTATGTCTCTTCCTCAATCCTGACTCGTCCATCGCAGGGCAGGGAGACTGAAGCTTCTGCGCCGGATCTTGGCGCTTCCTAGCACTGCCTTCCTCTGGGCAGAGGGAGCTCAGAGTCGGCTCCTGGGGTGCCAAGAAGCCCCTCGCCCAGCTTGGGACTCCCCGCCCTGAGTGCTCTGATTGTGACTACTTCCACATATAATAAAATCAATATTTTACTTTTGCAATAGTTCTTATGCTTTTTCATACACCTAACTCTACCCTTCTCTCTTTGACCCTAATAAAGCTTTGATTAGAAACCAGCTGAGTATTTCCAGGGCAGAAGACTCTTCAGTGGGGTGAGATGCTTTATTTTGGATTCAACCATTCCCACATTTATCTCCTGAGTTTGCAAAGCTTTAGCAGACCAAATTTAACTGTAGGGTGTACCAAAAGTACAACAGTGTCATTTTCTTCCCTTGAAAAGCCAAACTGTGTCCATGAGGTGGAAGTTTGGGGACTGAGTTGGAATACTGGCTGGGAACAGAGAGTGGAGCAGTTTTTCTACCCAATTGGGCTAGTTTTGGAGATTGGTTGCAGGACAGTTCTGTTTTGGGGGATATTATGGGGTGTTTTTCAAGGGCTGTAGAGAGAGTCCTCGACTTAACACCATTTGTTTAGTGATTGATGTTACAGCAACTCTGAATAAAAGTGACATGATCAATTTGCACAATTGTGAGCATTGCAGATCCCCATGGTCACGTGACCAAAATTCAAGCAACTGGCGTGTATTCCCGACAGTCGCACAGTGCCAGGCTCACGTGCTCACACTTTATAACCTCTGCAGCTGCCGTCTGACAAGCAAAGTCAGCGAAGGAAGCCAGATTCGCTTAACAATGGTGTGAGTCACTTAGCAGCTGCACTAACTGGCTTAAAAACTGGGGAGATGACCTGAAAACTATAGCAAAAAAAAAGGTAGTAAAATGGAGCGCAACTCACTTAACAACGGTCAGCAACAGAAACTTTTGATTCAATTGTGGTCATAAGTGTACAGTTTGGGGTCAATATATCAATCTGTCATGAACGATAACTGCAAATTACATCAGGGGCAGCAAAATTATTGTGTCAGTCAGCCCCCTCGCCTCTAGTTGCAACAAGAGCCCCTCCTTGCCCAGATCCAGCTTCTCTCTGGCCCCTTCTCTCCCCAGGACCCCTTTGCAAAACTGCAGCTGAGGGAAGGGAAATCCCTCCAACGCCTCTCCCCTTAACACTTGGATTTTTCAACCTCTATTGCCCACACAGGCAATATCCTCCCTATCTCCCATTTTCCTCCCTATCTCCCCTTCGGAAGGGGCTCCTGTTGCTGCCGTGGCCAGCGTGTCCTGAGACACAGCCCTCCAACCCTGGGCTGGCACCTGTCTCATATTGCTAAGCACATTTGATTTGTGCTTAGATTGTAAGCCACCCTGAGTCTTCGGAGAAGGGCGGGATATAAATGGGATTAAAATAAATAAAATAAAATTTCCTCTTCTTCCTGCAGCTGACTGGCAAAACAGTGCACCTGCTTGTCTGCCAGCACATTTGCAAGTTAACCCCCCTCCCTCCACTCGAACTCCTTTCGTCACCGGAACGTTTTCCAGGCCATTCCGGGCGGCTCCAAGTTCAGATATATATATGTGTGTACAGAAGACACCGTGACAATCTCACCTGGCCATATGTGTGTGTGTTTGTATGTGTGTGTGTATGTGTATATGCGTGTGTGTGTATATATAGAGAGAATAAATGTGTTTATATCTGTATGTGTGTGTATGTATGTATGTATGTATATCCCCTCCTCCCATCTCTCTCTACACACACACACACACACACACACACACACGCAATTTAAAAAGTATAGTTAAAAAAGTAAATTGCCAGGTGAGATTGTCACGGCATCTTCTGTGCCTCAAGAGAAGAGAGCCAGGCAGGATTTCACTGTCCCACCTGAACGCAAATTGCATTGCCATAAAGATGTTTGTGATTTCTGCCAGAGGAAAATGTGGTGCAGTGGCATCATTTGGAAAGACAGGAGTGGGAGAGACCAAGGTGGCAGGAGTGGGGGGGCTGTAGGTGGGTGTGCCCAATCCAATTTATCTTCTGGGAAGGAACACAGGTTGATTCTGTGGGCCGTTTGGGAGGTGGGTAGGAATTTTCCTACCCCTCCAGGGGGGTTGGGCCATTGTCCCTTGGGAGGAGGTTGGGTCCTGTGGCCTGGATCCAAAGGGGTTCCTCCTTGGCTTCTCTTGGCAGATGAGGAAATCGAGATGACTCGTATGGCGGTCCGCTTTGAGCTGCAGGACCTGAACATCAGGCCCGATCCAGAGCCGTTGCTGACTGAGATGATCCATGCAGTAAGTCCCTCTGGCGTTCTGCTCCACAAAGCCCCTGAGCTGTTTGGTGGCCTTCTAATCCGGATTGAGCTTGGGGGGGCAAGTGGGCGAAGGACCCTGTGATCAGCGTGCCAGGCAGGGCAACCCCTGAGGAGTTTGGGGGGGCCGTGGGGGCTTCCTCAGTCTCACTGGGAATTCCCTTCCGGTGGTGGATGCAGGAGCTGAATAGTTTTCAGAAGAAACAAGCTTGCCTTTGTTAATGATAAGCATCATTGTGCCCATTATGTGTGCCGGAGCACAATAAGGCAAAACATGTTTTGCTAATGCGTTGTGTTCCTGCCTGCAGTTTGGGAAGTGAAAGAATAGTCCAGTGGTGTGCAGCATTGGGGAATGCAAAGTCAAAATGAGGCTTTGTGTGAGTTTGGGTGCCCCCCCCACCCCCAAACTGCTGAAGAATGAACTCTTTTGCTTTCTCCCTCCCTTCTCCTGTCTTTCCTTCTGGACAACAGAGTAGTGTGATATTATGCTTGGGGGGGCGTTCTGGGGGGGCACTGTTGATTTCCCCTGTAATCTGCACTATTCTTGGATCGTGCAGCCCAAGATCCAATGCTCCGCCTTTGTGGGGGAACCTCGCCTGCTGCATCTGCACCCATCTCTGCTCAAAGCCCCTTGTCAGCTTACTGGGCCCCCAACGCTTCACACACGGAACTGCTTGCAGGCCGTGACGTTGGGGGCCGAGGCAGGTTTCTTCGAAGATGTTCTCAAGTAGCTCAGGCCGTGGATCAGGGAGACCTGGGTTCAAATCCAGGTTTATCAGACAGTGAAGGCTTACCATCAACTGTTTAATCCATTGCACTCTTTAGGAGAGGCTGTTATTTTCTTAGATACGGAGCTTTCTCTCCCTTGTGCTCACTTGGGCTCTTCTTGGTGCCAGTGGCCAACAGCAATCCTAAAGCAAGAAAGTCTGGTCAAATATCTGTTTGGTCATTGCCTTCTTTTCTGAAAATCATTTGCGTTTGCCCTTCCCACAGGCAGCTTACAGGGAAAACACTGTGGTATTGAACAGGTTCTGTCTGGCAGAGAACATTGAGAAAATCGACAGGATGGTCCTCCACTCGTACCTGAGGAATTACTACACACCCGACCGGATGGTGTTGGCTGGAGTGGGAATTGAACACCAGCTGGACTGTGCTCGGAAGTACTTCCTGGGAACCGTTCCGGCGTGGGGAAGTGGGAAAGCCGAGGAGGTGGACAAGTCAGTTACCCAATACACTGGCAGGATCCTCAAGGTGAGGAAGGGGAGGCAGCCAGCAGTCAGTATTGGCAGGCTGGGAAGCAAAATGTTCTTTGCACCTCTCGGTTTCATAAAGTGCTTTGTTAGGATTTAAAATGGAGGGTTTGCCTTAAACTGGTTCTCAGAGCAGCTAGAAGAAAGTTAAAGTGATAAATAAAAGATCGGAAGGATGTGCAGTACGTGCAGAATGTAGCCAGTTACTGTATTTCCTTTGACCATGAAGACGGAATTATGGATGTTGATCCAAAATATCTGAACATCATCAAGGTCTTTTGAAAGACGGGGAAGCTCCAGAAAGAATGGATTTGCAGTGCTTCTAAAGCCTGGAAAAAGGAGGCAATGCCGTGCTCGGCTGGTGGGAGGAAGCTCAGACCTCTTTCAGGAGGCAGCTTTTTCCTTCCCGGACATCTGGGGAAAGCCAGCGCCGTAGTTTTGAGTCAGGCTCCATTATGGTCATAGGTCTGTGGTTCTGGGGGGGGTACTGCTGAGGCAGCAATTCCTGTTCCATTGGACGGCCCCGGGGTTTCAGGTGCTGGATCCCCTTCGTTACCTCTCCAGTTGCGGCCGCAGGCACTGCCTCGGTTGCAGTTTTCAGCTCTCTCCTCCCTTAGTGAGCTCAGGGTTGCTTTCATCAGATCAATGGCTTTTTCCAGGATCCGGTCCTCCTCACTGGTGTGCAGGGAGCTCTCCATCTCTTGCCTCCAGTCCGGTTGGTGGTCGCTCCAACTCAGGGTCACTTCTCTCGATGCCTTTTCCCACTCACTTTTCCTTCCAACGCCCATCGACCACCGCGGTTTTTGGTCGTACTGCTCCACCGCTTCTTCCCCAGGGAAATATGCCGCTTCAGCTTCCCATCGTCTCTGGGGTTCCATTCGGGGGGAAGACTCCCTTCCCTCCTCTCTTGCTTCATCGCCAGACATTGTATTTGTTGCAAAGTCCCCCGGTAAGGTTTTCCCTTCCAGGTTGACTCTTATAGCAGATCCCGGGTCCTGACAGTCCACTTCTAGCTTGGGTGGGCCTTTTGCTTGGACGCCCGAGTGACCTTCCGGTTTGGCTTCTCTGCCCTAGGAGGAAGACTTCATCCCATTCGCTGTCCTGAACATGATGATGGGGGGTGGGGGGTCTTTCTCGGCAAAGGCATGTTCACGCGGCTGCATCTCAATGTCCTCAACCGGTACGTCTCTTCGCTGCTAAGAGCCAGGAGCGGAACCAAGCTGGGCCAGAGCCTGGGGGCGGGGAGGACGCTGACCTTCCATTGGGAAGTTGGGAGGGGGGGACTGTCCTAATGGACAGAGAAGTGGCCAGTTTATACATGGTGCTAAATTCTAATTAGCTTTAATTGTGGGGTGTTTTTGTTTCAGTTTTGCTAATCCAGCAGTGATAGAGCTCCTGCTCCTAACCCGCCTGTACCCTCCAATCCATGTCCACAGTCGCAAGCAAGCCAGTCTTTACACAAATTGCAGCTCTTTAACTCATGGGGTTGGTAGCGTGGTCTCTGGGATAGCTCAGAACTCCAGTGATAGTCTAGATCAGAAAAATCTGCAGAAGTTTTGTGACCGCTGCGATTACCACAGGAATATAAAATCGGGGTGTCTCGAAGTGTTTGCTGTCTAGGCGTTATTAATTCGGAGTCTGCAAAATATAAAGCACATCCTGCTAGTGTGATATCAGTGCCAGCAGCATTTACATTAACATAAATAAAAACATATTTTACTTACCATTGCAGGGAGATAATGCAGCATCATTCATCATTTCACAGGCTGTACTGTAAGTACTCTACACCTCATCGTTAAAATTACTCTGCACCTCATCGTTAAAATTACAACACACCATGCTACAGCTGGGCAAAACGGGCCTGAGTAAAAAATTTTCTTTATCATAACCCCTGCAACAGATTTTGTCACATTCTTCCGGCTGGGGCCTTGTGTCAGGCCGTGTGACGCTCGCTTTTGCAGTTGTTTTAAAACCAGGTTTGGAACCAGAGATTGCCATCTTCAAAAGACTGGTGGAATTAAATCGCTAGCTGTTCAGACCTGACTGTACAATCTCCCCCGCGCATGCGTCCTTGAGCCTTGCGCCTGTCCAGAATCACGTGGTATGACATGCACAGGCATGTTCCGAACAAGGCCTAACCCCCTTTTTTTACTATCAGACACAAACACGCATGCCCGGATCCGCAGCCTTAACATGCCCGAACAAGTCTACTTCCCACCTGGCTAGTTGCGGTTACATGTACATGCAGATTTGAGGGCTCAGTTGACAAAATATGTGACTTTAGAATTTTACAAAGGTAAAAACCAGCTGCGGGTTTTTTTTTTTTATTGAAAAGTTTTAAAATACAATTTTCCTTTAAAAAACCCCCCTTCCCCCTCCCTCCTCCCCCCCTACCTCCCCTCCTCCCCCCTCCCTCCTCCCCCCCTACCTCCCCCCCTCCCCCCCCTACTTCCCAGAGCTGAATACAAGGTATATATATATAAAAAAAAGCAAACCTAAGCAACCATATACTAACAACTATAAATTCTAAAATCCATCACTCTCTAGCTTATATAGGATAAAACAAACCTTAACAATATTAAATATATATATATAAAAAAAACTAGAATAAGAGAAGGACACTCTCTAGCTTATATAGAATGGAACAAACCTTAATAGTATTAAACATATATTAAAGACAAAAAAAAAGGAAAAAGAAAAAAAAACCCTTCTCAACCCTATACTTATCCTAAATAAACTCCATCCATTTTATCCATTCCATGATATAACATTCTTACAAATAATTTTCCAAATTAACCAAGGATCCCAAATCAAAAAACTTTAAAGTCAACTCTTCTGTAATCGACCGTTCCTCTTCCAGTACCACATCTATAATTATTCCAAACACAACAAAAAAGAAAAAAAAAAATGATTGCAAACAAAACTTGAACTTTAATCCAAAAAAGCTCAGCCTTTCCACAAAACCACCAAATATAAAAATATATTGCGTCTACACCCAAATCTTTTCCCCCCTCCCCTACTTGACTACTTGACTATATCGTAAAAGTTCCAAAGACTTCTGCGATTCCTGCTACTTTCTCTTCTTAGATCGTTTTGCAGCAGCACGCGTCACCCTCTGTTTTATAGATTCATCCGACGAGGTTATATCTTGATCTCCTCCAACACCGTTGTCTTCTATCTGACCATCTTCGGCCTCTTGATGCACTCCTTCTCCAGATCCCTTTCCAGCTTCCAAAAGTGTTAATGGCGTTGCATTTAAAACATTATTGTAGAAATCACGCGCTTGCATCACAGTAACCAAACGGTACTTTTTACCTTCGTGCGTCACCATCAACCCCACTGGGATCTCCCATCTGAACCTTATATCTCGCTGCTTGAGCTCTTGCACAAGAAATGTAAAATCCTTCCTTCTCCTTAGAATCTTTGGAGGAATTTCTTTTAAGACCAAAACTTCTTGATTAGCAATCATAACTTTAGTATCATAAGCAGCTTGTATAACTTCATCTCTAGTTTCCCTTTTTGCAAAATATACCACCACATCTCTAGGCAACTTCCTCTGTCTGGCAATCCATGAATTCACACGAAACACTTTGTCCATGCCTCCTTTTATTTCAGATGCTGGCTGTTTCAACACTATTTCAAAAGCCTCAGAAACCAGCTGCTTTAGATCTTCCTTAGTATTCTCCTTTAAGCCTCTAATTCTAATGGCAAACTGCATCTGGAAATATTGAGCAAGACACAGTTCCTTTTCCATTTTATTTTCATTCTCCAATACTTTTGCTTCTAATATAGCATTCTTTTGAGTCAAGTCTTCTAGCTTTTCCTCCAATTCTTCCACACACCGAGCCACTTTACACACTGAAGTCAAGATGTCTACCCTCATTGCTTTGAGCTTCTGTTCCATCCTCTCCTCCATTCTCTCCTCCAATTTCTCCAATTTCTCCTCCATCTGTGCAAATCTAATATTAATTGATTCCAAAATTACCTGGGTATGTTTTTCAAGAGCATCTTGTAAATCCTTTGATGTCAATACATCAGGAGGATGCAGCGCCTGCAATAATGATTGTTGCACGGGAGAAGTTCCAGCACTCCGAAGAGTTTTAGGGGGTGGTTTAGCCGCCATCTTTTACCAAATATGACGCACTTTCACTTCAGATTTGTAATCCAAAAAAGTCCATCAAGCTGGAGAGTAAAACATAGTAATCCTCTTTACCATTTCCTCTTGTATCGCTCTGCCTGCTCCTTTAAATCATAGTCATTCCTTCAGGCAGGGGTGGTCGCAGACGGCTGGCTCTGCTCCAAGAAGTCAGGAGCAGAGGCGACGGCCAGCTGGGAGCAGCCCAGGCTACGGGGGAGTTCAATCCTTCAGCCGCCCAAGCCATAAGCTCAGGCGGCCCTGGAGAACTCTACCCCTACCTGGGAGCTCGCCCCCTCCTCTTCTCCCGAGGAGGGGGCTTCGGATTCGCCCGAACAGCTGATCGGCGCTGTTTCGGGCGAAAAAACAACAGCTGAGCCGCGGGCAGCCCGGGAAGGCTCCCTTCGTCGCCGCGGAGCCACCGGAAGTGACCAGCTGCGGGTTTTAAATGTTTTCCCCCCCCCACCCTGCATTCGAGAAAATGATTTTAAAACCTCCTAGAAATAAATACCTTTTAGAAAAAGGGGGTTAAACGCAAGCCCTGGCCTCCTTTTAGGGCCTCCCTTTTTCCCTGCTTTTGAGGCGCTGATTTTTAAAACTCCACAAAAATGAAAAAGCATCAATAGGCTAGAATGATTAGAAATAAAAAGCATTTTTTATTATTATTATTATTTCCCAGCTCCCCAAAGTAGGGATTGTTTCCTAAAAGCAGAGGCCTCTGTTAATTATTTACTTTATTTAGCTTATTCTGTTTGTTTTGAATGTCCATAGAATTAGGTTAAGCTAATCATGTACCCAGAGGCTTGACTGCCTTGACTTATTGATGGGGTTCGGTTCAAGACGCCTTATCTGAAAAGAGGGTTGCTTGTGAAACTTGTGAGTTTCGCCCCATTTTACGAATTTCCTCGCCACATTTGTCAGCTGAATCAGTGAAGTTGTTAAATTACTAACATGGTTGTGAAGTGAATCTGGCTTCCCCATTGACTTTGCTTGCCAAGGTTGCAAAAGGGGACCACATGATCCCCCCATGCTACGACCGTCATAAATATCAACCTGCTATCAAGCATCTGAATGTAAATCACATGGCCATAGGGATGCTGCAATGGTCATAAGTGAAAAATGGTCATAAGTCACTTCTTTCAGTGCCATTGTAACTTCAAACGGTTACTAAATGAACTCTTACAACTCGAGGACTACCTGTACTTCCACGTGAAGTAAAATCAATCTTGCTCTATTTTTTAATGCTTTTTCATAACCAATGAAACCAATATTAGAAACCAGTTGGGTATTTCCAGGGCAGAAGGTTCTTCAGTGGGGTGAGATGCTTTATTTTGGATTCAGCAGTTCCCACATTTATCTCCCGAGTTTGCAAGACTTTAGCAGACTGAATATAACTTTAGGGTGAACCAAAAACACAACAGTGGGCTAGTTTTGGAGATTGGATGCCGGATAATTTTGATTTTAGTGGGTTCCATTTTGGGGGCTATTATGGGCTATTTTTAAAGGGCTGTAGAGAGAGTCCTTGACTTGCAACCCTTTGTTTAGTGATTGAAGTTACAGCAGTTCTGAAAAAAGTGACCTGATCGGTTTGGACAATTGTGAGCGTTGTAGATCCCCATGGTCACGTGACCAAAATTCAGGCAACTGGTGTGTATTCCCGACAGTCACATAGTGCCCCGCTGACGTGTTCTCCCCTTTATATAGGGTCTCCTGCTTCAGCTGGGCGTTGGACTAGAAGACCTGTCAGAATCCATTCATATCCCATTCATCAAACTATCTGTATGTTTCTAAAATCTTATACCGTTCCCTGGATTCTGCCATTTTTCCAAGGCAAAGAAGAGAAGATGCATGTTCAGCCTGCTGGGAGGCTGTCTTCAAAGACCAGTGGAAGTACCTTTGAACTGAGAACAACAAAGGAAGGGGGGGGAGAAGAGATCTGGTTTGTATCTTCGATTAGAATCTAAAAGGAAGGAGGTAATTGTTGTAAAGGCATGGGAAGATCCCTCTTTCCCATGGAAGGGTTTGACACCTGAATTTTCATTGATCCTGGACTGACCAGATGGTTTGAGGGGAGGGGTTTGATTCGGGGACTCTTTAAAAGAGTTTCAGATCCTGTCTAGTATTCCATTACCAATCATGTTTTAGTAAAAGCTCCTTTTGAATAATTCCTGTTTCAAGAGTTCTTTCTTTCCTAAGATGTGGATTGGGGTGGGTCCTGACCAGACCTCCAAGACCCCTTCCACCTCTATTCTAAATTAGAATTTGCCTTCACTAATAACCTGTTGGCTCTGAACTGTTCCCAGGAACTAATTCCAGCTGAAGTAGCAAACTGTGAAGAACAGCCCAAGTTATCAGCAAACATATGATCGTTGTTGCATCCCGAGCATTTCACTACCATGACTCCATGATGATAAGCCACCCTAGAAATAGTTTTCACAGATTGTATCCCGCATACCTAACAGAGAAGCCAGGATACACTCAGGGATGTTCAAAAGTGGCTTTCTGGGATATCCAAGGGCAGGGAATTTGGGGGATGTGCCCATTTATTTAGGTATGACTTCTTTTGTTACACTCGGAGGATGGCCCATCTCCCAAAATTACATGGGAAAAATTCACCTACACATGTATTATAAACCAAACACATCATGTATTATAAATCAAAGTTTTCTATGGCTCAGCCAACAGCCTAATTCCCCAGCCAGGAGCAAATCTCCTCTTCAAAAATGTATAGTATATATATATATGTACTATATATATAAAGACGCATAGTGTGTGTGTGTGTGTGTGTGTGTGTGTGAAATGTTAAGTATTTAGATTACCTTGTGTAAAATTGGCCTGGGGTGGTCTTTTGTTGTTCCAGAGCAGGTCCCCGGGACAGACGGACAACATTGCAGGCGGGATGTGGCCCGTGGGCCTTGTGTTTCACATGTCTGCTCCAGAGCTTGAAATATCCTGGCCAGACCAGTAAATTTTGATTTGATTCACGCAACACTACTCTCTCCATAGCATCTAACACCCACATTCACATTTGCTAAGTGTGGCAGTGTTGAGAAGAGTTGGATTTCTGGCTGTTGTCCAAGTCCAGCCTTCATTACTTCCTGGCTGAATTCAAGTCGGTCTCTCAGTTGCCCCGTCTCGGTGGCAATCCTGGTTCCAGCTGAAACCTTTCCTGAAGGAGAGATAAGGAGCCAGAAACTGCCCCCTCATAAAAATACAGATGGCAGACACAAAACAGACCAACAATACTTCCACCTGGTTCTGCTCCAGTCAACCACCAGCATAAATACTTTGCCCAGTTTGAGTCCCTCAAATACTTTACACAGCCATTTGTCTGAAATGGTATAGGGTTTCCTGTCTGGACTAGGTGACCTGCAAGGTCCCTTCCAGCTTTATTACTATTATTAAGTTTCAGAGGACAAGGTGAATGGTCGAGTCCACCTGTTGAAGCAAAAAGTAGGGGTAACTTTTTATCAAATCTCAATCTAGTGTCTCCCAGGGCTGTATTTAGACAAATGGAAAATATGTTTCTACATGATGGGAAACAGGAAGGTGGGAAATGACAGGTGACAAAGACCACAGAAGCCCAGAACTGGTTTCCACCAGAGGCACCTTTTGCTTCAGTCTGATGAAGTTGAGGGTCTTTCCTTCGTAAGGGTCCAAGTTGGGGTAGGTCAGACACCTAGATTGTGACACGGCACACTTGTTCAAATTAGAAGATCATTTAAAGGCAACATTAATCTCACAAGGAGGTTTCTCTTAATGAAAAGAGCACAGGACACAAACAGTAGAAAAAGTACAAAAGAACAGTTGATTGGACAGAAGAAATCCTGTTAATCAGAAACGTGGACAGTAAGTTAAATATCCCATAACATAACATAACCATTTAAAACCAATGTATTAAAAGGAGAACGTTCGCATGGGAAAAGGGATCATGAGCATCATGAGCCACAGAAATCTGTTGTGAAAAGTTACCATTTCGGCCAGCTGAAACTTTAGCATGTACAAATGAAAAAGTCCTTTGCTATTCAGCCTGAGAGAGTGCCTTGTTTTGCAGTTAGAAAGTTACAGGCACCTAGAATATTACAAGGTTATCATAAAAATATTAAAGTTACAAGAAAGCACAACCAAGTTCAAGAAACCCGTTGCTTGGCCTTCACAAGGACTGTATTCCTGCAACACAGACGTCTTCAGAGGAGGCAATGTTTATGGCCCGCATAAGGAGAGACAAGGGTAAATTGACTCATTAATTGATTCAGTAATAATTAACTGATTCAATAATAAGAGTGGTTTGTTCTCTGTGTGGAAGGAGGGAGTGTGCCAAAAGGTACGGAAGAGGCGAGAGTCCTATTTCAAGAGGAAAATTAACCCAGAAGGGTCTGATTTCCAGGCCCATGGAAAGAACCGTGGGCACAATGGAAATTGCTAAGTTTCTTCAGAACATTCCAGTAGCAGCTTCTGAATCTCAAAATGAAATGAGAAGAAATTGTGATACGGGTTTGTGGAATTGAATAGACTTCTACTCATAAGATTACGTACCCCTTTGAAAAGTGTGTAAGATTCAAATTCAACTATTAGACATCGCAGAATAGCAAAATCATTAAACAGAGTAGCAATAAAGGGAACAGTAAAATGGTGAAACACAAAGGATGAGGTGGCAATGAAGGGTAAGTGTTCACACCTTCCAAACTCTAGACATATGGTTTCTCTCCTGTGTGAATTCTTTGATGTCTATGAAGACCCCTATTTTCAGTAAAGCTCTTTTCCCCCTGAATGGATCCTTTGATGTACATAAAGGTTGCTCCTCCGACTGAAGCAATTTCCACACTCCAGGCATTTGTGGTTTCTCTCCTGAGTGGATCCTTTGATGTACATAAAGGCTTCCCCTCCGACTGAAGCTCTTTCCACACTCCAGGCATTTATGTGGTTTCTCTCCTGAGTGGATCCTTTGATGTACATAAAGGTTGCTCCTCCGACTGAAGCAATTTCCACACTCCAGGCATTTAAATGGTTTTTCTCCTGAGTGGATCCTTTGATATCTATAAAGGCTTCCGCTGTGACTGAAGCCCTTTCCACACTCCAGGCATTTAAATGGTTTTTCTCCTGTGTGGATTCTTTGATGGCTATAAAGGTGTCCCCTCCGACTGAAGCTCTTTCCACACTCCAGGCATTTAAATGGTTTTTCTCCTGAGTGGATTGTTTGATGGCTATAAAGGTTTCCCCTCTGACTGAAGCTCTTTCCACACTCCAGGCATTTAAATGGTTTTTCTCCTGAGTGGATTGTTTGATGGCTATAAAGGTTTCCCCTCCGACTGAAGCTCTTTCCACACTCCAGGCATTTATGTGCCTTCTCTCCTGAGTGGATCCTTTGATGTTTATAAAGGTTTCCCCTCAGACTGAAGCTCTTTCCACACTCCAGGCATTTAAATGGTTTTTCTCCTGAGTGGATTGTTTGATGGCTATAAAGGTTTCCCCTCCGACTGAAGCTCTTTCCACACTCCAGGCATTTATGTGCCTTCTCTCCTGAGTGGATCCTTTGATGTTTATAAAGGTTTCCCCTCAGACTGAAGCTCTTTCCACACTCCAGGCATTTAAATGGTTTCTCTCCTGTGTGGATCCTTTGATGTGTATAAAGGTTTCCCCTCTGACTGAAGCTCTTTCCACACTCTAGGCATTTAAATGGTGTTTCTCCTGAGTGGATCCTTTGATGTCTATAAAGGTTTCCCCTCTGACTGAAGCTCTTTCCACACTCCGGGCATTCATACGGTCTCACTCCAGTATGGATTCTTAGATGCTTGTTAAGATCTCCATTTCTTTTGAAGGATTTTCCACATTCCGGGCACTGATATTTCTTTCCTCCCTCCTGGATTCTGTGGCGTTTCCTGAGTCTCCCGCCTCTTCTGAGGGACCCTCCGCCCTCCAGGCCCATCTCAGGGTCTCCACCCATTTCCCGCTCCCCGCTTCGCCCTCCAGGCGGCCTCCTTGCCCAGAGTCCCCTTCGGCTCATCCCTTCCGCGCCTTCCCCGCAGTCTCCTCCAGGGGCTGCTCCGCGGGGCCTCCTTCCTTCCTTCCTCCGCCGGGTTCGCCCGAACTCCTGCAGGGGCGAAGGGGGAGAGGCGGGTCATGGCTTCCTTTCTTCCCCAGAGTGAAGTCCCAGCCCCGCCCGGGGAAGAAGGCCGAAGCCTCGGCCTCTCAGTGAGACTTTCCGGGCAGGGCTCCCTTCCAGCACCCCTCCCGCCAGAGCAGGCCTCGGGCTCCCCCCTCCCCCCTTTCTCCACCAGAGAAGGGCTCGGACTGCGACTCCCGGCATCCCTTGCGCCCTACCTGGCTGCGAGCCAGTCCGCGGCCGAGTCAATTAAGCGCCTCAGTTCGGTTCGTTCCCGGAAGTGGAGGTGTAGGAAACCTGTCATATTTCCACCTTAGGCTCACATAAAATGGCGCAGGTCTGGCTCAGGGCAGAGATAAGTTTCGTTTCTGTTCATAAGTTGTGTTTTACCAAAAATCAGATGACCTTGCTACGTGCAGACGGACACCCCCGTTGGAACACGTACAAGAAAGTAACAAGAACAAAGACATTCCATACAGATATGTAGCTGATTTATAACCTTTAGATAATTGCTTAGTGCATGGCTGAGATGTAACCATTCGTAATCTTAAGATAACTGCTTCATGGATAGCTGAACGCTTAGATAATTGTTTGTTGCTAATTGCTTGTTGCTGATGCGTTGCTGGTATCTCAATAAAAGAGAGCTTGGGACTTCGGTCTGGGCCCTCATCCCGAGAAAGCTCAGAGAGATGTGTCCTCATTCATTGGCAAGTTCATGAGGAGCCCGCCGGGTGCGAAAAACCCACAACTGGTGACCCCGACGTGATTCTGCGGAATACGTCTTCAGCCGTCCATCCTCATTCACCTGATGGTGGCCGTGCTCAACCTGGCTGTTCACAAGCAGCAGGTTCCCAGCAACCCGGCTGCTTCAAGCTGCTTCAAGCAACGGGTTCCCAGCACCCCGACGTGATCTGCTGCGAGTGGATACGTCTGACGGTCTCCATACTCATCGCCTGGAATAGGCTGTGCACACGATCTCGCCTCGTGAAGACGACGATCCATTCGTGAGTATGGGGAACAAATTTTCTAAGCAACAGGCAGCGCACCTGAAAGAGCTTGAGGAAATAGTCAGAACTTCTAATATTTTACTTAAAAGTAGTGGCAAACAATTACCAGCAGTTTCAAAAAAGGAGTTGATTGCTTTAATGGAATATATTTGGGAAAATACTCCGGCTTATCCGGAAAAGGGCTCGTTGAAAACAGGGACTTGGAGAAAAATTGGAGAATGGCTCCACGAACCTCCTCGAGCACCTCCAAAAATGTTAACAGCCTGGCGAGTCTTAATGGAAAGTTTGTGGATTCACGAAAAGGGACTTAAAGAAGCCTTTTCCGTTTCTCCGGCTCCCCCTCCTTATGAGGAACCTATTCAGCCGGGAGAAACTCAGCAGGGCACCTCAGCTGCAGCTCCCAGTGCCCCTCAGGCTCAGCCAGAAGTAATTAACAATTATCTTAAGAAGGAATGGTGGCAAATTCTGTTAGACAAGCCGCCCGATCAGGACAGCTAACATTGGGAGATTTGTCTTGCTATCCAGTAAACATCTAACCAGCTCCTGCAGCTGGAGGAACTGGAAGTCCATTGCACACATGATATTGACACCTTCACAATATGTAGTTTGGGAATCTGAGTATAAAAAAGAAATAGAGAAAAAAAATATTCTTGCTGGATTACCTCAAGGGGTAGATAGGGATCAATTATTTGGCACAGGACAATTTGTTATAAATGACCAACAGGCTCAAAGCCCAAGGGAGGCTTTTAATTTGATACAGGAAGGGGCTTTAGCAGCTTTCCGCAAGATATCCTCAGGGAAAAGCTAAAATGTCTTTTGCAAAAGTATCAAGATCCCAATCAGGCTTATTCAGAATTTGTGGATAGACTGCAGGAAGAAATAACAAGGCAAATAGACAATGAATATGCCCGAAATGAACTCCTGTTAAAATTGGCTTATGAAAATGCTAATGAAGACTGTAAAAAATTGTTAAAATCAATTATTGCCATGCCAAATGCCACTTTTGCTGATTATTTAAACGCATGTCTCACAATCTTGGCGACCAAATGTGGGGCTTGAAAGAGCCTCTTGGGGCGAGCTGTTCTCAGTAAAGTCCAGGGGCGCGCCTGTTGATTTCAACTGCCTGGAGTTTTCTGGGATCTAGCTTCCTATTGTAGGCTCCCAGCCAAACTAAATTGACAATTCTGGTCTACCAAATCAAAGAATAGGAAGTAGTTGTTGTTGTAAACCTAAAGAAAAGAAAAATCAAAGAAATAAAATCAAGTTTTTCTTCTAACATATACACTGACTCCAAATATGATTATTGAATCTTCAATACTTTTGGAGAAGAGAAATGTAGAGGATTGATTAATAGCTAAGGGAAACAGTTGGCTCATGCAAAAGTTGATAGAAGCTGGAAGCAGAAAAGACAGAAGTTAGGCCAGAATGGCAGAAGGGCAGTGAATGAATGGATGATAGAAGGGAGAAACAGAAAAGTGGTTTTTAAGTTGGTTTGCACAGATTTGTGAATTGCATACATGAATTGTATGCCTTAACACAAGCCTTAGAATGCTGAAGGAACAAGAATGTACTATAGAAATATGGATAGGGAGAAACATGGGAAGTAGTAGAAAGTGAGAGGTAGATGTTGCATGATGGGAGTCGAATGTTGCTATTGTTTAACCAATTGAAAATTTTGGAGTGGATTCATTTATCCCACACGCCCAAAGTTTCTGTTTTAACCAGAGAAGCACAATTGGCTCAATTGATTTTTAAAATTCATCACCGAACGAAAGCCTTGATTGGGCTGGAGATAAGACACTCTTTTTGTGCCTATGTCTTTGCAAATTTGGGACTCATTTTTTCAAACCTCAAGTGAATTGCAATTTTCCTTAGCTGATTGATCGTTTGCAATGCAAATTGTTCGCACTAACCAAGCAAACAACACCCCAGCGGTCAGCTCAAAAAGCTGAACTGGCTGCTTCAATTTTTGCTTGTCAACTTTTTTCCTTTCAACCTTTGAATCTTATTGTGGATAGCTTTTATGTTTATCACACAATTCAAGTGATTTATGGATCTTATTTATCCCCCTCCATTCAACCAGATTTGTTACAACTTTTTTTAACCTTGCAAAATTTGCTTTTCGAAGGCCAACATCCTATTTTTGTTGCTCACATTCGTAGTCATCAGCCTTTTCCAGGTTTTTTGCAAGAGGGAAACAATGTTGCAGATCAGGCTGCCTCCGGACCTTCAGCCTGTTCTTTGCAACCCCTCACCCCCTGGGAAAGTCATTCATATTTTCATCAAAATTCCAAAGCTTTGCAGAAGCAGTTTGGCATCACCGCTGCAGAAGCTATTGCAATTCGCCAGCAGTGTCCAACCTGCAGCAAACAAGCCACTGCAATCCCTATGGGTGTCAATCCAAGGGGATTGGAGCCTTGCCAAATTTGGCAAATGGATGTCACACAATATGCACCATTTGCCCCATGGAAGTATTTGCATGTTTCAATTGATACCTTTTCAGGATTCATCATGGCTACCCCCCAAAGGGGAGAAGCCACCAAACATGTCATTAATCATTGTATTCGGACTTTTGCAGTGCTGGGATGTCCAAAAGAACTCAAAACAGATAATGGCCCTGCTTATAGCAGTCAAGCCATGGCAGAATTTTGTCATCATTGGCAAATCACACACAAATTTGGAATTCCATATAATAGCCAAGGCCAAGCCTTGGTGGAAAGAGCTAACCAAACTTTGAAACATGCTTTAGATCGCTATAAAAATCAGAACGGGGGAAAACGAAACCCCAACCTCCCAGCAGTGCAAGAAATTCTTAACCTTTGCCTCTACACTCTGAACTTTTCAAACTTGACTGGCCATCCCTTAACCACAGCTGCAGAGCGGCATTTTTCTTCTTCTTCTTCTTCAGATCTCCCTAAGCCACAGGTTTGGTACCGACAACTTCCAGACCTGATTTGGCAAGGCCCCGCAGACCTTATCACCTGGGGCAGAGGCTACGCAGCTGTTCAACTGCCAGACAAAGTGCTGTGGATCCCCGGTCGTCATGTTCGCCCATATCATGCCTCCACAAAAACAACTATGGACCCCGCTAAAGACGACAATATGGTTTGTGACTCTTATCGGTTTTTCATTAACATTATCAACTCATACGACCGCGGTGCTTCAGACTAAAGGACAATGTGAACTTTGCATGGCAACCACCAAACAAGGCACCCTCATAACTAGAACATTGATTTTTCACACTCACCTATCTTGCAAAACCAAACTTTCACATCAATGCACCTATAATGGTACATCATACTCCATCTGTACTGATGCTGGTAAGATTCAATGTTTCAATCCAAAGGGACCCACTCATCGATACACAATTAAAATTGAAGCAGGGTCAGCTCTCCTGGTTAGTCATGATTTTTATAACAAAGAGGTTTCTCAATCTGTCATCTTTGATGCGTGCAGAGCCATGGACGAAGGGGCCAGTACATGTGGATCCTTAGAATGGCGGCGAACTTACTCCAACAATGAAAAATATCTATGCGCCCGACGATCCGACTACCGTGACTCTTGCGGCAGAGGCACCTATTGTGGGGACTGGAAATGTGTGGATTTTCAGTCCCGAGGAATGACTGTCCATCCAGATACCATACCCAGCGACAAGTGTTGGGTGTTCCAGTTTATGAAGAAATTGGTAACATCCGTAGTGAAAGAGACACAAAAAACATTCATCGGGGTGTTTGGAAGGACAATGAATGGCCCCCCGACCGTATAATCCATTATTATGGACCTGCAACTTGGGCAGAAGATGGGACCTATGGCTATAGGACCCCAATTTACTTACTCAATCGTCTGATTCGGCTGCAAGCAGTTGTAGAAATTGTCACTAATGAAACAGTTTCAGCCATGACCCATTTAGCAAAAGAAAGTGCTAAATCAAGAACTTACATTATGCAAAATCGATTGGCCCTGGACTATCTCTTAGCTAAAGAAGGGGGGGTATGTGGAAAATTTAATCTTACAAATTGTTGTATTGAAATTGATGACAGTGGGAAAGTGATTCAGGAGATCACAGATAGAATGGTTAAAGTAGCTCATGTTCCTGTTCAAACATGGAATGGTTTTCACTTTCAGGAATTATTTGGCTCCTGGTTTCCCAAATTACCTGGTTTGCAAGCTATTGTAGCTTTAATTAGTATGATTGCTTTAGGATGTATTATTTTGCCTTGTATTTTACCTATTTTTGTTAGAACTATTTCTAATAGCATTTCATTTATAGCAGAGCAACGTGCCATCAAGCATGTCAATGCCTTGTGGGAAAAGAAATATCAGTTATTGCCTCAAGAAGACCTTGAGTCAAATACTACAGACCGTGCCATTGTAAAGGCCTCCTTCGTATTAGACACAGATGGCGAGGAGGGCCAAAAGAAAGCCTTATGCTTATCACCGGAATGCACCACATCTCTGTCCTACTGAGCCCTTTGGGTCAAAAAACAAAAAGGGAGGAGATGTAGGAAAGCTGTCATATTTCCACCTTAGGCTCACATAAAATGGCGCAGGTCTGGCTCAGGGCAGAGATATGTTTCGTTTCTGTGTATAAGTTGCAGTTTACCAAAAATCAGATGACCTTGCTACGTGCAGACGGACACCCCCGTTGGAACACGTACAAGAAAGTAACAAGAACAAAGACATTCCATACAGATATGTAGCTGATTTATAACCT